>NC_045437.1:7561074-7632704 GCF_002776525.5 Piliocolobus tephrosceles
GTGTGTGTCTGTGTGTATAGGATGTGTGTGGTGTGTGTGTGTATAGGGTGTGTGTCTGTGTGTATAGGATGTGTGTCTGTGAGTGATGTGTCTGTGTGTTTAGTGTGTGTGCATGTGGTATGTATGTGTATGTGTGTCTATTTGGCACATCTGTGTGCATGTGCACATTTTGCCTTCCAGTTGGAATAAGCCTGCATAAGGAGAGTTTTCTACCTGAATTAAAGGAGAGGCTGCAAAGTCTCCTAAGCTGAAGGGTGGCTCACGCACCTTCCTTGGGAACTCGCAGCATTTTATCTTTGCTGGGAAGTTCAGAAGACCAGCCTAAGGCATTGAAACATGAAACCGTGAAATATGTTGCCAGCTCCACTGCATTTTCTCTTCGATGTGAGTGTCTCTGGGAGGCTGAAGGACCAGGGTGAGCCTCCATGGGGCAACCTTCCCACTTCAAGGAAGGCAGGTAACTTTCCAGTCATTTAACTGCAGTGTAAGTGAGGTGTTTACGTGTTTGCTTGATTTTGGTTTATTCTGAGTCTCTTTTTAAACTTCTTTTGAAAACGATGAAGTGGTGAAGAAAAGATGCCTGTAAGACAGTGAACAATGGCAGGGGTGAGGAAAGGAGGTGCTTCTGCACTGGGAGACAGTTTTTGAAAGTGAATTTGTTTCCATACAAAACACCTTCTGCGACTGTGCAGCCTCACAAGCGTGACTCATCCTGCCTTTGAAAATTGACTGCCCTACTTTTACCGAGTCTTCATTATCAAGTTGGTTAAGAGGCAGGACAGATCATTTTCCACACTGCACAGCCAGTCCCTGAGGCAGCAGACGCTGTAAGAGGAGCGGAGTTTTGGAGGTAAGGATAGGCCAACTCTTCCTGATGCATTACCTTATTTTGTTAGCAAATAGCAGGGTTGTGCTTTTTCCAGCAATGATGCTGATAACATTCTCATGCCAAAAATGTACCAAGTCAGATCATATCCACTGTCATTTGCCATGCTGCTTGTCATACAAGATACCCCAAATGGGTCTATATTTTGACATTGAATGAGTGACAAAATGCCAGTTGGTTTCTTTGATATTCTCACAGAAGGAAATTGACTCTAATCCACACAGAACCATTGGCTATTTTTGACGTGGTCTTCTTTCAGCTGTGTTCGCAAGACTTATGAAAGATGATTACCCAGCTCTAAACATGCAAACGACACCCCTCTTTTTAAATAAGCCCACACATCTCAGAGAAGTTAGTAGTTGGTAGAGTGAGAGATACTAGTTGAGAACAAAAGCTTCTACTGCCAGGAAGGAGGGAAAATCTGAGCAGGCTGCCCAACATAAGAGCTGAATGAGAGAAAGAAAATTGCGTTCACTGTCCTTACAAAAGTCTTTGTCCAAATTAAGGGATCTTTACTTTAACTCTGTGAGATCCATGCCAGGCTTCCAACCTCCAGAACTATAATACAGTAAATTTATTTTATTATTTATTTATTTATTTATTTATTTATTATTATTTTGAGACAGAATCTTGCTCTATCGCCCAGGCAGGAATACAGTGGTGCAATCTTGGCTCACTGCAACCTCCACCTCCCAGGTTCAAGCAATTCTCCTGTCTTAGCCTCCCGAGTAGCTGGTATTACAGGCTTGTGCCACCATGCCCGGCATGTTTGCTCATTTTTGTATTTATAGTAGAGACGGGATTTCACTATGTTGTTCAGGTTGGTCCCGAACTCCTGACCTCAAGTGATCCACCCACCTCTGCCTCCCAAGGTGCTGGGATTACGGGCATGAGCCACCAAGCCTGGCTAATTTTGTAATTGTAGTAGAGACAGGGTTTCACCACGTTGGCCAGGTTGGTCTTGAACTCCTGACCTCAGGTGATCTGCCCGCCTTGGCCTCCCAAAGTGCTGGGAGTACAGGCATGAGCCACCATGCGCGGCCAGTGAATTTATATATTTTTAAGCCCCTACGTTGGTGGGAATTTGTGAGAACAGCCACTGAAAATGAATCCACTGTCCTTACTCACCTGAGAGCATGTGTGTCCTTCTTTTCTTTTGTTTGGGGTTTTTGAAAAGAAAGAGGCAGCAGCCTCCCCTGGGGCACTTTGTCCTCCTGACCCTCTGTGCCGTGGTCTGCTCTCCTTCCCCAAGCCCGATTCCTGCATTTTTTTATAAATCTTGAGCTAACCACACTCTCATCTGCCCCTCTTGAAGTCAGTGTTTGCAAAATGGAGTGTTGACTCTCAATGCCTAGGATAACAGTGACTTTTTGCAACAGTGAAACATTCTGATCCCGGAAATCGCCTCTGCCCTGTGCACCCCTGGGACGGCCTGGGTCAGTGTGTTCTGCCCATGCCCTTTCACCTGCTGGACACCTGGCAGAGGAGGAGGGTTTCACCTGCTTTCCCCATGATGGAAGGGGCACTGCTGATGCCCCGCAATGTGTTTTACAAAATATTCCTTTGGTATGTTTACTCATTTGTTCATTTAAAAGTAACTGTTGCACCTCTACTAGGTTTCAGGCAGGTGCAGATAAATAATTGAGGAAGATACAGCTCTGGTCCCAAAAGATAATGTCTCCACAGGGTTTATGAGGCAACTTGAGTTCTGTGGGCTAGGAGTTTCCAGGAATAAATTAATAGACGCCTGTGTTTTCAATTGTTGAGGGCAGCAATTCCTTTATGAAGAGCCTGAACTTTGTAAATAGTGAATGATTTTCAAACACTTTCAAATAAGAGGGTTTCATTCTGTGGTTCTCAACAGAGATCCTGGTGTTTTGGTCTGGGGCATGGTCTGAGAATGAGTTATTTCTTGCTCTCTCGCTCTTTCTGTTCTTCAGGTGACTCGAATGAGTGGCCTGAACTGTGAACAAATTGGGCTGATTTAGTATCTTTAGCCTTATGTCAAGGAAGAAGTAAATTACACAAGAGACAATAGGGAAGTGAATGAATCAGTTAAGGAAGGGCTGGAGGGATGGCAGAATCTGAAAGGGAAGGGAGAAGGTAAAGCTTAGGGACCTATTTTTGGTTGGCCAAGCTCTTGCACCTGGAGACAGGGCCTGGCTGGTGTGTGGAACAGCTGTGCTCTGAGTTGGGCGATTTTGGCCACCCAGAGTCTGTGCTCACTGGCTCTGCCTCAGGCCTTACAGCGTGTCCTGATCATCCCTTATGACCTGGCTGCTCGGCCTGGCCTTTTGCCTCATCACAGGCTTGTCTTGGGCCTTCCCTAATACTTTACAATATATCTGTCCTTCTATTCAGTAGCAAACATTTTTTTTTTCTGTAATCCCTGCTATCTTTAAGGTCCAAAAATCTATAGTAAATCATTATCCCTATAGTTCTTGGAGGTGAAGGATCTAAGAATGTTTAATGTTATTAACATTAAAATATGTGTTTATGTGTTTATCTTGATGCACAGATATGAGTCATTATCTTGTTTCATAGGTTGAAAAACTACAAAAGCAATATAATATTTATTCTGCAATTTCTGTAGTACTTTTTATTAAGCACTAGCTGATGTACAAAATTCTTAGTAATGTCAAGCATAATTCATAAGTGTGTATATAGAGGAAATCTGTAATTTAATGGTTAAAAGGAGTACTACGAGATGATATTTTACATTTGTATAACAATAAAGTCTCTTTGGATTTATTTTGAAAATGAGACAAAAATAAGGCCCATCTCTGATCTTTTTCCTGACTATACCAGAATTCTACACCCTCCACCTGATATGCCCACTCTGCAGCTGTCCCATGCGCACGAACCACGGCCACCACCCTGCTACCATGTTGCCTCCACCGCCGCCTCCTCTCTCCCATTCCGCTCTTCTATGAGGAAGCTGCACTTGACTCCTGGTGCTCGCTTTCCAGTGATCAGAGATGGGACCCATAGACTTACTTCCCTTTGGTCTATATTTCCCTAACTTTCCATCTGGTCTACTGTCTAAAAACTTGGAACATTAGGAACATTCTCCCTGCCTTCACTTTTGCACTGAGATCCATCTCTCCATTGCCTGGTGCATGTCTTTGTTGCCTCTGAGTCATCTACTGCCCATTCCCGGGAGCTCCCAGGCTGCCCATCTAGTCCCTGACCAGCCCATGGCTTAGTGCTAAGTCACACATATTTGTGATCTGGCCTTCCCTGCTCATGACCCCACTGGGGTGACAAACATCTACAACTTCAACCTGAATAAACTTGACTAAGACCAATGGGCAGCTCTGTGCACGGGTCCTGAGGGGGAAGGTACAGCTGAGAAAGAGATGGGAGACAGGAAAACTGAGGACAGAAAATTCTTCTGCACTTGTGATACTTTCCATTCTTTGTAAGAACAGCAATTCACCTCTCCAAAAGAAAGTCAGGAAGATGAATTAAAATACAAAGAACATTTCTGGGGCTCATGACAGATGCTTTTAAAAGCCTGGGATGGAATAGAAGAAAGAACTTTTTGAAAAGAAAAAAGATACAATGACAATTGAGGTCGTCCAGAGCGGACTATGTGAATCCGTTCAAACCAATTCAAGCTAAGGGTATTTAGCTTTGAAAAGCAGCCAGAGTCTCCTGTTCTGTATAGTTAGGGGAGGCTAATAAGAGGTACATCTATTTTTCCAGTAAGCCTAAGAGTTCCACAGGGACTGAGCACACCACCATGCTCAGCTAATGTATTAGTTTCTTGGTGCTGCCTTAACAAGGCACCCATGACTGGGTGGTGTAAACAACAAGTATTCATTGTCTCCCATTTCAGTCTCAGAGGCCAGAGTCCAAGCTAAAGATGATGCCAGGTTTGGTTCCTCCTGAGGTTGTGAGGGAGATGCTGGTCCCTGCCTCTCTCCCCGCTTCTGCTGGTTTCCTGGCGATCTTTGCTGTTCTCTGACTCGTAGAAGGATCACCGCATCGCTGCCTTCATGTTCTCACGGTGTTCTCTCTGTGGATTCGTCTGTCTTTATGTACAAATTTCCCTCTTTTTTTTTTTTCTTTTTAGAAGTGGAGTCTCACTCTGTCATCCAGGCTGGAGTGCAGGGGCATGATCCTAGTTTGGTAGCTCACTGTAGCCTTGAACTCCTGGGCTCAATTGGTCCTCTCACCTCAGCCCCTGAGTAGCTGGGACTACAGGTGCACACCACCATGCTCAGCTAATTATTATTAATTTTTAGAGGCAAGATCATACTGTATTTCTCAGGCTGGTCTTGAACTCCTGGTCACCAGCAATCCTCCTGCCTCAGCATCCCAATTCACTGGGATTATAGGCACAAGCCACTGTGCCCAGCCAAAAATATCTCCTTTTAATAAGGGCACTAGTCATACTGGATTAGAATCCACTTTAATGACCTAATCTTAACTAATGACATCTTCAATGACGTGATTTCTAAATAAAGTCACATTCTAAGGTCCTGGGGATGGGACTTCAACATATGAATTTTGGAGAGACACAGTTCAACCCATAACACCTGCCATCCCGCCACACTGATTCCCTGGACATTGGCCTTCTTCTAAGGGAAGTAACTGAGGTGCTCCTGTCCCCTCCCGGTGACCAGATGTCAATAGTGGTGATGATAATCTTCAGGATATTCCTGTGTCTCTGCTGCACATGTCCCAAAAGTATAGAAAATGAAGGGTAACCCTTGGGTATCCAGATCTCCAGCAGAAGCCCAAGCTCAGCTTTAACAAATATTTCCAATGCGATAACTTTCCACCTCATGAAACGAAACCTCTGCTGTTTTTTTTATCTGAATATAGACATCTCCATTAGCAAAGATCCTTAATATTCAATATTCAACATATGTTTTTAAATATTCCCCCCTTTTAAATATTAAGACTTTCTCAGGTTCAGAAAGCACATTTGCTACAATGTTATCAAAGGAGTCCTTGAAATAAGTTTACCAAACCCAGTCAAAGGGATACCCACATCCAT
Source organism: Piliocolobus tephrosceles (assembly GCF_002776525.5). Taxonomy (NCBI): domain Eukaryota; kingdom Metazoa; phylum Chordata; class Mammalia; order Primates; family Cercopithecidae; genus Piliocolobus; species Piliocolobus tephrosceles. Next base: position 7,566,969 of record NC_045437.1, read on the forward strand.
GCTTTCCTTTAAAAGTTAAGGAACTTATAAGTAACCTAAGTTACCGTATGCCAAGTTCTACATAGCCGATTCTCAACTATAGAAAGGTTACTTTTATTACCAAAACTTTTATGAGACAGGACAGAAGAAAGGGTACCTACGTATAGCAAGGTCTCCTGTAGAATAAGTACCTGCATAATTGTTTAGCACCTTTTAATTCTGAATCTGTTTAACAAAGGCTTATGCAGGTGGCAGGTCTCTGAGAAAACTATTCTAGATGGAACAAAAACTTGGCTGAGTAAATGGAAATATTCTCAATAGAGACTCAATTTAAAAAAGAACATATTCCAAAGTTATCCAAAGCTACTATTTCCCTTGAAGCCAATTATATGGTACTCTATTATAGAGGTTTATATTTACGGAGTTGTTCAAACAGATAATGGCCTTTAAACATTGTGCTTAGGTCCAATTTGTGGCTGAAAAAAGAGAATACATATTCTATAAAGTGGCTGAGCTTGGAAATTCTCTTTAAACCTATAATTCAGTACAGGTCAGCTACATGTGGTTTTGCAAAAGGAATGTTCAAACTCTTGTAATTGATATCCTAAATGAAATCTAATTGGTATCTTAAAGTGAAATAGTTTTTCCAACTAGAAGTTCTTTAACATGTGGTTCAATTTTCATTGCAGCCTGCATGCAGGGAGCTGACTTAGCTCGCAAGCATGTTCCATGACCTGGTGTCTTTGTTGGGAGGCTCCTTTCCATAGCTCTGTCTCTGGTCTCCATGCCTCTTACTGAGCCCCACAACCCTGACCCTTCAAAATTTCTCTTTCCATCTCTGTCACATGGAGATAATGAAATTCCATACCTAGTGGGATAGTCATGAGGAGAAGGTGGGATAGCTTGGGAATAGACACTTTGTAAATCCAACAACTTCTCCCCTACCCTTGGACTTTCGGGCAGTGTGACTGCCCTCAGATTCAGCACCCACTCTCTGGACCAATTTCATTGAAATTCGTTTCTGCAGTAGAAATGTTGGCATTTTAAAAAGAACTATGGCCAATTGCAGATCCACATGTCTCCTTCCTCTACTATAAGGTAAAAATCTGGAGGAAAAAATCACATTTTTTTTAGAGAGATGAAGTTATAAGATAGTCGATAATCATTGAGAAATGATTTTTCTTCCCAGTAGCTTTAAGTTTCAATTTTTCCAAAACTGTTCGTTAGAAGAAAAACACTGTTGAAAATAAGGGGAGAAGCTGACACCCATTTTGATATTTTTTATTAATATTTTTGAAGAATTGATGTTGACATCTGCTCTAGGACATATGATCAAAAATTAAAAAGTCAAATAGCTTTACCAGTACCTCTCAAACTTCCATGTTAGAATCAAAAACCTCCACTGGGAAGGGTTCTGGGGCGAGGATGGGGGAAAGTTGGTTTATGGATACAAAGTTACAGCTGGATGGGAGGAATACATTCTAGCCTTCTGCAGCACTGAAGGGAGACTGTGGTTAAGGACAATTCAGTGTATATTTTCAAGAGGCTGGAAGAGGGAATTTTGATTGTTTGCAACACAAAAAAAGATGAATAATCAGGTGATGAATATGCTAATTACTCCGATTTGATCATCACATACCATATACATGCATGGAAATAGCACTCTGTAGCCCATAAACATGTAAATTTTTTTCAAGTAAACCAAAACTAAAAGGGAAAAAAATTTCAGAGGTTGCATCATCAACTGATTAAAATTTCTTGGAATGTATTCTTTTTTCCTTCTATTTTACTTCTTATATTTTAGCTATATTTCTTGAAAGGCTATCCTACTGAATATAATAAAATATGTTTGACTTTAACAGGAATAATTAGTCTAATTATGCTTAATGTATTAATGTATATTTTTGGGATGAATTTACCAATTTGTCATGGGCTTCTCATATTACTTGTATGCTCTTAGTTTTTTTAAATTAACTTCTTCTGTATTAACTCTACCTGTTACCCCTTATACTTTTGAAATGGAAGTGCTGGGAAGGGAAAAGTGTGGTCCCTTTAAATGATATGGAAGTGGGGAAGGGAAGTGCTGGGTAGAGGAGGGCACAGTCCCTGGCTAAGGCTCCACCCCCACGGACCTAGGTGAGGACAGGCACTTCTGCCTTCACGCCCAAATGTTGCATTGTCCAAGACCACCCTGGCCCTCCATGCCCCCATCCTGGGCCTATAAAACTGGGGACCCCAGCAAGGCAGACACATAGGTGGCCAGAAGTCAAGAGGAGCAAGCACATCAGCAGAAGAAGACACAAGCGGCTGGACAGCGAGAGGATATCGAGGGGTCATGCTGGGGGAAGGGCACACCGACAGACGGCCATGGATCAGGGGGACAAGGCAGAGATTGGCCGGGGCAGTCAGACGAGAGCCAGGGCGTCAGAAGCGAGCCCAATCCCAGGGAAAACCATCTCCCTTCTGGCTCCCCCATCCGCAGATAGCTACTTCCACTCGATAAAGCTTTGCACGAATTCTCCAAGCCCAGATGTGATCCAATTTTTCCAGTACACCAGGGCAAGAACCTGGGATACAGAAAGTCTTCTGTCCTCCCGACAAGGTAGAGTGTCTGATTCAGCCAGTTAATACAAGCTGCCTATAGACTGCAAACTAAGAGAGCACCCTGCACCACATGCCCACTGGGGCTTCAGGAGCTGTAAACATTCACCCCTAGAGACTGCTGTGGGGTTGGAACCCCACAGTCTTCCTGTTTGTATGCTGCCCTCGAAGTGTGAGCAGTGGGACACTGAAGAAGAGAGCCCCACCCCCACCAAGCACCCTGCGAGGGGGACAAGGGAACCTTTCCCATTTCACTTTGAAGGATGTATACTAAGTATTTCTTAGCTTTCAACTTGAAAACTATAGCATGTTTTAAAAATCTACCAGAAAAAGAGTCAACAGCTTCCATGTGAACATGAGTGAAATGTGTGCAGTTTAGCCATCACTTGCTATCAAAAGGAAAACAGACTGAAATCGGTGAGACAGTGAGGCTCTGGGGTCTACAGTGTGCACTGTATGTTCACAGTCCATCTGCACTGCTGACCGCCTGTGGGATCCTGGGCAAGTCACCCAGCCTCTCTGCACCATTCATTTCCTCATCAATGAAACAAGGGCAGTGCAGGTGTCTGTGTCAAGGGGCACTTTGCAGGCTGAGTGAGTTAATACAGATGAAGCCGTGGGTCAGGGCTGCCCCTAGAAAGCACAGGATACATGGTATCCAGATGAGCCCTGGCAAGTTCATCCCCATCCATCCAATGCTCCTGTTTGTCTCTCTAGTATCCCTGAGCACAAGAGCCTTCATGATGTGTTCACCTTTCTGTCTCTGCTTCTGGTGTCGGAGTTTTATGCAAGTAGGAACTATGACTTTCTTCCCTTCCTCCCTGCTGCTCATAACACAAGAGCTGCTCAGCCGACGTTGGTCAAAGGATTCAAACTTTCAGCTAGACAGGAGCAGTAAGTTCAAGAGAAACATTACCCAGCATAGGGGCTGTGGTTAGTAACAACACATTGTATTCTTGAAAACTTCTGAGAGACTAGATTTTAAGTATTCTTACCCCCAAAATATGATTAGCATGTGAAGCAATGCATACATTATCTAGCCTGATTTAGCCATTTCACAATGTAAACATATTTCAAAACAAAATGTTTTACATAAAAAGATATATAATTTTGTCAACTTAAATAAATAAGTACCTATATGTCAAAAAAGAGAAATGTTCAGCAAATGGCTATTTTTTTTTTTTAAACAGAGTCTTGCTCTGTCACCCAGGCTGGAGTGCAGTGGCATGATTTCGGCTCACTGCAACCTCCATCTTTTGGGTTCAAGTGATTCTCTTGCCTCAGCCTCCCAAGTAGCTGGGACTACAGGTGTGTGCCACCATGCTTGGCTAATTTTTGTATTTTTAGTAGAGATGGGGTTTCACCATGTTGGCCAGGCTGGACTTGAACTCCTGACCTCAGGTAATTCACCCACCTCAGCCTCCCAAAGTGCTGGGATTACAGGTGTGAGCCACTGCACCCGGCCACAAATGGCTATTGAATGAATGAATGAGTGAACAAGTCCTGCCAATAAAAACTTTCGGTATTTCTGTAATTGAGAATAAACTCACATACCTAATGCGGAAAATACTCTACAATCTGTCTGCAGCACACATTAAAGGCCAGGTTCCTCTAGGGATATCTATTGGTATTTAATCTTAAAATCAACTGAACTGTTTGTAACTCCCAAAACATGCCTTGTATTTTTCTGTTCTTCATTATTCTTTCTTCTGATTATCATGTACGTTCATTCAAATCAGTCAGTTAGGTTGAGTAAAGCACTAGGGATACCTACTGGTATTTAGTCTTAAGATCAACTGAACTGTTTGTAGCTCCCAAAACACGTCTTGTGTTTTTCTGTTTTTCATTATTCTTTCTTTCTCATTGTCATGTACTTTCATCCACATCAGTGAGTAAGGTTTAGTAAAACACATGGAACTAGCCTAACTCAGAACAGATTAAATATACTTTGGATAATTTATTTAAAATAATTCTATACATGGTTTTAGAAACTGTAAATTAACGCATGTTCATAATCACAATGAGCCAAATACAGTTAAATTGTATACAATTTATAAATAAGTGCTGTAAATATTATTTGCAACTTGTTCAAAATTAGCTGAAAAATGTTAAACAATAAATTCACAGTTTGGAGCACCAAAAAAGATTCAAGCATTCAAGTTTCTAAGTAATGGTAATTACTGGAAACATAACTTGTAAACAGGATGGCCTGGAATTTATTCCTGTAAGGCAAGTGAGAAACAGTGTAACATTTATTTTTAAAATTATAGATTGTGATATCATCTCACTTCAGTTAAAATGACTTCTACCAAAAAGACAAAAAATAGTGGATATAGAGATAAGGGAACACTTTTTTTTTTTTTTTTTTTTTTTTTCTGAGACAGAGTCTCGCTCTGTCGCCCAGGCTGGAGTGCAGTGGCCGGATCTCAGCTCACTGCAAGCTCCGCCTCCCGGGTTCACGCCATTCTCCTGTCTCAGCCTCCCGAGTAGCTGGGACTACAGGCACCCGCCACCTCGCCCGGCTACTTTTTTTGTATTTTTTAGTGGAGACGGGGTTTCACTGTGTTAGCCAGGATGGTCTCGATCTCCTGACCTCGTGATCCGCCTGCCTCGGCCTCCCAAAGTGCTGGGATTACAGGCTTGAGCCACCGCACCCGGCCTGGGAACACTTTTACAGTGATAGTGTGAAAGTAAATAAGTATAGCCACCACTGAAAATAGTATGGAGGTTCCTCAGAAAACTAAAAATGGAACTACTTTCTGATCCAGCAATTTTACTACAGAGTAGATACCCAAAGGAAAGGAAGTCAGTATCTCGAAGAGATAGTTCCACCCCCATGTTTCCTGAAGCACTGTACCCGATAGCCAACGTATGGAATCCACAGGTGTTCATCAGTGGAGGAATGGATAAAGCAAATGTGGTCTATACACATGAGGAAATATTATTCAACCATAAAAAAGAATAAAATTTTGTCATTTGCAGCAACGTGGACAGAACTGGAGGACATTATGTTAAGTGACATAAACCAGGAGCAGAAACAGAAGTATCAAATGTTCACACTTACATGTGGGAGCTAAAATATGTGGATCACATGGAGGTAGAGAGTTGATCTGTGGGTACTTGAGGCTGGGAAGGGTAACAGGGTGGGAATGATAAAAAGTGACTGGTTAATGGGCATAAAAATACAGTTAGATAGAAGAAAGAAGATCTAGTGTTCAGTAGTACAACGGAGTGAGTGGTTAACCATAATTTATTGTATATTACAAAATAACTAAAGAAGTAGACTTGGAATGTTCTCAACTCAAATAAATAATGAAAGTTTGAGGTGTCCCAATTATGCTGATTTGATTATTACATATTGTATGCTTGTATCACAATATCACACAAATTCCATAAATTTGTACATGTATTATGCATCCATAAAATTAAAAATAAAAGAGATTCTATAAGTTTTGAATACATCGACTTATGTGGAGACTTGGTAGTTTTAATTTTTCATCACAAAGAAGTTGTATTTCATACTAAGATATATTAAAATGTACATGTTTGAGGCTTCTGGTTCACCAAAAATGAATAAACTCCCGAAGTTTACAACAAAATCATATTCCAAACACACACATATAGAACCTCTACATATCTACGATTTACAGATAAGAACCAAAGCTTTAATGTTCAGGCATTTGCACAGGTGTGACTTGTATCAGGAGTCCTCCTTCACATTCCCAGTCGCACATCTGCTGTGAGTTTGAGGCTCCAGTCATCTCCTGCAACAAATGGGAAGGCAACTCATTGTTAAAGAAAGCAACAGTGTAATCACAACTATGCCCCTTTCCTAGTGTTTTAGTTTCCTAATATTCTCATAAAAATATACTTGACAATGACTATTGATATGTTTTGACTGTGTCCCCACCAAATCTCATCTTGAATTGTAGCTCCCATATTTCCCACATGTTGTGGGAGGGACCTAGTGGGAGATAATTGAATCTTGGTGGCGGTTTCTCCCATACTGTTGTCATGGTAATGAATAAGTCTCATTAAATCTGACAATTTTTTAAGGGGGAATCCCTTTTGCTTGGGTCTCGTTCTCTCTTGCTTGCTGCCATGTAAGATGTGCCTTTCACCTGCCACCATGATTGTGAGCTCCCCCTCCAGCCCTGCCCAGCCATGTGTAAATCCACTAAACCTCTTTTTCTTTATAAATTACTCAGTCTTGGGTATAGCTTTATCAGCAGTGTGAAAATGAACTAATACAGTAAATTGGTACCAGTAGCATTACTGGGGCATTACTGTAAAGATACCTAAAAATGTGGAGAGGCAATTTTGGAACAGGGTGGCAGGCAGAGGTTGTAATGCTTTACAGGGCTTAAAAGAAGAAAGGAAAATGTGGAAAATTTTGGAACTTCTTAGAGACTTGTTGAATGACTTTGACCAAAATGCTGATGATGATATGGACAATGAAATCCAGGCTGAAGTCATCTCAGATGGAGATTAGGAACTTTTTGGGAACTGGAGTAAAAGTGATTCTTGCTTTGTTTTAGCAAAGAGACTGGTGGCATGTCACCTTTGCCCTAAATACTTGTGGAGCTTTGAACTTGAAAGATGATTCAGGATATCTGGCAGAAGAAATTTCTAAACACCAAAGCATTAAATAGGTGACCTGGGTACTGTTAAAGGCATTACATTTTAAAAAGGAAACAGAGCATAAAAATTCAGAAAATTTGAAAATGTGACAGAAAAGAAAAACCCATTTTCTGAGGAGATATTCAAGCTGTGTGCAAAAATTTAGATAAGTAATGAGGAGCTGAATATTAATTACCAAGACAATGAAGAAAATGTCTTCAGAGCATGTCAGAGACCATTGTGACAGCCTCTCCCATCACAGGACTGGAGGCCTAGGAAGAAAAAATGGTTTCTTGGGTTGGGCCCAGGGCCCCTCTGCTGTCTGCAGCGTAGAGACTTTGTGCCCTGCATCCCAGCCAATCTAGCCATGGTTAAAAGGGGCCAAGATACAGCTTAGGCCATGGCTTTAGAGGATGCAAGCCCCAAGCCTTGGCAGCTTCCACATGTTTTTGCACCTGCGGATGCCCAGAGGTCAAAAACTGAGGTTTGGAAACTTCCACCTAAATTTCAGAGAGTATATGGAAATGCCAGGATGTCCAGGCAGAAGTTTGCCTCAGGGAAAAGCCCTTATGGAGAACCTCTGCTAGGGCAATATGGAAAGGAAATGTGGTGATGAAGCCCTCACACAGAATCCCCACTGGGGCACTGCCTAGCTGAGCTGTGAGAAGAGGACCACTGTCCTTCAGACCCCAGAAAACAGATCCACTGACAGCTTGCACCAAGCACCTGGAAAAGCCACAGAAAGTATAGCCTGTGAAAGCAGCCAGGAGGGACCCTGTACCCTGCAAAGCCACAGGGTCAGACCTGTCCAAGACCATAGGAACCCTCCTCTTTCATCAGCTGACCTCGATGTGAGACATGGAGTCAAAGGAGATCATTTGGGAGCTTTAAGATTTGACTGCCCTGCTGAATTTCGGACTTGCATGGGGCCTTTTAGCCCCTCTGATTTGATCAATGTCTCCCATTTGGAATGTATATATTTATCCAGTGCCTGTACCCCCACTGTAACTAGGAAGTAACCAACTTGCTTTTGATTTTACAGGCTCATAGGCAGAAGGGACTTTCCTTGCCTCAGAATAGACTTTGTACTGTGGATTTCTGAGTTAATGCTGAAGTGAGTTAAGACTTTGGGGGACTGTTAGGAAGGCATAAATGGTTCTGAAATGTGAGGATTTGGGAGGGGCCAGGGTCAAAATAATATGGTTTGGCTGCGTCCTCTGACTCAAATCTCATCTTGAATTATAGCTTCCAGAATTCCTGTGTGTTGTAGGAGGGACCCAGTGGAAGATAATTGAAGCTTGGGGGCAGTTTCCCCCATAATGTTCTCGTGGTAGTGAATAAGCCTCACGAGATCAGATGATTTTATAAAGGGAAACCCCTTTCACTTGGTTCTCATTCTCTTGTGCCTGCTGCCATACAAGAGGTGCCTTTTACCTTCTGCTATGGTCATGAGGCCTCCCAAGCCACGTGGAACTGTGAGTCCATTAAACCTCTTTTTCTTTATAAATTACCCACACTCGGGTATGTCTTTAACAGCAGTGTGAAAAAGGACTAATACCGCTATCATGCACATTTAGGCATATTTAATATGTACACTCTAGTTACAAAAGGCCAGGGATGAAACAGATTATGTGAGTTGATGCACCTTTGGCAGATTGAGTGGGACCAGTTTACAACCTAGGAAAAGGAACTGGAGGAGGTGAGGTCTGAGGAAGTGGACCCTGTGTTACTAGGGCTCTTCCAATTTTCTCTCCCTCTGACATTCAGTTTCGTTCCTTCAAGCACAGAAAGAAATGTACTAGGGTCAAGTGATGAATAGCATACTATGGGAAAAATAAAACACGTGCAGATGATGAATCAGGGCAGGCTCAGATAGGGCAGGAAATATGTTGAAATAAAGAACAAGTTAAAATTAGTTCTATTTAATTTTTTAAAACATAGGGTTACTGAACAATAGCAGAAACCTAAGCTCATTTGTTGTATTTATTGCCAAAATAAAATATAGCTGGTGTTTCCTGGAGTAAAATTTATTCCTCTGAGGAGAGATGAATAAGGCAGTTGTTAGTGACCTTCTTTCTCTCACCATCTTCCTCTTACATCCATTTTACTTCACTCTTCCAAATTAATTTACAAAAACAAAGAGAAAGAAGTAAAAAGAAAATATCTCCATGAAAAACAAGGGTATTGATTCCTGGGCAAGATGGCCAAATAGGAACAGCTCCTGTCTCCAGCTCCCAGTGAGACCAATGCAAAAGCGGGTGATTTCTCCATTTCTAACTGAGTTACCCAGCTCATCTCATTGAGACCGGTTAGACTGTGGGTACAACCCATGGAGGGGAAGCAGAAGCAGAGTGGGGTGTTGCTTCACCCAGGAAATGCAAGGGGTCAGGGAACTTCCACCCTTAGCCAAGGGAACCTCTGAGGGACCGTACCATGAGGGACTGTGCTATCAGGCCCAGATGCTAGACAGAACTGGGCGGCCATTTGGGCAGACACCAAGCTAGCTTCAGGAGTTTTTTTTTTTTCATAACCTAGTGGCACATTGAATGCCAGCAAGTCAGAACCACTCACTCCCTTGGAAAGGGGCTGAAGCCAGGGAGCCAAGTGGTCTTCCTCAGTGGATCCCACCCCCATGGAACTGAACAAGCTAAGATCCACTGACTTGAAATTCATGCTGCCAGCACAGCAGTCTGAAGTCAACCTGGGACACTCGAGTTTGGTGGTGGAAGGGGCATCACCATTACTGAGGCTTGCATAGGTGGTTTTCCCCTCACAGTGTAAACAAAGCCACCAGAAAGTTTCGAATGGGCAGAGCCCACCGCAGCATCACAAAGCTGCTGTAGTCAGACTGCTGCTCTAGATTCCTCCTCTCTGGGAAGGGCATCTCTTAAAGAAAGGTAGCAGCCCAAGTCAGGGCTTAAAGATAAAACTCCCTACTCCATGGGACAGAGTATCTGCGGGAAGCGGCAGCTGTGGGTGCAGCTTCAGCAGACTTAAATATTCCTGCCTGCCAGCTCTGAAGAGAGCAGCAGATCTCCCAGCACAGTGCTCCAGCTCTGCTAAGAGACAGACTGCCTCCTCAAGTGGGTGCCTGACCCTTGTGCCTCCTGATGGGGAGACACCTCCCAGCAGGGGTCAACAGACACCTGAGACAGGAGAGTTCTGGCTGACATCTTGTGGGTGCCCCTCTGGGATGAAGCTTCCAGAGAAAGGAGCAGGCAGTAATCTTTACTGTTCTGAAGCCTCTGCTGGTAATACTCAGGCAAAGAGGGTCTGGAGTGGACCCCAAGCAAACTTCACAGACCTGCAGAAGTGGAGCCTGGCTGTTAGAAGGAAAACTAATAAATAGAAAGCAATAGCATCAACATCAACAAAAAGGGCAACCATGCAAAAACTCCATCTGAAGTTCACCAACAGCAAAGGCCAAAGGTAGATAAATCCATGGAGATGATGAAAAACCAACGCAAAAAGGCTGAAAGTTCCAAAAAACAGAATGGCTCTTCTCCTGCAAAGGATCACAACTCCTTGCAAGCAAGGGGACAAAACTGAACAGAGAATGAGTTTGATAAATTGACAGAGGTAGGCTTAAGAAGGTGGGTAATAACAAACTCCTCTGAACTAAAGAAGCATGTTCTAATCCAATGCAACGAAGTTAAAAACCTTGGCAAAGGTTAGAGGAATTGCAAACTAGAATAACTAGTTTAAAGAAGAGCATTAATGACCCAGTGGAGCTGAAAAACACAGCATGAGAATTTCTTGAAGCATATATAAGTATCAATAGCCAAGTAGATCAAGCAGAAGAATGGATATCAGAGACTGAAGGTCAATTTAATGAAATAAAGTCTGAAAACAAGATTAGAGAAAAAAGAATGAAAAGGAACGAACAAAGCATCCAAGAAATATGGGACTATGTGAAAAGACCAAACCCACATTTGATTGGTGTACCTGAAAGTGATGGGGAGAATGGAACCAAGTTGGAAAACACTCTTCAGGATATTATCCAGTAGAACTTCCCCAATTTGGCAAGACTGACCAACTTTCAAATTCTGGAAATAAAGAGACCACCACAAATATACTCCTCAAGAAGAACAACCCCAAGACATATAATCGTCAGATTCACCAAGGTTGAAATGAAGGAAAAAGTGTCAAGGGCAGACAGAGAGAAAGGTCAGGTTACTCACAAAGGGAAGCCCATCAGACTAACAGTGGATCTCTCTGCAAAAATCGTACAAGCCAGAAAAGAGTGGAGGCCAATATTCAACATTCTTAAAGTAAATAATTTTCAACCCAGAATTTCATATCCAGCCAAACTAAATTTCATAAATGAAAGAGAGAAAAAAAAAAAAAAAATCCTTCACAGACAAGCAAACGCTGAGGGATTTTGTCACCACCAGGCCTGCCTTACAAGAGCTCCTGAAGGAAGCACAAAATGTGGAAAGGAAAAACTGGTACCAGCCACTGCAAAAACAAACCAAACTGTAAACACCATTGACACTATGAAGAAACTCCACCAACTAATGGGCAAAATAACCAGCTAGCATCATGACAGGATCAAACTCGCACATAACAAAATTAACCTTAAATATAAACTGGATACATGCCCCAATTAAAAGACAAAGAGTGGCAAATCGGATAAAGGGTCAAGCCCCATTGGTGTAGCTTCTTCAGAGAATTAGAAAAAACTACTTTAAATTTCATATGGGACCACAAAAGAGCCTGTATAGCCAAGACAATCCTAAGCAAAAAGAACAAAGCTGCAGGTATCACACTACCTGACTTCGAACTATACTAAAAGGCTACAGTAACCAAAACTCATGGTACTGGTACCAAAACAGACATATAGACCAATGAAACAGAACAAAGGCCTCAGAAATAATGCCACACATCTACAACCATCTGATCTTTGACAAACCTGACAAAAACAAGAAATGGGGAAAGGATTCCCTATTTAATAAATAGTGATGGGAAAACTGGCTAGTCATATGTAGAAAACTGATACTGGAGCCCTGCCTTACACCTTAAATGAAAATTAACTCAAGATAGATTAAATATTTAAATGTAAGACCTAAAACCATAAAAATCCTAGAAGAAAACCTAGGCAATACCATTCAGGACATAGGCGTGGGCAAAGACTTCATGACTAAAACACCAAAGGCAACTGCAACAGAAGCCAGAATTGGCAAATGGGATCTCATTAAACTAAAGAGCTTCCACACAGCAAAAGAAACTACCATCAGAGTGAACTGGCAAGCTACAGAATGGGAGAAAAGTTTCACAATCTGTCCATCTGACAAAGGGTTGATATTCAGAATTTACAAGGAACATAAATACAAGAAAGAAACAACTCCATCAAAAAGTGGGCAAAGAATATGAACAGACACTTTTCAAAAGAAGACAAGACATTTACATGGCTGACAAACCTATGAAAAAAAGCTCATCACCACAGGTCATCAGAGAAATGCAAATCAAAACTACAATGGGATGCCATCTCATTCCATTTAGAATGGCGATTATTAAAAAGTCAGGAAACAACAGATGCTGGAGAGGATGTGGAGAAATAGGAATGCTTTTACACTGTTGGTGGGAGTGTAAATTAGTTCAACCATTGTGGAAAACAGTGTGGCAATTCCTCCAGGATCTAGAACTAGAAATACCATTTGACCCAGCAATTCCATTACTGGGTATATACCCAAAGGATTATAAATCATTCTACTATAAAGACACACGCACATGTATATTTACTGCAGCACTATTCATAATACCAAAGACTTGGAACCAACCCAAATGCCCATCAATGTTAGAGTGGATAAAAAAAATGTGGCACGTATACACCATGGAATACTACACAGCTATCAAAAATAATGTCCCTTTGTAGGGACATGGATGAAGCTGGAAACTGTCTTTCTCAGCAAACGAACACAGGAACAGAAAACCAAACACTGTGTGTTCTCACTCATAAGTGGGAGTTGAACAATGAGAACACATGGACACAGGGAGGGGAACAACACACACCATGGCCTGTAGAGGGGGTGGGGGGCAAATGGAGAGAAAGCATTAGGAGAAATACCTAAGGTAGATGAAGGGTTACTGGGTGCAGCAAACCACCATGGCACATGTATACCTATGTAACAAACCTCCACATTCGGCACATGTATCCCAGAACTTAAAGTGTAACAAAAAAAGAGGAAAAAGAAAAGAAAAACAAAGGTGTTAAATCACTGTGACTATAGACAGCATTTTACTTAAAACTAAGTCTCTTAGAGTCACCATCCCTTCTCCTCGGTCGAGGTCTGATACTGGAACTCCCTGCTCACAGAGTGTCATCATGGTGCAGTCCTGGAGGCCTCACCTCGTCCTCCTGAGGAAGATAGCAAATGCCTCACTAGGGTTCCTTTTTGTTACAACTATGAGAGAACGTGCCGTTTCCAAGGCTGCTTAGAGGTGTTAGAGGTGGACTCAGAGGTCCTGAGTTTGCTCCGACGAGCTCACAAATTCTCTGATCTGTTTCATTATCTGAAAGTAGAGATGATAATAATTTATATTAAGAGTAAGACCTACTCTACCTATTTCATTGGAGTCGAATAAGACAACATAAGTGGGAAAAATGACGAGATGTTACAGGCTAAATTGTGCTTCCTCCAAAATCATATATTGAAGCCCTATCACTTGGTGCCTTGGAATGTGGTTGTTATTTGGAGAGAGAGTTTTTAAAGAGTGAGGAAGCTAAAATGAGCCCATTAGGCTGGGCCCTACCCCAATTTGACAGGCGTCCTCATAAAAAGAGGACATTCAGACACAAAAAGAGACAGCAGGGATGCACACACACAGAGGACAGATACCACGAAGAGACAGAAAGAAGATGGTCATCACTACCCAGGGAGGGAGGTTGCGGAAGAAACCAACTCTGTCAGCGCCTTGATCTGGGACTTCCGGTATCCAGAACTGTGAGAAAACAGGTATCTGTTGGTTAAGCTGTTACCAGTGGAGGGTGTCCAGGTTCTTGGTGTTTTGAACCAAGAGCTGGACAAAATGCAGAAACAAAGCAAGGAAAGAATGAAGCAACAAAAGCAGACATTTATTGAAAGTGAAAGTACACTGCACAGGGTGGGAGCAGGCCAAGCACAGGAGCTCAGGGGCCAGGTTACAGAGCTTTCTGGGGTTTAAATACCCTCTAAGATTTCCATTGGTTACTTGGTATACTGCTCTGTAAATGAAGAGGGTAAAGTGAAGTTACAAGGTTATTTACTTGGTCTACACCTTATGTAAATGAAGAGGATGAAGTAAAGTTACAAAGTCATTTACTAAGTATCCGCCTGGGGTATACCTTATGTAAATGAAGAGGATGAAGTAACATTACAGTCATTTACTAGGTGTCTGCCCTATGTAAATAGAGAGGATGAAGTAAAGTTACAAAATCGTTTACTAGATGTCCGCCCTATGCAAATGAAGATGATTTTCCTGTCACAGCTGAAATGTTTCTATTTGATTCAGTTCTAGGAAATCCTTAGGTTCCCAGCCTCCAGGCCCTATTCTCCTGCCTCAAAGCCACCCAGTCTGTGATATTTTGTTACGGCAACTCTAGCAAATAAATATAAAATGCAAGACATTAAACAAATATTATTGTTGATTTGAAAAATATACACATCTTGCACCTTCTGCTGCATAATACAATGTTGTAAAAACACGAGTGTAGCCTTGCCCCTCACCATCAGTGTCCTTTTCTGGTGAAACACATCAGGCTTTTGTTAAGGCACCCCGAATTCAGATGAGTGAAATTTGCTTTGAAGCGAAACACCATTTCCCAGCTTCCATTTCCCAGCCTCCCCTCACTTACGCATTAGCAGCATAACCTGGTCCCTAATTTCCATAATCCAATTTTACATCCTGTAGCCCGGTGATAGCAAAAAAGAAGATTAAGAGGAAATAAATATTTATAAATGAACAGGGCAAAGGTTAACTATGCAATATAGTATAATTAAATATCTTTTTCCTTAAAGCAAAATATTTTCCTTAAATATTTTGCAGGTATTTTATACTTGGTGACAATGATAATGTGTCTATTTTTATGCTATGTGATGCTAAAAAAGAACACAAAAATCTTTTCCATTACACAATAGTAATTTTAAATCAATATCAAAATAAATTTATAATTATATGTACCTAGAAATGTTTTTGCCCTCAGACTTGCTAAAGCACCAAAATGTGATCTATTTTTCATTTTTCTTGCTGCCTAAAAACCTTTTAAAATTTAATCTCTGCTGTTTTATCAGAAGATAGATTACTTGGGCAGTGGATTTAGATCAGGAAAATAAGCGCCTCACTTTTTTCATCTATATTTCATTTCCACCTGGATTGCCACTGACATCTGCCCCTTTCAATAACCACTGAAAATTAATTACTGAGTTCCCCAAATCACAGGGTTGTGTTTAAATTCTGAGCCTAGACCAAAAACTCTCCAAAGACTCCTGTCTACCTAACTCCCATTGTGCCCAAAGGAAAGTGATTTATTTTTACCCTTTTTCCACGTCAAGTCCCAAGAGATGGCTTCAGAAATTAATCTAAACTCCAGGTCAGAGCCCATTGCCAAAATTCCAAATATCCCCGGTGTCCAAAGTTCCCTAGTTAATAGTTTGGGAATTACAATAAATCAATACAAAACAAAAACCTAGATTGCTGCAAAGAGCTAATAGTTACTATATTTCTCTAGTTGGGATACATTTGTTTGCTTCTTTCAGGTCCTCATAGCACAATATTTGTATCTCTGACTACCTTGACTCAGAGTCACTTATGAAGATTATTTCCCTGTCTGAAGATGTTGAGATCTTGGAGGTTATGAACCATCATCACGCTTATCCATTGAGCTTCCCTTGGCTACCCCACCACTACCCCAGGGGAATCTGAAATGGCATTTCCCATAGAGAGGAGCTCATCAGGTGTCTATCAGACTCAAGAATTAGAAGCAAGTGCAATGTCTCTGAAAGACAGGTAATCATGGCATTACTGGAACGTTTCCTTATGGCTTTCATTCTCCATCCTCTATTGAACACATCAAGGCTGGAAAAAAACATTATTACAGATAAGGTAACTGTCCATCGGCCATCTTCCAAGAGACATTTTGCTCCGAGTGACCTAATCATTGGCAGGAAAGCTGGTGCTTTGCTTGTTTCTGGCAGAAACGTTTGGCAATGTTATAGAAATTGACATTTTTAAACAAATTACTGAAAAATTGCATCAGCTCCAAATATAATGCCATATTTAAAAAACACAGTTTCATGTCTTACTGGGATTTTTAAAAATGAAACTTAGGGGCAACCCACTCGGGTCCCCTTCCATGCTGTGGAAGCTTTGTTCTTTCCCTCTTCACAGTAAATCTTGCTGCTGCTCACAAAAAAAAAAAAAGAAAGAAAGAAAGAAAGAAAGAAAGAAACTTAGGCAGAACCCCAGAAGTAGGCTCCATGGCAGTAAGTTTATAAGTAAATCAGGGTTAGTAACACAAAGGCTGATGAGCCCCCCAACTCCATCCCACCTGCACCTTAGTCTGCATTTCTGCTTCCAACAAAGAATGTCACCCCTCATCTCAGTCCCCAGAGAAGAATTCATTTGACTCAGCCCAACAGTGTCACCACAAAGAGAGCTGTTCCTGAAGGATCAAGGGTATGGGACTTTTGCTCTAGGTTCCACATAAAATCCCCAGGAGACACATTTACTTTCTCACAGATAGGATCTCTGGAAACTGATGCTGAGGTGGACTTTGGGTAGAGAAATGCTTTCTAGGGATCAACATTCAGAAAAGGAAGTGGGAGGAAGCAAGATGGGAGAGAGACAAGTCGAACTATGATGCCAAACGCACAAAGCCTTACCCAACCCCACTGAGAGCCTTGGAGCTACTAGTGTTCTTCAGGGTGTCCTGAGCCAGGCTGGTGTGACTGGGACTCCCTTTGTCTCCAGCTGCAAGCTCTGGGCAAGGATGTGCAGTCAGGTGAGGTGACTATTTGCAGCTGGGATAGACCCTGAAGGAGTCCATCTCAGGAGTCTTCTGGTAGCCACGTGCCCCGAAGTCAGACTTGGAGTCTTTTGTGGAGGGGACCTGAAGAGTACATGTCTGGGCCATGACATTCTCCTCAAAGCCTCATTAACAGCCCACACCAGACCTTCCATCTACCTTGCCTCTAGAGTGTGCACAGCTCCTCTGCTCGTCTGTGGTTCCCATACCCTTGATCCTTCAGGAACAGCTCCCTTTGCAGTGACTCACTGTTGGGCTGAGTCAAATTAATCCTCCTCTGGGGACCAAGATGAGGGGTGGCATTGTTTCTCTGAAGCAGAACTACAGCGTGTCCCTCTCCTCCACTTCACAGGAAAATGCTGCTCCTTCTCGAGTGCTGCAGTCAGCACCTGTTGGAGCTGACCTCCTAAGAAAGCAGTGCATTGACTCTACTGAACCTCTGGGTTCTCACCTCCACCCAACTGCCTTTTTAAAACATTGCTTCACCTGAATACAACTTTCAGAAGACACTATTCTAAGAGTTTTGATAAATACAATACTCCTCATCTTCTTGCAATTATATGTAACAAAAATGTCAGTAAGCAGAACAAAGAACTTCTCTTGATGAGTATAAGCCTGAGACAAGCATCTCAGTCACAAACTGTTGCATTATAAAAAATTAAGACCTAATACAATGTGTAAATATTTGAAAATAAGAAAAATGTTTGTATATAGTATGTTATATATGTATTTTTCAGAAACATATATATATGTAAATATATATGCTTACCAGGAAAGCACAAAATCCTTATAATTTCAACTACAAATTGGTTGACTAACAGGCTCTAAATTGTTTTATGTGAAATTAAATTAGGAGACAGCTAATAGAAATCAATGGAATTGAAGTAGATGGAAAAACTCTTGATGGATTAGGAGAGAACGAACCTTATAGAACCCAGTGAGGTTCGTGAAACCAAGTGCAGAAAAAGAAGAAGGGAGGTGCTTCTTGGTGACAGCTGAGTCCACCGTAGGAAGAACGTAATTTCTCTTCAGAAGCACCTGGCAGAGTGGGGTTCAGAAACTCACTGGCAAAATAAACAAGCTAATGCCTCTGAGCTAAGGTGCTAGTCACTATTCACACCAAGAAAACCCCACAAATCTAAGCGAAAAGAAAGGACAGGAATGCAGTTTAAGAAAACATTTTGTATACTGAGATATGCTAAGTATAATAGTTTCCTAGGTATTCTCCTGGGATTCCAAAGCTCTCATTTCCAAGACAGTTTAGGGAAAGGACTCATGGAATGTTTATCAGACACAGTACAGAATGTTAACAAAAGAAATCTTATGCAAGCCTTCTAGAAGGTTCTAGTCACTCTCTTCTGTGTCTTCTAAGAGGCAGAAAGCAAGAAAACAGACATTGTCTAGAATTCTTTTATGTGCCAATACAGAATCAGCCACTTCCTGGGAACTGTCCCTTTAGTGTCCAGCAACCATTCATTGGAAAAAGAGACCCAGAGAAAAAAATAACACTGTTTTGAGGGTTTATTGAAATTAACACTCACAGCCCAGAGCCAAGTCCAGGCTTGCTGGCCTCATAGATTTGTGGTTCGATTTGGGTAGAGGCATCACTTTGCTTTGGGAACCCCTGGAGAGCTGGGCTCAGTCTAGAGGGTCCTGCGGTCTCCCACGAAGAGCACATTCTGTTCTCTCCATCACATCTCTTCCTTCACTCTGCAGCTACAACTAATACGAAATGTATATATTTAGAAACCATAGGAATGGCCCCTTTGTTGGTTGTTCAAGGCCAGCTGTGACAACTCTCTTGTGGCCAATGCTCCTTCAGGCATGTATATTTCACTACTTGTCCCCAGTTTTGGAGAACCCATTCCTTGTATCCCAGCCCAGCTTCCCAGCAAATGACAGGCAAGGACAATGACCACAGTTCAGAAGCCCCCTCTCTGGAGTCAAGCTGGCTGGAGGACACTCACTTTCAAAGATGGCGCTTTACACATGAGTTGATGCAGCCATAGAAATGTGTATGTTCTGGAAAATTTAAGCATGTCTATTGAATCAAACTCTCTTCACCTACACTCAAATTATCCTCAAATACATCTCAACTGAGATTAAATAAAAGCTTCTATTGTGTGCAAACAGGTCCAATTTATCCAGATTTCCAATGTGCTTTAGAGTTTCCCAAGGTATTATTCTCCTGGATGAATTGTTCCCTTTCTGTTGCATTCCCTCGTGTTGGCATTTAGAGTGTGTAACAATTAACTCTGTGCTGGGGCTTTGCAAACTTTCACTGATCAATGTGTGAGGGGAAGCACTTGCCCAAGCCTCAGGACTAGGCAATGGGAGGCTGGGCTGTCTGCCTGTGAAGATCCACACTACATATCCTCATTTACTTACTTACCTGTTTCATCTAACCATTCTTCAGTGCTTGAAGGTCAAGTTTGACTAATAATTTCTATTTAGTTCCAACTATTAGCATGTTTAATTTCCACTACAGAAGCAAAATAATGAACAAGGTATCCATCTTAATCACCCATTTGTGAATATATTTAAAAAACTTAAGATGAAGTGGGATGCAATTACAGGGAAGGAAAAAACAGAGGAAAGAACAGATGAATAGGCACTTATGAAAGAGCAATGTAAAGAAACTCACATTCAAAGTAATGTGTCTCCTTTTCTGATGTGCCCTCCCAGCAGAGCAGATTTCTTTCTTATTTTCCCCCACTTATTGACCCAATCCCACCTCTTCTATTTCTCTCTCAGGTTGCTTGTGAACCCCACATTTATCTCTCTTTCATCACCTAGGTTTGCTGAATAGTTAACCTCTCCTCATCTTTTCCTCACAACCTTTGTGATCTGAACACAAGATCCCAAGCAGAACAATGGGGAATTCCTTTTATTGGGACATTACATTTTTTCCTTGGCAGTCAAATAAGTTTTGCTACTGTTACGCAACTTAAAATATGGGTGTCTCTAACGTCTGAGCTTGCACCAGATACATTTCTACAGAGAGCACTTAGCCACGTTTCACACATTGCCTTACCAGCAGAATGTCTGATAAGGATTTTCTGTGGTCCTTCCAGTGCATTGCTGGCCTCTTGGGCTACCTTCTGACATGGCAGGGTGGAGCCTCCAACTTATTCCAGAAGGTAGAGCAGAGGGCAGGATTCCCAGAGCAAATCCCTGCCAGAGAGTTGCTGTACTATTTTGAGGTTAATAGAAACTTAACTTCAAAAGGGTGTGCAGAGATTCGGAGGAGAAAGATGCTTTCATGTGCAGTCTTCAGAATCAGTGCTTGGTCAAATAGTTTCATTGATGTTCCACCAAATGATTGTAACATATTGGATCCCAAATATACACAAGTGTTTTGGTTACAGTTCCTTGTTAAGGAACATCAGCTTTCTCGTAGCATTGTGCAATTATTGGCAGCTTTGCATTTCAAGTTAAAAAAAACAAACTATTCTGTTAGGGAAGCAATTCATCCAGTAGAATTTTAATTTTATATAAAATTGTATTTCTGGCAAACTCGACATATTGACTTTTACCTTGTCCTTAAGGAAAATGTGGGAAGAAGGGCTTTGCTCCCCATGAAAAATATTACCCCCTGATGGCAACTGGTCACTCAGAGTGCAGGAATTGTGGTTACAATTCCATGTTGCTTCGCTGAATTCTTCACTGTAAAGAGTTTTCACTTGTGTGAGTTGGACATCACAAGAAGAAATCTATTTTGGGTGTGCATATTCCCCTTTGTCTTAGACAATCTTTGCCTTTCATCTTTTTAGATCCAGTAACTCACACGCAGCCTGGTCTATGGCAGTCACCCAATGCAGGCATACCTTGGAGATACTATGGGCTTATATCCAGACCACCGAAATACAGCAAATATTGAAATACTGTTAGTCACATAAACATCGTGATTTCCTACTGCACATAAAAATTATGTTTACGCTATACTACAGTTTACTGAGCACAATAACATTGTCTAAAATTTGTACATACTTTAATTTAAAAAATACTTTATGACTCAAAAATGGTAAGGGTCATCTGAGCCTTCATTGAGTTCTAATTCTTTTGCTGGTGGAAGTTCTTGCCTCAGTGTTGATGGCCGCTGACTGATCAGCACGGTGGTTGTTGAAGGCTCGGCTGGCTATGGCAATTTCTTAAAATAAGACAACATTGAAGTTTGTCACATCAACGGACTCTTTTTTTCAGGACAGACTTTTCTATAGCATGCACGCTGCTTGACAGCATTTTGTCCACAGCAAAATTTTTGAAATTGGAGTCAGTCTTCCCCAAATCTGCCACTGTTTTATCAACTAAGTTTATGGAATATTCTAAATGCTTTGCCATTGATTTGTGCCAGGCTGCTTGTTCTAGCAGTCCAATAACGAGATGCAGACAGACTGGGAAAGAAGGGTTTATTTCTGCAACCAGTTGCAGGGAAATGACAGAGTAGCTCAACAGACCAATTCAAAGTTAAAAGCTTTTTTTTTTTTTTTTCAGTGCTTAGATAAATCCTAAGTTCTGTGCCTACATGTGAGAGTGCACCTACAAGCAGGAGTTTCATTCAATCAATAGCTAATCTTTAACTAGGATCTAAGGTCTGGAAACCTTTCTCCAGAGTCTTGGAAAATTTCTTAATCTTAATTGGGCTCTGGTACAAGATGTATGTGTAAGAATGTTTTTATTATTCAATCAGACTTTAGGGTCTGAGGAAACCCAGGCAGGGCTTAATGGATTTGTTTTTTGCGTTCTAGCCCTTGTACTCAAGCATCAGTTACTCCAGTTCTTTTTTTTTTTTTTTTTTTTGAGACGGAGTCTCGCTCTGTCGCCCAGGCTGGAGTGCAATGGCCGGATCTCAGCTCACTACAAGCTCCGCCTCCCGGGTTTATGCCATTCTCCTGCCTCAGCCACCCGAGTAGCTGGGACTACAGGCGCCCGCCACCTCGCCTGGCTAGTTTTTTGTATTTTTTAGTAGAGGCGGGGTTTCACCGTGTTAGCCAGGATGGTCTCGATCTCCTGACCTCGTGATCCACCTGTCTCGGCCTCCCAAAGTGCTGGGATTACAGGCTTGAGCCACCGCGCCCGGCCACTCCAGTTCTTTAATACTTAACTTACACATTCATCAAAATTATAGTAAAGGGTTAGTGGAAACTGACTGTTCTGGTTGCTAATGGAAACCTGGCCTGCCACAATTTCAACAATGTTCACAGCATCTTCACCAGGAGTAGATTCTTTCTGAAGAAACCACCTTCTTTGTTCATCCATGAGAAGCAATTTCTCATTTGTTCAAGTCTGATCATGATATTACAGTAATTCAGCCCCATCTTCAGGCTCCACTTCTGATCCTAGTTCTCTTGCCATTTTGACCACACTTACGTTTATATCTTCCAATGAAGGCTTGAAGTCTTGAAGCCCTCAAAATCATTTATGTTAAAGAAATTGGCATCAACTTCTTCCAAGTACCTGTTAATGTGGATATTTTGACCTCCTCCCACAAATCATGAATATTCTTAATGGCATCTACAATTGAGAATCCTTTCCAGAAGTTATTTAATGTACTTTTCCCAGATCCATCAAAGGAATCACTATCTATAGCAGCTCTAGCCTTAAGAAATGTATTTCTCAAATAATAAGACTTGAAAGTCAACATTACTTTTTGATTCATGGGCTGCAGAATGAATGTATGTTATCGAGCATGAAAACAACATTAACTCCTTGTACATCCTCATTAGAGTCCTTGGGTGACCAGGTACATTGTCAATGAGCAGTAATATTTTGAAAGGAATCTTTTTTATGAGCAGCAGGTCTCAACAGCGGGCTTAACATATTCAGCAAACCATACTGTAAACTGATATGCTGCCATCCAGGCTTTGTTCTTCCATTTATGGAGCACAGGCAGAGAGACTTAGTGTAATTTTTAGCAGCCCCAGGATTTTCAAAATGGCAATGAGCTTTGACTTCAACTTAAGTCACCGGCTGCATTAGCTCCTAACGAGACAGTCAACCTGTCTTTCAAAGCTCTGAAGCCAAGCATTCATTTCTCCTGTCTAGCTATGAAATTCTAGATGGCATCCTCTTCCAAGAGAAAATTATTTCATCTACATTAAAACTATCTGCAAAGCACAAAGAAAGAGGTATGCCTTTAAGTGTCTTCCGAGGAAGTCTGTGATTCTACCTCTTGGAATAAGACCCCATGTAGTGAATTAATATATACTGCATGCCTGATAACTGCAGGTAATTTTCAATGAGATAGAATTTATTTCTCTATATCATGGTCTTATAACTCTATAAACCAAAAATCAAAATGAAACATAACTGAAACTTCCTTGATAACTTGGCTGTGTGTCTGCCTAGTGATATTTTCTTTTTTTTTTAATCTAGTTTAATTTTAAGTTCAGAGACACATGTGCAGGATGTGCAAGTTTGTTACATAGGTAAACATGTGCCATGGTGGTTTGCTGCACCTATCAACCCTTCACCTAGGCATTAATCCCAGCACGCGTTAGCTATTTATCCTGATGCTTTTCCTCCTCTTTCCCCCAAAACTGGCCCCAGTGTGTGTGTTTTCCCCTCCCTGTGTCCTTGTGTTCTCATTGTTCACCTCCCACTTATACGTGAAAACATACAGTGTTTGGTTTTCTGTTCCTGTGTTAGTTAGCTGAGTATAATGGCTTCCAGCTCCATCCATGTCTTAGCAAAGGACATGATCTCTTTTCTTTTTTATGGCTGCATAGTATTCCATGGTGTGTATTACCACATTTTCTTTATCTACTCTATCATCCATGGGCATTTGGGTTGATTCCACGTTTTTGCTATTGTGAATAGAGCTGCAATGAACATACATGTGCATGTATCTTTACAATAGAATAATTTCCATTCCTTTGAGTACACACCTAGTAATGGGATTGCTGAGTCAATGGTATTTCTGGTTCTAGGTCTCTCAAGGTGGACTAAAGATTTAAATGTCAAACCCAAAACTATAAAAACTCTAGAAGAAAATCTATGCAATATCATTCAGGACATAGCATGCATGGGCAAATATTTTGTGATAAAAACACCAAAAACAATTGCAACAAAAGCAAAAATTGACAAATGAAATCTAATTAAACTAAAGAGCTTCTGCACAGCAAAGGAAACTATCATCAGAGTGAACAGACAGCCTACAGAATGGGATAAAATTTTTACAATGTATGCATATGACGAATGTGTAACATCCAGAATCCACAAGGAACTTAAAAACATTTACAAGAAAAAAATAAAATCCGGGAAATTCTCAAAAGAAGACATTTATGTGGCCAAGAAATGTATGAAATATATCTCAGTATCACTGATCATTAGAGAAATGCACATCAAAATCACAATGAGATACCATCTCACGCCAGTCAGAACAGTATTATTAAAATGTCAAGAAACAACAGATGCTGGCAAGGCTGTGGAGAAACAGAAACACTTTTACACTGTTGGGAAAGTAAATTAGTGCCTAATGATTTTTCAAGCAATCAACTTAGATGTCTTGAGTACAAGTTTTGTGTAAGATTCTATGCTTTAAATGCACATCTCTTGACTAACAGGGAAGTTTGGATTAAAGCAATACCAATCCCTCTAAGCTTGGTTGTTTTGTAATTGTAAAATATTCTGTAGAATTATCGGTTCTGGGGATGGCAGGGCACAGTCCAACACTTGAATAGATGAGATATTTGTTACTTGAAGCCACATATGGGAGAAGGCTGCCACAAGGCCATGCAGAGCCACACTTGAAGCAGGGTGACAGCAAGCTTAATGATGGCAAGCAGACTGGGATTAACTGGGTTCCAGAACTCCCTGCGGATTGGCTAGTTTGATGACTTCCTGAGCTCAGCATAAGGCTGTCCCTATTTATAGGCTTTTAGGAAGGGTACCTTATGGCCTGGAACATGAAGGACACGTAAGAAAAGGGGTTGGTGTATGAACTTAACAACTGCTCAAGGAGGGGAAATGCACAGCCTCTACTCAGCATCAAAACTGGGTAAAAATAATGTGTGTGTGTGGGGGGAAACCTAAATAAAATCTTGTATTACAACGATGCAATATGTATCTTGACCTGAAAGTCAAATGATGGCAATTCCTCTCCTACCAGAACTTTAACAAATCTCTTTAATGTCACAATGTGTTTATGTCTTTTTTGAGTCATGTGGAAATGTATGAGTTACAATATTTTTGTAATTGAGTTGAGAAAGAAAAGAATCACAAGTGCTCTTTGAAGACATTTTAAACATTGTTACTGGCATAAAAACTGAAGTTACATTCAGAGTTGAGATAGGATGATTAAAATATGGTGGGTTCTGCCTATTATCTGAAGGCATCTGTGGACAAATTGCTATTGCACCCGTTTTATAGTTTGAAGAAGTGAACAACTAATGGCTCCTCCAGAGCCATTGCATGAAAGAGCATAGTGAATAAGTGCTTCAGGGTACAAGCCATAATTTAACAAAACCAGCTTGCATTCTTGGGGCAGATTCTGTTTTGTAATGGAATTATGGGGCTGTATCATCACCCTATTTGCCAGGTGTAACTTGAGGTCTTCCCTAAACCCCGTGAGCAGTGTGAGAAGGCTGTCTATAAACTCACTAGAACTTCAAATAAAAGTTGACTTGGTTTTTAAGAGAGTAGTAGCACCAGAGATTTGATTCACTTTTTAAAAGTGGGTATTTAATTAGAGACATTAAAAATATTCATTTTTTTCTGATAGAAATCTTAAAATAAGTGTTCTCCTATATGTACTTAGGAAACAAATATCATTATGCTTTATATCATGAGTTACACCAAATAAAGACAGTCTTATTTAACACCATACACACACATATCTAGATATATATTTATATATCTATATGTAGATATATCTATGTCTATGTATATACATATGGTATACAAACACATACACCAATTTTGTTATTGGAGGAAAGTCACTTTAACTCCTCTGAATGGACCTGATGATTTTCTTTTCCAATGGAAGGAGCTGAACAAGAGCATCTTTAAGGTCTTATTTATGTTTTACAGCCTTGGTTATGTTAGGAGTAAAGAAGAAAAATGGAAAGAGGGTTTTATATCTTATAGTTACAGAACATCTCTACTTCTTACACTTTAATTTGTTCAGTGAAAGAGACAGTAGCTGATCTCATGTCCCTGCTTTTTTCAGAGCTTATAATTTAATATATTTGCATAAAATGAGGCGGGGAAAGCTAGCTAATCTCCTTTACATGTAAAATACCTTAAGGAAATTTTTATTAGTCTACAAGACCCAAGGGCAAGTGTTAGTAATAAATAATGAGAGCATATGGTAAAATGACTGATTCATTTGTGGTCTACCAGTTGTAACTCCTTGTGGGGAAAAAAAAGAATCCATGCAATAATGTAAAAACAGTCCCTTACAGTGCCAGAATCTCTTAAGCCTTACACTATTTGATTCATCTTTAAAATCTCTTTCCAATTAAACGTGTTGATCTTGGAATTAAATAAAAGCCTTGGAGGGGAGGCGAGACTTTTGCTTTTAACATAATTTAAATTACAGACATCCTAGATTTACGAGCTGGAACTGAAGATTTTCTAAGATCAATTACATCATACATTTTCCAGAAAGTTGTAATTCCACAAAGCCACTGTGCAAAGTTTAGCAACAATTACCATCGAGAAATACAGATTGGAGACTACACAGCAGTAAAGTACATCAAGATTTCTCTTTGGAGTACAGGAGATTTCAAAGTAGCCTGTGCTGAAGCAATGATTTAGGATTTCCACCCTTAATCTTCTAGTCTACCAAAATAGTTCCTTAATGAACAGAGGAGCTCAAAATTTTTGTTTGC
The DNA here is from genome assembly GCF_002776525.5 of Piliocolobus tephrosceles. Lineage (NCBI taxonomy): Eukaryota > Metazoa > Chordata > Mammalia > Primates > Cercopithecidae > Piliocolobus > Piliocolobus tephrosceles. The sequence continues at coordinate 7,594,005 of NC_045437.1, forward strand.
ATATCAATTTCTTACTAGCTTTTATTATTATGAATCCACATCTCTATGAAGTATTTTTCAGCCCTGCGAAGAGATTTACAATTCAAACATTATTTTGAAGCATTCCATTCTTGCAAGAAAGTAAGATCATGCCCTCAAGGGGCTCCATCTGCTAGCAATTCGAGCTTTGCCAAAACATTCAAATAGCTTAGTGTGTACACACTTCTCCAGAAAATAAACTGCATTCTATTTTTCTTTGCATCCCCAGGTATAACCCGGTGACTGGCAGAAGCTAGTCATCAGCAAATCTCTGTGCGGTGGTGGTTCTTGAAGACAAGGCGCCAGGATGCACACTTTTGCTGTATTTCCTTTGCACCCAGTAATGGGTTGAACACCTACTTTTCCCACAGGAAATGTGATGGATGATTGCTGGATTTGCATACTCTTCTTAAATTATGATTCTTTCTTCATTGAAGTTCAAAGAAAACAGTGCATGACATCCACATTCCAGCTGCTTATCAAAACTCTATGCATTCAGGCAGAGAGATGTCTGTAGCTCCAGCCTCGGTTTTTTTTTGCAGGGACATATGTGAAGTGTCATCTCATTTCCTCCCCCGCAAAAGTAAAAAAAAAAAGAGGCAGTTATACGACAAATCAACTTTGCGCTATTTCCAGTTACATGAGACTGTCCATGAGATGTGTTTTGAATGCCAAACACTGGCTATGTAGTTACTTTTTAAAGCTTCATTGAGATATAATTGACATACAATAAACTGCACAAAATAAAGTATACAAATTGATGTTTTGACATACGTATAAATCTGTGAAATCATTATCCTTAAGATAGCAAACATATTTGTCACCCTTCCTTCCAAGATATTTTTTGCACTGTATTTACTTGAAATTTCCAGCTTTATTGAGATATACTTATGAAAATTATAAGGGTTCAGTGTATACAATGTAATGATTGGATATACATGTATACAGTGAAATGATTTACTACAATAAAATGAGTTAACATATTTATTACCCAAGGCCATTGCTTCCCGTTTTGTTTTATTCTGTTTTTGGTGAGAACAGTCAAGCAAATTGTAAGTATACAATACAGTATTGTTAACTATAGTCCCCTGAATTTATTTATCTTGTGACTGAAAGTTTGTACCCTGTGACCAACATCTTTCCTGTCCCTCTGCTCCCCTGCCCTTGGTAACTACCATTTTACTCTCCGTTGCCATGAGTCCAACTTTTTTAGATTGTACATATAAGTGAAGTCAGGCAATATTTGTCTTTATAATTTTGCTGACGATGAAAATGGAAGAATAATGTAAAATGGGACGTTCCCTGAAAATGTGGAACATACCCTGCTTTAGGATTCAGAATATAATAATTATCATAAAATTTAAAAATCCGTTTTGCTCCAGTTGTGAATCATCCAGGATTAGACTAAACCAAAAGAAAAACGATCCAAACTTAAAGCAAAAATGAATAAATTCTTTTACGTCTAAAATATAAAATTCTAGCATTCTTATTCCCAAACCACCTCCTCAAAGTAGAAAAAGCACAAGCTAACTTTCAAGGGAGACTTTATTTATTTTCTCTCATGACAGTGTGAGTATGATATTTATTGGGCAGAAATAAGACTTGGCTTTGGCAAACCTGAGTTTCCAGGCATCCACATTGTGACGGCTCTGCTGTACACAATCAAATGTAATCTTTCTAATGAAATAGGATGCAGGAGTAAGAAGAGATTCTGATAAAAGTCAATTTGATATACTAGCCAGCCCCAGTTACCTATAACTTATTATCCTAGCACAGAAATTGCATTCCATGCAACATATGCACGGAACACTATACTCACAAATCATACCAATGGGGTACCACCAGGAGAGTCAGAACAGTACATAACATTATCAGAAGTAGAGTGGACTTTCCATGATCTGTGGAAACTCCCTCCTTAGGATTCCTGGAGTCTCGCTGGAGGGTGAATTGCAGGCAGTGGGAAGGACAGGCTATGGCTGTGAAAGACAGCAAAGCTAACTGATTTTGGAGGAAACTGATCACGTGACCTGGGCCATTGGGCTACCTTTCCCTCAAGGCACGGTGTTGGTCTTGTTATGTTTGCAAACTCCAGAGGCTTTTCTGTTCCTGGCATTGAGTAAATGCTCAGTTGGAGTTTGTGTAACCTGAATTTATTAACCACATATTATAGTTAATATGGGACATGTATATACTGTCCACCAAAAGCCATGCTTTAGAAGGAAATTGGTTTTGGAATCAGCAAAAATAAGATAGGAGGATCCAAGGAAAGATTAGAGTGGAAAGAATCACGATGTCTCTGTTATGACAATGAAAATGTATTCCTCTACAAGGCACAGGCGAGGACAGCACGATGATATTCCTGGGTAGTTATTAATCCGTCTTACAATATAGAAGTCTGAGGCTTCCTAGAAAACCATGGCAAAACAAGTCAACATGTAGACAACTTCTTCTTTCTCATGGCTTCCCATCACCAGTAGACTGTAGAAAATTACATAAATCATAAGAGTGCTGGCTGTGTCATGGGGATTTACATTGCTTTTCTCCCAGTCCAACTTCCATTCTGCCCTTCTCTGATAACAACAATTACCTCAGGTTACTTTTTTGGCTTTGGGTGTTTTGGTTTTTTTTTTTTTTTTTTTGAGGAAGAAGCCCTCCTTAGGGGGAGTGACTGTCTCCCTAGGAGGGCCCAGGATACAGGACTTTTAGTGCTAAAGCTAGGTAATTCCCAGGAATTGGGAAGAACCAGTAATGCAGTTTCCTTCAGAACTTGTACAGTGAGAATATGCAACACGCTGCTCTCCTCCTTATGCCCCACACTGCAGGCCAATCAGAATCTCCCTCTTCTGGAAACTGACAAGAAATATAGCTTGGTTGCCATTCCAAAATAAAACCAAGACAAAACCAAAGATACAAATATTTGAAACTATGCACCCTGAAGGGCTCGTCCATTGGGTCTCACTTCCTAGGGCCTCTGTGGCTCTAAGGACTCATTGTTTGGCCACCCTGACTCAGTTTAACCAACTCTTCCTCTCACCAACCAGAGTGAGTATGTTACTTGCACCTCCAAACCTCTAAGTGTTCCAGAAAATGACATCTGGAAATGAGTGAGACAAGTGAGAAATGCTAACTATGGGATTGGCTGAAGCAAGGTAAGTGGAGGTTGTAAAGGATTTTTTATTCCATGATTGTCCCATGCATTCCGTAACAGAGAAATCTGTTGTGTGGCAGCATTTTTTAAGTGGTTTTCTGTTGTGTCTTGAGACAAATGCCAAGTGCCAGTGGTGTCTGAACTTTATAGGATTTGATAGAAAGGTGTCAAGATGTTGCAGTCTCTAATATCAATGAGGGAGGGAAACAAATTTGCAGAGAGAGGAGCTTTCTTCCTAGGACCAGGAATCTAGGATAACTATATGAGCATAGTATTCAACATTGGAAAACCCAAACTTCCCACTTCTAAATTAAAATTGGTGTTAGTTGAATACTGAGGACAAGAAATATACCTGAAGAAGAGAAGAGGACCTGGGCTATGCCTGGTTCTTCCAAGCCCCCAATTCCTGTCTGACAAATATAGTATTGCATATGGCCTTCCCCAGGATACACCCCTAGGCAAAGTGCAGACTCCATAGTTTTGAATTACCTTCAGGTAGAGATCAAGTTCATACTCAACTGAACTTTGTGGATCTGGGCACATATTTAAGGCTGTTTTTAGAGGCAGGGTATCCCACACTTGGCCTGGATACAAGAACAACACATACTTCTGGATTTAGTACCTCATTAACTGAGTTGACCAAAGGCAAATCAACGGAAAGTCAACTCCAGCTCCACAGAAGCTGTGTTGTCAAAGACACCTGGACCGTGCTGCAGACTAAGGCCTGGAATTGCATAAACTGCAACATAATCCTGAGGCCCCCAAACCCAGAGGAAGAAGGTTTCCATGTGGGCTTCCCCAGAAGGGCTAGACCCCCGCTACATCTCTCCAAAGGGTCCTTGGGAAATAACAGACAAGGATGGGGGGTTCTCGTGGGCAGATTCACCACCCAGAGCCCACTCCTCTGCCAGGGCAGTGAGTCCTGCCCTTCTGACCAAGTCACCATCATCATGGTATCTTAGCTACATCTCTCTCCCCTTTCCCAGTGGCATCCGCAACTGCACACCAGGCCCGTGATGGCTGCTGCCTTTGAAGAGGAGACCGGGAAAGGGTTCTGAGGCTCTTCAATGAAATGTCAACATCTGTTGATTTCTGGTGGATTCATAGTGTTGGTTACATTGTTCTTTGTTTTCCTATATTTTTAAAATCTTTCTGAAAGTTAGCTCAGAACACGATTTTTACTCTTAGTGACTAGCTATACATGAGAGTCGGCTGTTATAGGCGATTCATTCTCTCTTCCTGGAGTAATCATTCCTATTAGTAAAAAGGCTTTGCCTTTCTTTTTCATAAAACAGTAATTACCATTTATGATTCATAACAATGATATGCGTACAATTATATGAATAAGTTTATATGTATTTGTGTGTGCGACCATTTACTCTGAAATCTGAAGATTCCCTGGACAAGAATAAGAATAAGGAACACCTATGTCATTCTTTTAGGTCTTGCTCCAGCTTCTGTCCCTTCCTCTTTCCAGGGTGACCCAGGAAAGGTGACCAGGTTGATAATGTTTTTGCTTCATATCTTTTCCAGGTTGAAAATTTTTTTCTCACTTTCTTTAACCTTCAGGAGAGATTTTAGGTGTGGCTTTAGTGACAAAGCTCAGGAAGAAATCAATTAGAAAACAATGCAAATCAGTTATAGATAGCACAAGAGAATCCCCTGCTAAATTATGCAGAAGACCCCAGCAGCGGGAGGAGTGTGCAGGAGACTGATTGCAAGGCCACACAGATGAGGCAGCCAGGAATCATTGAATCAGCGAGAAGGACCTCAGGAATTCGAAAATGAACTCAATGCATGGATTGCTAAGACACCTGGATCCAGTGACAGCGGGGAGCATTTACTTATTACATCATAGGAAATCAAGCTTGGGTTTTCTGTTAGTAACTGTGGTTACCTTTGTGGTACAAACATTGCTCTGCCTGTGTGGAGAAAGCTGCACCGAGCATCTGGATAGTTTTGTCATCGTGGGTGGTCAACTGATGAAGATTTGCCCTTTAAACCTCAGATCTTGTTTCTAAACAGTGTGGAAAGAGCACAAAGACCACCCAAATGAGAACAAGCCACACTGCTTATTCAGCCCTTGATACAGCATTATCATCCTGCTACTATTGCTTGTGTTTTGTGGAGACTTCAAGATAGACAGGAAAAGTAAATGCTTCATAGTAAAAGGCAGGGAAGCTCTGAGTCTACCCTGATTGGAAGCTGCTGGCCTGGGGAAGCTGGAGGCGGCTCGCTAGGCAAGGCATCTGATGGGATTCCTTACTGGTGCATATCCTGGCTTCATCTAGTAGGTCCTGAGTTGGATTTGGAGGAAAAATTAGGGAAGCTCTTAGTCACTGACCAAGTCTTGACCATTCTGAGCCAATTGCTACAGAGTTCTGTTGGCACACCTGGTCTGGCCATTGTCTGAGTATATTTAGCCTCTCAAGAGGAATAAGTCACATTTGGTACCATCGTTTTATAAAATATTAATAACGCCTCTGAGGCTCGCTAATACATGGTGCACATGAAACTTCCTAGAGGGAATTGAGGGCTGATGACCTAGTCGGCCAAGTCTAGGAAAAGGACCATTGACAGTTCCCTAAACAGCTCCCAGCTTAGGAAGAGAGGGGCCTGGATTCAGTCCCAGCTCTGCCCCAGGCTGACTTAGGTAGACAGTTGCGTCTCCCTGGGCTCAGCTGTCTCACACATAAGATGGGAATTGTAATACTTATTGAATGTAGTTGCGTTATTATCAAGTATTTGTATTATTGTGAAACGGTGGAAAGAGAAGCTCAGAGGATTTAGAGTATTTGCTGGAGGCCCTGGAAGTAGGAAACGGTAGCCTGGGGCCCAGTTCTACCTGTTCCCTCCAATCAGGTGTGAAGATATATAAAATTAAAGAGAGGTGAGGGCTCTGCAGGGCTGGAGGCCCTGAGCCGGTGTGCTGCATCGCTGTAGATAGTTCAGTCAGCAGGAATAGTGCAGCGATAGGAAAGATACAACATTTATAGAACATATACATAAAGAAGAAAAAGTAAAATTTATCGATCTATATGGAGAGGTTTGCCATGTGGGAAGAGGGATTAAAATCCAAAAAGATTTGCAGTCAAAAACAGGTTTTAACCCCATTCAGACTTCTGTGGTTGTGCCTTTTTATTTCTGTAAGCTTGATCTATGCTCAAGATTTTAGCTGCTTTCAAAGCCAGAGTAAATATTATTAAAGTGTGTAGGCCAAATTTCTTTGAAAAAGACTATTTGCATCTAGGAAAAAAAAAAGGTGTAACACACTATCTAACCACAATAAACTGCTGCAGGAATCCTGAAAATCAGAATTCTCAAAACCCAGCAGATCAGAAATGGTTCACTTGGTCCAACCTCCTGGAAGTGACCAGGATGCAGGTCCACACTTTCTGGGGTGCTGCGCCTTAGGTAAGCTGCCGGGGCACATCTAGTGCCCAGTAGAGCATACTCAGGCACACCTAGGTGACAGTTCTTGGGCAGGTGTAAAAATGACCCAGGCTCAAACCAGCCTCTGAGTGTGGTATTTGAGGATACAGGAGTGACCATCCCGTGATTCATCCCAGAGCCTCTTCCACAGAGGAACAAGAGAGTCAAATGAACGCCCTGTGTCCTTCATCACAGACCCTGCACACTCCCAGCACTCAACCTTTCTGTGGTGAGATGGGAAAGGTACTGCATACAGAGACGTCTCAGGACATAGCATTGGCCACAGCCCAAGAAGAAAGAGATTTTGGCTTGGCAGTTACATGCAGTTTGCTGCAAGCAGGGTACGGTGCTATGCAGTTTATGTGCATTTCACTTTGACCACCTTATTGAGCAGCAGTTACCAATTTCATTTTACAAAGAAGGATGCTAAGGACCAAAGGGATTGAGGAGATTTCCCTCGCTCTGGTGATTATATAAAAGAAAGAAAAGAGAATACCATTAAAATGATCAGAACAATATAATAACAATATATTTCAAGAGAAGACGATGTAGCACTTTTTGTAATGAATTTTAAAATCCCTAAGAAATGGATTTTATAAGGATATATATATTAAATTACATATACACACCTATACTATACATATGTGCATATACACAATTGTGTGAAAAACTGCATAACTTCTTAATAGTCATGGAAGGTTATCAATATCATTTGTGAATATAGGTTCCTGGTTTGTAAAGAAAATACTAGCAGATCTAATTTGAAAGTATAATAAAATAAATGAAAATTATATTTGTGATGCAGAGATATTTTAAAATTGGAAAATCTATTAATCTAATTCATCAAATAAGAGTTTATCCTCATAGTTCCCTAAAAGAACACTTGATTATATACAATGAAGTTTTAATGAACAGTTCATGGACAGGTATCTTTACTCTTTTATTTCCCCAAACAAAAATGTGTTTAGATTTTTGTGTTTATTCACAATCTCAGTTCTCTAAAGAATAGAAGTTACTCACGGATTCTTCCTTTCCAGAATACTCTTTAGTGGCCTTAAACAATTCGGACCTCCAGTGGCTGCGTTCTCCAAATATTAGATTTGCATAGTCGTGCTCATATTATTTCATGTGGGACATGCCACTTGTGCTTGCATTTTTCATCTAGCCATCAACACCTGCCTATGCCAATTAATATAAAAATGCATCCACATTTGATAAACTCAGTGTATAGATGCATCTCTCCAGTTTTGTACTGATTAAATAATTTGCAGAATGTGCCTTTAAATAAATGAACTCCCTAGGAAAATATATGTTGACCCAGCATGAATGTTGAACATTACTATAAAATAAGGTCGTTGTGGGCCATGCTCGGGAAGGACTACCATGGGAGTCTAGAGATTTGGTTCTAAAATAAGAACTTGCAACTCTGTGGTTCTTACTGCTTTTCCCAGATGTTGAAGTGGAAAGACTAAAACATGACCTACGAATGGAGATAAAGACATGTAAAGCACTTGGCAAAAGTAAGACACTCACTAAGTGGTAGATTCAATCAAAATCATTAGTAGAGATGGTAGTGAAATTTCTACTGAACAATAATGTAAAGATTGTAAGGGAATAGAAACCCACTATTAAAATCCCACTAAAATAAGGGGATTTTATTACAAATCCCATTTGATGGCCAGGACCATTAACCTCTAATCTCAGAACAGATGATATTGTAACTGAAGAGGAGAAAATATGAAATATGTTAGCTACATCTTCAAATATAATAAGACCTGAAATCACTACTTAGAAATACTTACTGTGATTCTATTTAGCTTTTTACTCTCTTTAATAGTGAATTCAGGAAGCCTCTCAGTACATTTTTAATCTCATAAAAAAGTTAAACCAAGAAGAAAAATTATAGTTTCTACAGAAACAGTTTTCCTTCAAGTAGTCATAGGAATAGAACAATAAAATGTAATTGTGTAAAAATGACTTACGTGTAACTTTAAAGACAGTCTGTGGAAGATATTGTACAACAGAATATGATTTTCTATGGGGCATACATATTACTTTGGCCAATTTATTCTGTCCTCTTACTCATACCTAAGTTTGAAAAAATGATGCAGAAACATAAGTCATTAGCATTAAAACCTAGTAATTTTGAAGACAAAAGGCAAGCCCATCATTCTGCAGATAAATATTTAGGGAGGTATCACATAAATACAATATCACAATCCAGGTATTTTGAAATGGTTAGTTTCTATTTAACTCCCCTTACCACACTAGCTGTTTCCAAGAATGATTATTATGGCGAGCTCTCTGTTTTTTTTTTTTTGTAATAGTAAAGAACCCAACACACTTTATAACCCAGCATCAAGATCTTGGTTTCTAAATAATATTCTCTGCTGAAAGGAACAAGATTCCTTGGAAAATTGGCTGATTCTGGAGGTGGACCAGAAAAAACACAAGATAAACATAGAACATCTTATTGCACCAGAAAGTACAAATTCCTTAAAGAGTCATGGGTACATATCAATGTAAGCCAGGAGCCATCTTGAAGAACTGCGTTGGGGCCAATCTGTGAAAACTGGAGCATCAAAATAAGTCTTTATTGCAATAGACAATTGAGTAAGATAAAAATCACTAGTCTGCCCTTATGTAAACAAACATAAACAGGAAGAGTGAAAGCTCCATCTTACAATATAATGTAAACTAATAAATACAGAAAGAATGAAAGAGCTAGAAAATCATTAAGAGATGTTAAAACAAGTAAGCAGGTGAAATATTGAGGAAAAATAAGATATTTTTATTCTTTCAAAGTAGCAACCCATAAATTATCCACAAAGGGAAGATTGTGATCTTACACTGAAGAAACTTGGCTGCCCACACTCTAAGTTATTACAATTAACTTCAGCAATTTTAGGACAGTTTAATGTTATTTGCCTCCTGAAATGATACGCACTAAAAAGTTAGCAGTTTCAGAATATATCAAATTAGATGTATCAAATATATGTAAAAATAATTACAATAAATATCTATTTCTCCCAGTTGCTCCTGTGTTGACAACTGTGTTGTGTGGTCCCAACTATGTTGGACATGGTAGCCTAAAAGATATATGTCTTCACATTGTTATTGGTTGCTTCTCAGAGATTATATGTTTTTTCAGACTTGGTGTCAAAAAATCTTTATGCAGAGAAGTAGTTGTAAGGTACTAAGACTAGTTTCCTTGAGCAGTTAGTTCTGGGGGCAAAGGAGGTGGTTGTAGCACGGGTGCTTTGCAATCAAATATTCCAACGGCAGCTATCACGCTAGGCATCAACAGCAGGCCATCTCGCTATAGCAGCGGGATGACCGCAGCTGTGTTGCTTCATGCTGGTACACAGTTGTTTGCTTGGAGCAGAGTATTTTAAGGTTTCTTATGGGGCCAAGTAATTTTACAGGGGAGACACATGGAGGGGAAGGAGCATTAACAGGGAGAGTAGGTGGTGGGGTACCAGGGGAGTGGGATGGTTTAGTGGCTTCTGGGCCCAGCTCAACCAGACTTCCTACGTGTTGGTTTCTAGGCAGAGGGAAGAGGGCCTCCTGCTCCCTGAAGAGGGAAGGCAGTTCAGTTCTCTGGGAGGGAAGTGCTCCATAACCGTTTGCGTTGCTTCCTGAAACAAGTTATTCCAGTCCATCTGGTGGTCAACCCTATCCCATGAGATGCACTTGAGTCTCCCTGGAATTTCCAGAGGCACAGAGTGTTAGCTCTGGAGCAGACCTCGGTGAAGGAAAAAGCAACCTCTCAGTTCACACATCAAGCTCCTCCTTAGCATCCTTGGAGTCACCAGGAGTACAAGTGCCACAGCACAGCAAGAATGTATTTTAAGACTCCAGGACCAGGGCTCTTTGTCTTGGAGTCTTAAAATACATTCTTACAACCTTACAATACAATCTTCCTGGAAGATTACTTACCTGGCACTGGTATCTTTGAAGGTGAAAAACTTTTGGGCATTTCACTGCTGGCATCGAAATATTTCAAGTGCTGATAATTTTCACAGAATGTACTCAGGGCCTTAAAGACTCTTTCCAAACCCTCTAAGGATATGTTTTGGGGAGAGTTTGGTTCTCAAAAATATGGTGCCATTGCTTTAATCGCCTGGGGTAGGACTGGCTACAATGCAATTGGCATATTCAGCACTTTCATTTTCTGTTCCTGAACTAGAAGCTTTTTCTCTCAACTTTTTACACAGCTGATCTCACTCTTCAGGTCAGTTCAAATGTCACCTCCTTAGAACCAAGACCTGTGCAAGTCGACCTTTCTCAGCGACTCTTCTTTCTTCACCCATTTCCTTCAGGAAACTTTTCCCATCTGCAATTACATTGTTTGTTGGGTGCTCCCTAGTTTGTGAACTGCTCCCTCCCCAGCGGACCACTGTGAAGACAGGGACTGTACTATTGCCTTCACAGCTGGATCCCCAGACCCTGTCTCAGATCCTGGCACGCTTATCAACAAGAAGGAAGGAATGTGGTGAGCGCCTGCTGTGCAATCCTCTTTCCTGCATTCTGTGTGGACAGTTTTGAGTGAGTTCCTTCAAGGAGATTTGATTTTCAAGAGATGGACATGGTTCTGCAGTTGCCGGTAGGACACTCACATGAGCTTCCTACAAGCGGCATCCCTGGGAATGGTGGCGATCTGGCCAATGGCGTCAGGCGTGGGACTTGTTCTAGCTGTGGAGACCACAGAATGAGCTGAGTCAGGGGCCTCATGAAGAAGCCAACTCCAAGCCAGTGGCTGTTGAGGCCAGTCCTAGTTCACCGACCCCAGCCCTCTGAGAGTGTAGAGGGCTCCCTCATCGTACACAGCCCTCAGGGGAGGTTAGCAGAGGGAGTGGCCACAACGAAGTAGGTTGGAGAAAGAATTTATAGTAAACGTTCAAAACTACTGTCTTTCTGCGTGTGGTTTCATGTCGGCTTTCTGATCGGACACATATACGAGTAGATGGATTTCTCAGGTCTCTCTCCACTGTAGAATTATAGACTGTAGGGGCCAGCTTATAAGTGGAATTTTGGCAGCCTGGAAAATCAACTATTTTAATGTCAGAGTATACAGTGTTCTCTATAATGTTGGTACTCATACAAGAGAGGTGGTAGGAAGAAGGAGGGACTGAGAACTGGTCCCATAGGATGGAAAGAGAAAATCATCTCATCGGGTCTGATGTACTGCTTGCTTTTTTTGTTTGTTTGTTTAAACAGAGTCTCTCGCTCTGTCACCCAGGCTGGAGTGCAGTGGCGCAATCTCAGTTCACTGCAACCACCGCCTCCTGGGTTCAAGTGATTCTCCTGCCTCAGCCTCCCAAGTAGCTGGGATTACAGGCATGTGCTGCCATACTCGGCTAATTTTTGTTATTTTCAGTAGAAATGACGTTTCACCATGTTGACCAGGCTGGTCTCGAACTCCTGACCTCAAGTCATCTGCCCACCTTGGCCTCCCAAAATGCTGGGATTACAGGCGTGAGCCACGGCACCTGGCCTGATGTACTGGTTTTAATGCTAAATTATTTGAATAAAAATTGAGGCCTATGTTATAAATGAATCGATACAAGGTTGTACTTTGGTAGAAATATTAATATTCTTTGATGTTCCACAGTAAGAGATTTGACATATTTTGATAATGGAAATTCATTTGCTCCTAAATAGGAGATTATTTTCTATATACTTAATGTGATCTTATATTCTCTGAAAATGAACTTAAATTACATAATGTCCCTCGATAAGAAAGGAAATCTATTTGCTCTGTGAGAAATACATACACAGTATTTGTCAGAAAGCCTTTTGTGGGCAAATGAAAATAGATACAGACAGTCCAAATCACATTATATAATTCTGTCGCATCATTGCAAAGGGTGTGTAGTAGATTTGAATTAAGCAGCACATGAATACAAATATTAAGTTCTTATGCTGATTTCATTTTACCTACTACTCACTTTTTAAAAACTGTGCAGTGGCACAGATCTCAAAATAAATCAGCTTGGCTAGGATACAATTCTTGGGGTACATAGAAATAAAGATTCCCCTCTCATTGTTTCCATTTAAATATATATTAGATTAAATTTCCAGTCAACTTACTCTATCAATAAATATGTAATTCTAGAGAGCTATTTCCCATAGACAGCCATTAGTTAGATTCCTTTCTAATGTAAAGCTATGTAGTATTGAGGTAAAGAGGGCAGAAGGGAAAGAAATAATAACCGCGATTATTCCTCAAAGGGGCTGACAGAGCCAGGCCTGGTGGTACATCCCTGTAAGCCCAGCTACCTGGGAGGCTGAGGCAGGAGGATCAGTTGAGCCCAAGGCTTTGAGAGTAGCCTGGGCAACACAGTGAGATACTCTATCTCTTAAAACAAAAACAAAAACGAAACACAAGGAGGAGTGCTGATAGATGCAGGAGAGTTAAAGTGCCCTAAGGCCAACCTACCAAGTCATTGCCCTCTAGCATTTAAGCCAAAACAGAAAAGTCTTATCCTAGGCATTCAGGTACATTTTACGTTAGATTCTCAAATTTATTGGTCTAGGCAACATATATAAACTTGATCACCATCCATGTCTTCAGACACACAAGGCTTAAACTACCTGGCTGCTAGTCATAACTTTATAGTAAATTGGTTTGTAAAACTTTATAGTAAATTGTTGACTGAGTGAACAAAGTGCTTGAGTAACTGATAATATTTGGTCAAACAACAAATCAAACTGATCAATTGTTTAAAAATGTACTTCTAAATAGGCGGGAAAGGTGGCTCACGCCTGTAATCCCAGCACTTTGGGAGGCCGAGGCAGGCGGATCAACTAAGGGCAGGAGTTCAAGACCAGCCTGGCCAACATGGTGAAACCCTGTCTCTAGTAAAAATACAAAAATTAGCCAGGTGTGGTGGTGCATGCCTTTAATTCCAGCTCCTCAGGAGGCTAACGCTGGAGAATGGCTCGAAGCCAGGAGGCAAAGTTACAGTGAGGAGAGATCATGCTACTACATTCCAGCCTGGGCGACAGAGTGAGACTTGGTCTCAAGAAAAAAAAAAATTACTTCTAAAAAATCAATTCAATAGACTAAAGATACAGACAAAGTTGCTTAAAAGGAGCTAGCATCAACATTGTTTCTGTACTGGATGCACATAATTGATTTTGTTGACATTTGCTCAGTACTCTCACGTAATATTTTGTTAGCTATTGGTAATTGTATATATTCAATACTTCTTCTGTGACTTCAATACTGAGTGAACATGGAAAAGAGAAAGCCAGGCTAAGGAAATTGAACACAAGAGACAGATATGGGGTCCCCATAACGGCAAATTGAACAGTCAGTACAAGAGATGAAGGAGACTGAAAATGGCAGGCAAGGGGCAGCTACTGCCAAGAAATGCCTGCAACAGAAATAAAAAAATTTGGAAGTGTACGTTATTTGGCCTCTCCCTCTCCCTCCTCACTCACTCCCTGGCTACCACACACTCCTGGACTGAGTATGCAGTAAAGCAGCTAGATGTAATTGTTGCTACCTGAATGGCCAGACATGCAATGACTAGTAGGTGAATAGGGGCCAATCTGAGGCCAATTATCTGAAAACAGTTCTATCGTGACAAAATAAACCATTTAAGGGCAAATAGAGTGGTATAATAATAAATAAAAAACCATTTAAAAGCAAGTGGAGTAGCTAAGAACTTTTAAAAACATTTTATTTAAACTCGATGTGTATAAGTACTTGTAAGTGACCTGGTTAAAAACAAAGGTGAGCCTCACTTAGAGGAAGAAATCTTTGTCATATAAAGAACTGGCAAAAATTTTCTGCCCTAGAATAGCCTGTGAAGTTGGCCACTCCCTCATTCTAGAGATGAGCTGGGTCCTCCTGCCCTGCCTGGGGCTGCTGTTTAATTATCCTGGCGGAAGGGACTCTCACTGTTACAGGAGAAGAAGAAACTGGGAACTCTTTCTGGAATATTCTAGATTGTCAGCATTGCTACTTAGTGTTCCCTAGTCCAAAAGCTCATTTGGTTACCATGCCTTTTTCCCCTTTCCTTATTTTTGTCTTTTTTGTTTTTCTATACCTAATCCTCATTGATCAATCGATCAAACATTAAATGACAGTCTATCTGTGATTTATCAGACCCTTCGCCTCCCGGGCTCAAGCAATCCTCTCACCTCAGCCTCCTGAGTAACTGGGACCACAGATGCGTGCCACTACACCTGGCTAGCTTGTGGCTTTTGTAGAGATGGGGCTTCGCCATGTTGCCCAGGGTGGTCCGGTACCCCCTGGGCTCAAGTAATCTGCCAACCCTGAGCTCTATCTTGAGAAGTTGTCCAGGCGAAAGGAGAAGGGTGACTAGAGAGAGTGAGCAGAAGCCCTCCAACACAAGGAGAGGAGAGCTCTTATGTCCTCAAAACTGGAAATTCTTCCTGATTTCCCTTTCTCCCTCTTTTTTCCCTCTTGCTTTGAACACCACATGAAAAGACTAAGGAAAAGTTAGGACTTTTGTGGAAAGAACCAGTCTCCCGTCAGAGCCCTCACAGTTCAGGAAGCAACCCTGCTCCCCCAGGAAACAATCTCCCATCATAAGCATCTCTCAGCTGCTTCTCCTCCAGCATCCGTCCTCCAGGGCGCTCCAGGTGCCAGCAGCGCTGGTTCTCCACAGTTCCCAGCTGCCTGGCTGATAGGGAGTCCTGGAGGCTGGTAGGCATGAGCCTCTGGGTGTTCACCTGTGCACACAGACGCAGGGATGCAGGATTTAAACAACCGTACTGCAAAACTCATTCCCCTTCTTTGGCCAAAGAAGGAGTGGGGAGTCACTGAAAGCAGGGAAAGAGACAACCAATCAGTAGAGCCAACATGACATGACCAAGCTGGGATCCAAAGAAAGACAACAGAGGAAAGCAGACCCTGCTGTTCTGTGGCTGTGTTCTTTTAGGGGGCATTGTGCAATGTGGGCTCTAGGTTCTTTTGGGGTCTACCATTATACAGAAGGGGAAGGAGGAAAGAAGGAAGAAGGACAGGACAGACATGAATAGGGAAAAAAGGACAAAAGGCTCTTCGGTGCCCAGAAAAACAATGAAGGTTTTTTTTTTTTTTTTTTGAGACAGAGTCTCGCTCTGTCTCCCAGGCACGATCTCAGCTCACTGCAACCTCCACCTCCTAGGTTCAAGCGATTCTCCTGCCTCAGCCTCCCAAGTAGCTGAGACTACAGGTATGCACCACCATGCCTAGGTAATTTTATTGCATTTTTAGTAGAGACGGGGTTTCACAAGGTTGGCCAGGATGGTCTTGATCTCTTGACCTTGTGATCCGCCCAACTCAGCCTCCCAAAATGCTGGGATTACAGGTGTGAGCCACTGCACTCGGCTGACTGTCATGTTTTTAATTAATCACAACCACTTTTGGAGAAAAGTGTATATTCCACAGCTTAGGGCTGAGAAAACAGACTCAGCAATGAGTAAGGCACTGCTACTTTCTTAAAGTCTGGTTTCTTATCTTTAAATACTGTAGACAATAATCATTAACATTGAAAAAGAAAAAAAGATGGTTATGATTTCTACCACATAAATGATGAATATTCAGAGAAGCATATTATAATGAAAAATTCCACCTAGACTCAGAAGCATGAGGGAAAGTAGCATTACTATTCAAACCTTTGGGGCTGGGTGTGGTTGCTCACACGTGTAATCCCAGCACTTCGGGAGGCTGAGGCAGGCACATCATGAGGTCAAGAGATCGAGACCATCTGTACAACATGATGAAACCCTTTCTCTACTAAAAATACAAAAATAATAATAAAAATAATAATTAGCTGGGCATGGTGGTGTGCACCTATAGTCCCAGCTACTCAGGAGGCTGAGGCAGGGGAATCGCTTGAACCCCGGAGGTGGAGGTTGCAGTGAGCCGAGATCAGGCCACTGCACTACTCCAGCCTGGTGACAGAATGAGGCTCCGTCAAAAAAAAAAAAAAAAAAAAATAGAAAAAGAAAAAAGAAAACTTTTGGAACTCATGTTCCTAAAATGATAAAATTCTGCAGAAACTCAGAAATGTTTAATCTATATTGATGAGCTTCTCATAGAACATGGGACTGGATATTTTTGATATATCTAAATTGTAGATTGTATAGATTCTCCTGTTTAATATACACATTAACATTTAATTAAAAATATCTACAGAAGTTAGAAATTATTGTAGTTCCATCCCAAATATCACTATTTTCTAAAATCACTGTTTATTTTATCCTTTAATGCTTAGACAGCAATTACTTCCACTGAAAGTATATAAGGAACAATTCTGATTTCTGCTGCTTAACAGATCCATATTACGACTAGCATAGTATAATCAAAACTCCATGCTGCTTCAGAAACATGGGCAGAAGGAACATCACTTTTTAATCCACTGAATTTTTTTTCTAAAATAATGGAAAATCCCTGAAGGACAGATAAAGATGTTTAATTTATGCTGATGAGGCTCATCTTGCCTTCTTACCGAACATAGGAATCCAAATGTGAGCTGATTTCATTAAATTGTAGATTTAGGTATTTTAGAGTGCTTAAGATAGGCTGAGTGTTCTACAGAAGTTAGAAGGTGCTGGGCAAGTATTGTATCCATAGCCTAAATTTATCAGATAATGAAACTACAATCACTCAGGAGAGGAGAGGGGCCAATCTTTCCCCATACTTCTTTTCCCCTCCCCAAGAGCCCCTCTGCCCAACCCAAGGAGCAGAAGCTCACAGTCATGTGCCTTTAGAACCACGAAGGTGGTTTATGGCACTGCAAACTCTGTGTGGATGTTTGCTGCTGCGTCCCCTTCCCAGTTGCCAGCCCTGGGTCCTTTGTGATGCTATGACCCTCAGAGGAGCATGAAACTGAGGCACTGGTCCCAAACGCAGCAGGAGCGAGGACCTGCACATCCAAAGGTGGAGGCCTGCATCCACCTTTCCTGGGTCCCCTTGCCTGGTACAAAGGGCCCAGAGAGTTCACAGCTGCACTTAGAGCGATGTCAAGGGACAAGGCGAAGAAGGCACCCTCAACTGTCTCCGTGTTATTTTTGTCCTAAGAAAACAGAGTCCTGGCATATTTGAAGGACCTTGGACCTCAGGTTAATCACTGAACCTGAAGTAGACATTTGGTGGAGGAAAGAGTATATATCTGCTCTTATTTCATCAGATAAGAGTCAGTGTATTTTAAACCAATACATACATTTCAGCGTTCATGGTCTTGTCTTCAGGCAGAGAATTGGTGATCTTTACAATGGCACATATACAACCGTATCCATGGGTTTTAGCAAACGATGTGATACCCAGCATTCCCGACAGGGGGCGCAGTTCTACAAAAGTGGTCTTAATGGTGTTGGGCATTTTGATTTTTTTCATTATGTGTATTTAAGGTGCGTAACATGATGCTTTGATAAGCATCTAAATAGTGAAATGATTACCACAGTCAAGCAAATCACTTGATATTTTTATTATAAGCTTCCGCTTACTACCTTTAGATACCATTTTGCTGCTTCTGTCCTAAAGAAAAGACACTTGTTGAGTGACTACTACATGCATAGAAATCTAACTCTGATTTACAATTTAGCTGAGAAAAGTCATAAAAGGTTGACAGCAAAACAAAAGGATATAGACTATAATAATCACATACAGAAATCAGTGCAATTATTAGATTTGCTTTTTATTTGTGGGATGTTCTTAACTAACTTAGAAAACACAAATTATGCAAAAGATGGGGAAATTACATCCATCTATACAGACTTATACTAGTGTACCTATATCTGTACATCACCCACCTGATATTCAGACCTTAGTTCTGCATGATCTTGGACTTAAAACTTCTCATCTGTAAAAGAAAGATTAAAATATAACATTAGTATAGGTTAAATGCTAATAAAATCATTAGAACTGAATCTGGAACATAGTTAGCATAAAATAGTGTTATTATTTTAAAACAAAAGGCCAAAAGACCTGCAATGAGGTTTGAGAAGCATCATCACGTGGGTGGTAATGGGACATCCAACTACCAGGAAGGGCTGAGCTCAGGCCCTGTTTCTCAGGGTGAGAAGGACTAGCACCCCTCACCCCCCACCTCCACACCCCACCCGTGGTCACTAGATGTTACAGAGCAGAATCTGGCCCTGGGGTGATGTCCCAGCAAGACTCACAGATGGAAAGGTCATGCAACCAAGAGGTTCAGAAGCACTTTTGCCCCCTACCACATTCTTAGGAGGCCAATTTTGGAACACAGAAAAGATGCCATCTTTGACATACTCATATTTGTCCTGTAGCATACAAATAAGGAATTGATTTCGTGCCACTTCAGAAAACAGAAAGGAAATCCTGTCCCCCAAAGAGCCAGACCTCCTCTAATGTAGCCTAACACTAAACCCAGAGAGACCCCAGGTAGAACACACAGCCTTTCCCTAGAGTCCCATTAGAACTTGGAACCAGAAATAAGGAAGAAGCTGACCCAAGCTGGTCCATCTCACAGAATTTTCCATGCGAAGGGCCAAGCACAATTTCCACAGAAGAAAAATACAATATTCCTGGCACATTAATTTAAGGGTTTATTCCTTGAATTTGTATTAAGGAAATGATGATGGACTAGCTTTCTCTAATCTAACCTAGCTGGTTTTAAGAGTCCTTTCTGGAGAGAACTGCCTGGATTTGTGGTGCTTTCTGGGGCATGCGTCAGAATTTTCATCTCTGAGAAGTTAATTGATCTGTGTGGGATCCAAATTTCAGAGCCTCCTTAGCCCTAGACTCCAACCCACCATATGCAGACATGCATAAAAATGGACCTAAATTTGCTAAGAAAAGCACTTGCAGTTTTCTTTCTAGTCCCATTTTGTTACATTATAGTCAGTCCCTGCACAATTTGAAATTGACAGACAAGCTTGTTTAGAAATATTTCGGTATGAGCATAAATAACAGTGAATATGGGTGGGCGCGGTGGCTCATGCTTGTAATCCCAGCACTTTGGGAGGCTGAGGTGGGCAGATCACCTGAGGTCAGGAGTTCGAGACCAGCCTCGCCAACATGTGGAAACTCCGTCTCTACCAAAAATACAACAATTAGTCAGGTGTGGTGGCCGGCACCTGTAATCCCAGCTACTTGGGAGGCTGAGGCAGGAGAGTTGCTTGAATCCAGGAGGCAGAGGTTGTAGTGAGCGGAGACTGTGCCATTGCACTCCAGCCTGCGCAACAAGAGCAGAACTCCAATAAAATAACAGTGAATACTAAACCTGATTTTCAAGATGAACACTGCATCTGGCACTGGAAGGGAGGAAACAATGTGTGAGGGATTATCGTTAAACGGGACATACATTTGCAGTCCATTTCATTTTAAGTAGCAGAAATTAATAAAAATCCTCTGAAATTTTTCTTGGTTAAAATTATACATTATTTTTAAGAAAATAAAATCTATACATGGAGTTTTCTCCAATAATAGTGTATATTGGAAACCTGAAATTCTGCTTAGCAGTGAGTGCTTCATCTTTAGAGATGTTTTCCATAGGGAGAAGCCTAAACCTAACTTCTGGGATGTCAGATACATCCTTATTTATACAAAGTGTGTGGTTCATGAAGACAGAAGACATCTGTTTCACTTTATCCTACTGCACTCGTTAGGGAAAGCATTGTCTGGAGAATCGAGGGAGAGGCAGAGTCTTTATTTCATGGACACACTCTCATGATCTCATGACCTAAAAAGGTCACAGGCACTCAACTCTCAGGGCCCTGTCCCACACCCAGAACCGAGATATCCCCCTGGAACTGGAAGACCACGTGGGGTCCGTCTTCCTGCTCCCGTGGAGATGGTGCCTCTGTGTTCCAGGGTAGATTCAATTAGAAAGATGCTTAAGACATTTTCACATACCCAGGGAGTCCTGTCTAGTGCCTGATAGAGAATCCTTGGTGGGATTCCAGAGGGTCTGTTTAGGAGAGAAGCTAGGAAATTTTACTCTGGATTTATTTGAAATTATTCAAATGTCAGTACTGCTGAAGATTAGACAACAAATTGATGATATTTTGGGCTGTGTATCAAGATCGACACTCTGGCATTAAAATCTCCAGTACCAATAGGTGGAGTAGTTGCTACACATTGGTTGATTTTTGAAGCCGATAGAGTAAAACTATTATGCTGCTCTCTCTAATGTGGTGAAGAAAATGTGGGCAAGTGGGCCATTGGTGACAATTTATTGAAATCATCTTGTTTTTACATTCTGTGGCAAGTTCAGTCAATCACTTATCTGTATCCCTATAGCACCCCACACCAAAGCATTTGTCCAGGATGGTGACCGCCTTCCAGGAAGTACCATGACCTGAAGTCAAGCGGAGCTTCACAGGTCTTTGTTTTTAGCTGAATCACAGGTGGCTTTAATAATGCCATAGCAAAAATAGTCTCAAAACAGCTTTGAGCAATTCAGTGACACAAAACCCCTTTATTACCAAATTCCATAACAATTCTCTCAAAATGTGATTCAGTCCTTTCTCATATCTGTCATATAAGGAAATAAATGCAACAACATAAAACCATGAAGTCTTATTTTGAATCAGCCCTGTAATGCCCTTCCACTTCTTATGTAAGATGCTATCTGAGGCCTCACAAATCATTTTTTATTGAGATAAAATGTAATATGAAAGTGTTGCCATATCTGTTTGAACTCTCCATGTTTCCCTACACAATGACATGTGTTTTAATTCCCCCTCTGTGAAGCTATAAAGTCTCTTAGAATAATTCACTCAATATATCAGTAATTCTACCGATCCTCAAAGCCCACATACACAAGGGGCAAATTTTAGGTTAGTTGTACTTCGTGTTGTGTGTAATGGCTTGTAGAAGAGAGGAGGGGCCTCTGTTGAGCACGCCAACTGTATTGTGACCACATCTCCGGCTTTGCAGCCCTTCCCAGTGAAGAGGGCAACAGGGACTGTGTCCTGCTCTTACATGAAGAAAGTAGTAAAATGCGCTCTCATAAGGAAGCTTTCCACAGGTATGGGGTGATGCTGGAGAATGCATCTCAGAAGTGACAGCAAAATGAGATTCCAACATCAGAATCCTGGCTCGGGTAGAAGTTCCACCCTGCCATGGTTGGAGTTAAGGCATCCCCATGGTGGAGAGGAGGTAGATTGAGGACAGTAGAGGAGAGCAGGTGATCCCTGCAGACAAAGATCCTGAGAGATCAGTCTTACATATCAGAATAGTTTCTCCTACTTTCCCATACAGAGGAATGTATGAGGGGGGAGGAGAGACACCATGGGATAGCTCCAAAGAGCTATCTTCACATGAAAGCAGACACCAAGGCAGGACAATAGATATGCACTCTCCCTTTCAGTATATTACCCACCCCTGCCAATGTTCTCCAGCCTCCCATTCTCTCAACTCTTTGGGGTTAAAGTAAAAGCCTCTGGTGACCTTGGATGTGGGCCCCCACCTGCAGTGAAGAATGGTCCATCACAACAATCCTACTCTCAACTTCCTAACCTCAGTCCCCAGGTGACTACCCTGTTTCCTGGCATGTTTCACTTAGGTTTTCCCTGGAAACAGTAGTGGGCAGCATGGACTTGTCCTGCACAAGCTCCTGAAATGGGCCTGAAGAATACAATATTAAAATAACTTCAGACTTACACTGATCTGAAGCTTAAAAAAAATCTTATTCTACTATACCGTATTGTCAAAATAGTCCACCAGTAATTCTGGTTGCAATTACAACATCAAGAAACTACAACAATAAAATGTGTAAAAACATTTCAATGATAAAATTCTGACTTCAAATTTAAATCTCAAACCCCTCCCATTCTTAAAATTTTACAAAGATGTTAAAGTTCAAAGAATAAATCACCCTGAAAGTTAATTTATTTAAGTTAAGATTCATGTGCCTTGCTCCTTTCAGTTACAAGTCCAAAGAAATTAAATTCTCATTTCTTATTCTACTCAGTCTGATATCCAGGGATTTTGCTGCCTTTGTGAAAGTTTAGAAATGTCTTGTGGTAGATGTCTGAATTGTTAGGTCTAATTGGAGGTGTTCCTTTTCCATTAAGGATCTTTGTTTCCATTTGCACCTGCCAGTAGCACTCCAGGACTGGCACTGATACTTTAAGCCTGGAACTCCCTAATGTTCTGTGCTCTGTGTTGAACCCAAGGTTCAACCACTTTGCATTTTCTAAGGCACAAATACTGTTCTGTCCATCAATGCTTTAAAACCCAGTATATGGAAAAATTATTTCTTTACCCTCATTGCTTTCTTTCCTTGGTTGCACCTGCTCACTAAAGTCTGCCTTGCTCACCAGTCTGTTGCTGTCCTGCGTGCAAGAGTATACGGATGAATGACATTGCCCTCATCATTTAAGTCAAGCAATAGCAGCCTGCCTCTGGAGCCCCCACCATGTGGCACAGTCACCTCCCTTTTAAAGCCCACACTTACCCAAAGGCCCTAGTGGTATTTTCTTGAGCTCTCAGCAGCCCTATCTTGGTTTGGGCCAAATAGTCCTCACATCTCTTGTGCTGGTTCAAGTTCTCCAAGAAGCAGACTCCAACATGGGGTGAGATGTGCAAGAGATTTATTGGGAAAATTTTCTGCAAGGGTACAATGGAGCCAGAGTCATATTGATTATTTAAACCCTCAGAAACAGTCTGTCATCTAGGAATAGAATTTCATGGGATAAGAGGAAGGAATCCAGGATTTAGCTCTTCAACTTCTCCATTTAGAGGTGGAGAAAATGAAGAGGGGCCAGGAGGGTAAGAGGAAAGCCAAAAAACCAGAGGGGGTAAAGCCACAGATGCTCAGAGAACATGAGGTTTAGCAGAGTCAACTGTGTGACACAAAAATCAAAGAAAATGAGCGCTGTATAGCAACAGAGAGCATGGTGGTGATTTTGGCAGAGTAGCATTGGATTTTAATGGTGTTGGTCTCATAAAAGCAGGACTTTTTGAAAACTGGAGATAGAGGATGGGTCTGAAGTCAGCCCAGGGAAGCTAGGGGGGCCTTGACCCCTCTTCCCGGCCTAGAGGTGTGTTGGATATGTGGCAAAAAGAATCCTCTTCTGAGAAATGGGTACTCAATGGGCAATTAGATTTCAGAGTTATGAATAAAGAAATTTAAAAATGACTTCAAGGAGAGTTTTACCAATCATAGGGAATAAAATGACCAGGGCACAAGGAAGGACCTGCTAAGAAGGAGAGCAGAGGATGGCTCACATCTCAGGATATGTAGAAAGATATGGAAAAATTAAGGTATATAGAAAGGTATGGAAAGACTAAGGGCAAAGAGAGTGCCCAGGAGCCTGCTTTACTCAAGGTGGAAGGGGATATGAGGCATGAGTGGGTGGTCCTGCCAAATGCTGTCCTAAGGGACATAGGCAATTGTTGTCCTGATTGCAAGGGCCTCAGTATTCACCCAAGCCAGTCAGTTCCCTCAAAGAGTCTGGGTGATGAAGCACAAGAGACGAGTAATGCAAAGCCACAGCCTGCACTAGTGACAAGATTTCACTAATTAACACTGTATTATTCCAATGTTTGTTTATTGTCAATGAGTGCATTATGTTCTGCCAGTGATATTTTAGTAAAGATAAGCCTGCTTTTTTGTATGTTAATAATGAACTGTTTTCAATAGACATCTTTAAGAAACACACTTTGTTCTTTCATGAGTATAGCTAATCGCTCAGAGAATATTCTCTTCTGATGACTGAAAGCCAACATGTAGAACATAAATACTTGTATGGTGTTTATGGTATGGAGCTGTTGAAGTAGGAGATGGCTTGTCCTTTCTCTGATTGCCTCTAGAAGAGCTACTCAGAATGGACCATGGAGCTTCAGCATCAGTATCGCCTGGGATCTTGTTAGAAATGCAAGTCCCCATAATCTTCCCTAGATCTATTGAAGTCAAATCTCTGAGGCTTGGTCTTGGCACTATTCATATAATTCTGGTATTCTAAATTCAGTTTTGGGTCTTAGTCCATTTACAGAATATAAGGAAAACTAGTGACGCCCCCTAGAAAATAAAATGTGAACTCGTCCACACTCAACATTGCAATCCATTTCCAGGGCCTCCCTTACATTTCAGGATGGAAATGGTACTGTGACTTCATCTGTTGTGTCAATAAGAAAGTGAGAGCTCAAGGACCCCTGAGAACATGCTTTTCCTCCTGATTTTCAAGTCTACCAGTAACAATATGCTGTGCAGAAACCTTAAATACAACTCTTTGTAAGGTTCTTGGCAGTTCTAAAATCCTATCATCTGACTTGTGGTTGTTATTGTTTTGTTGTGGTTGACTGAAATGCATGATCCTGCAATACAAGTTTTCATTGTTTTCTTGCACAAATTGCTGTAAGTAGAAATATGTTCAAAAGTGAAACAGCATATTTGGAGATCGAGCAATGAACCTGTATCTGTATTGTTTATACATTCTTACTATTTGTATAGTAATGAAACATTCCTATTAACCAACAATATATGATTCAAATCATGTTTGCTAATTCATTCATTCATTGATCAAACATCTACTGAGTACTGAATCGGTTTTGGCCATTGAGCCACATTCTGGGGATATAATACTGTGGCAGTATTTCTTCATTTAAGGACTTCACCAACTAGTTACGGGCCTGAACAAATAGTTAAGCAAAATAAGTCAGGCACAGAAAGATAAATCTCACATGGTTTCACTCCTATGTGAGAGCTGAAAACAATGTTGAGCTCATGGAAGTGGAGAGTATCATTGTGGATACTAGAGGGTGAGAGGGGTGCAGAGGAAGGAAGCCTAGGGAGAGGTGGGTTAACAAATACGAATTTATGGCTTGATGTCCTAGTCTTCTCTAGCACTGCAGGAGGAATGTGGTTAACTATAATTTATTGTATATTTTCCAAGAACTAGAAGAGAAGATTTTGAATGTTCACACCACAAAGGAATGATAAATGTCTGAGGTAGTGGATATGCTAATTACCCTGATTGGATTATTATACATTGTATACACATATAGAAATACCACTCTATATCCCACAGACTTGCACAATTATTGCATGCCAACTAAAGGTTAAAAGGAGCAAAATAACCTAGCAATCACAATGCACACATAGGCTCTTACCGGCAGGGTTAAGGAGAGACATCTTTTAAGTTACCTTAAGGAAGCACGCCTGAGATGTGTTAGAAAAGGAGAATATAGTGAGTCAGGTGAAGAGTGCGCAAGGAAAAAACCTTCCAAACAGAAACATAGGGTGTACAAAGGTCGCAGAAAAGAGAGAGCCTGGACTCTTGGGGAAGCTTCCGGCTTTGATGTAACTAGGAATAAGGGTTTCACAAAAAAGAATGGGGAGACATGAGGGTTGTTAATTTTGAAATTTTTATAAAAGTAGAATCTTATTTTTATTTTTAAAACTTAATAGAGATGAATTAGCAAGGTCACAAAAGGAAGTAGTGATATCAGCACAGCATAATAACTCCTATTATAAATATAAGATGCTAACTTAAGTGTCCAGCAATGGGTGACTGGATAAAAAAATGTAGTATGTATGGATGTGTGTGTGTGTATAATATATACATATATATCACTATAAATATAATATATAGGAAAGAGGAATATTGAACATTAATATATATATTGTGGTATGTATAATATATATAATGAAATACTACTCAGCCACATAAAAGAATGGAATCATGTCTTCTGCAGCAACATGGATGAAATTGGAGACCATTATCTTCAGTGAAATCATTCAGAAACAGAAAGTTAAATATTAGACGAGGGACAGAAAGAGTTCCATGATAGTGAAAATTGGGAGAAAGAAGTGGTTTTGAAAGGTACACAGTGAGTATAATCAGCAGGAATTGAGAATGGAAATGGTTTGGGAAGTGAACAAAATGGAGAAGTCAGGATTGATGGATGGATTCCCAGGTTGGTTACTGATTGGTGCCACATACCAACATGGGCAATGCAGAGAAGGGGGTCATTGCATGTGGGATGGTGAGGGATGGAAGGTCACCATGTGGGTGTGGTACAGAGGAATTGGCGTGAAGGATGCAGGAAAAGTATGAATTTAGTTTTAGACATGTCTAGAGTCAGCCTCTGTGAGACATTGTATTAGTCCATTCTCATGCTGCTAATAAAGATATTCCCAAGACTGGGTAATTTATAATGGAAATAGGTTTAATTGACTCACAGTTCAGCATAACTGGGAAGGCCTCAGGAAACTTACCATGGTGAAAGGGGAAGCAAACATGTCCTTCTTCACAAGGCGGCAGGAAAGAGAAGTGCCAGGCAACGGGGGGAAAAGTTCCTTATAAAGTCATCAGATCTCATGAGAATTCACTATCACGAGAACAGCAGAATGGGATAACTGCTTCCATGATTCAACTACTTCCAACTGGGTCCCTCCCATGACACATGGAGATTAAGGGAACTATAATTCAAGATGATTTGGGTGAGGACAGAGCCACACCATATCAGACATCCACATAGAAACTGAAATAACCTGGAAGATAGTTCAATCTGGAGCCAGGAGCTAGTTTAAAGAAAGGATTATGAGATCATTTATTTAGAGTACAAGGAGTGACAGGAGAAAGAAATTTAGAATAAAACCTCAGTATTAAAGGTGGAAGAAGAGGAGTCTTCAAAGAGGACTGGGAAGAGCACTTTAAGAAACAAAAGGGGACCAAGAAATAGCTATGTCTCTCAGTCCCTTCAAAACCAAACGACAGAAGTTTTTCAGAAGGAGGGGTGGGTCTTTATGGTCAATTCCTGCTGTGGGTTCATGTAAAATGAGTCATGAAATCCAGGGACATTTTATAGCCTGGAGTTATTGTAGTGAGAAAAGATCCTCATTCTGAGTAGAGATCCTCTATGGAGAAGCCTCTATGAGTGCTAAAGAGGCTGAGACACTTGTAGACCACAGCATCTGAAAATTGAAGCAAATACTTTGAGAAATAGGCAGGAGGGAGAAGTAGGACTGAAGGAAATTGTTTCTGAGATCAGGACCAATAAAAACCTATGAACAGGTGCAAGTAACCCAGTAAATAGAAAAGAAAGACTGAAGATACACGCAGAGTGGGCACGATTACTGGGGTGCGGTCAGTGAGGAGGCACAAAGAGTGTGCACCACCAACACAAACTGGACCTCAGTCCCTGAGCTGGGAGAGACTCCTCCACTGAGCAAGATAAATGGGATGATGTGAGCTGGTGCTAGTGAGGGTAGAACTGATGGTGGTGGGCAGAGGTCCAGCACTTTGGAAGCCCTTACTAATTCCTTTATTTTCTTTGTGAAATTGTAGGTCAGTGAACTTTCTGAACCAGATGCATGGGGCAGCATATAATGGTGAGGAATCTCAGGATAAGGATAAAATCCTGGAACTGTTCTTCATGAAAAACCATGGAGCAAGCCACCAGGACACACAGCAGTATTGTCAGACAGCAGAAAGGAAACTTTGGTTTGGCATTGTAAACATTCAGGGGCCTTAATGTACAAGTATATGGAATATTTTTCAATGGTCCTCATAGATCAGACACTACAGAGGGAAGATTTGGAGAAACTGGGCTCTCCAGAGATGAGATTTTTTGCCTGGGGGAAAGGAGTTTGTTAGAAAATGCACCCAGGCCAGAGAGTTGACATCGTGGCAAGAGTGGCCAATAAAGTTAACTGTGTGGTCTAGATGGATAAGGGTTGACTTAAGATACAACAGGACTGATTAAAAAAAAAAAAACAGTATCTGTCAATTTTTGCAAAGTAAATAATTTTAAAATGATAAAAAATATAGGAGGGGACTAAAAAAGAGAAATAAAAAAGACAAGGGCTTAGGCATTTCAATTAGTTTAGAAAAAAATTGGTGGGAGAAGGGAGTGGGGATTGCTGGGAATATAGAAAAATGTGGCTAAGCAATAGTAGAATTTATAAATACATTAGATATGTTTTGGCAATATTCCTGTTTTGCTGTGAGAATTTGGGTTTGTCCCCAGCCCCTGCAGCATGGGCACCAGCTGACATGACCCTCCTCTTCCAGGCATAGGTGATTGAACTAGGACTAGTCACATGACTCAAGGCCAGAACATTGACTCACTTATCCTTTATCATATTCCCACCCCATATTAAGCAAGAGTCACAGGTTACAGTCAGTGACAGATCCTTCATGTAGCATTGTCTTTGTGCCAGAGTAAGCAAAGGGCCATCAAAGAAAAGTGCTGGGGGGCAAGACCTGTGAACAAGCCAAGACAGGAGACCATGTGATCCCAGAGGCACACAGTGGAGGTGCTAATGACTCCCCCACCCCACTATCCTAGCTCCAGTCTGTAAGGATACTGGCAGAGTCAGATTTACCATGAAGATATGAAGCTTTGGCTTCAAGCCTCTTCGTACGTATGAGACCTTCCACAGCCCTAGCAATGTGTTCATGTAATACATGTTTAAGTAACATCTGTAAAAGAAGGTATTATTTCTGCAATTGGCTAAAACAGCAGTCACTTCATACATGTCTTTTTCACACTTATCCACCTGCCTATTTGTCATAGACATTCATGGAATCAGCTTTGGGGAAGTTGACCGTTGAGTAGAGGTTGCATTGAGTCTGGGTGTGTAAGTATATATTTATGGAACTCTCAGGCAGATCTGTGTACAGTTAAGTTATTGTCAGCCATCACTGTGTATGAAGAATACCCTGGAATATGTTTACCTGTAGTCATGACATGAAAGTGCAGGGCCAGAGGCAATATCATAATATGGACTTGTTCAATGGCTTCAAAATCCAGAAGTCTGTGGGTACTGAGGAAGAAAGAAGGCTTGAAATATACAGAGACAGAAGTTATTCTGAGGAACATTCTTCCAAACATCAGATGTAAAATATTTTAAGCACAGGATTTGGATCTCTTTCACACCTATTTAACGGAGGAAGTTCTGTCTTCTCAGGAATAAACTCAGGAACACAACATACAGAACAACAAATACACTATTGTATTGCCATTTTCCCTTTTTAAAGGTAATTGCACAAACTGAATTTATCAGAATCTCTGTGTTTCTATATAGCACAAATTTATACAGCTTTGCTAAACAACGTCATTAGCAGTTCACACATGAAAGGAGCTTGGCAGAGGTTTTCCCAAACTTGACAAAACCACAAAGTTGAACTGACGTTACCATTAATAAAATATGAAGTGGACATAAAACTAAATTTCAATAAGCTATGCTAGAGGGAAGACTGAAATATATTTCCATACTCACTAGAAAAAGTGTTACAAAATGGTGCCACATGAATAGATCATTAAAGAGTATACAGCCAAAGATCACAAGAAAAATGTTGTGCAGGCTTCCAAGACAGTTAGAAATACAATTTTATGTTATTTTTACTGTTCTAGGTCTTATAATGTTTTGGTATTCATTAGTGTTTGTATTCTATTTCTTTTAAAATTTGATATAAATATTTTTGTTTCTACTTTTACATTCTTCATTATGTATTATCTTCTTTTAATAGAGATCTGAACATGGCTAAGCTCCAGGACCCACAAACCTGGATCCACCCATAGACCTGATTATACATGGTAATGACTCTGCCTGCTACCAACGGGGGAAGTTCTGATGAAAACCAGCCTTTTGGAGACACGGAATTTTGGGTAATATGGTGGCATAGGAGGGCCAAGGTAGTAGGGAATGGAGGTGAAAGTCCACAAAGGAAACAAGGACTCAAGAGTCTGAGGTGTAAGAAGGGTCACTCAAGGGTACTTACGTGATTATCAATGAAGCAAGACTATCAGGTGGTCCCCAGTCAAAAACCAATAGTTGGGCTATGATCATTTAATCTTACTGTTTGGTCATTTGTTCAGCAACAGATGCCTAGTATAGAGTAAGTACTATATCTGTGTGTGGGTTGGTGCCTGCATGTGTGTGGATGTAGGTGTGCTACGCTTATGTATATTTAGTTTTGTGCTATCATAACTTATCTATTCTAACTTTGTTAATCCTAGGGCTTATGGGTTTGAGAAAAGATTGATTAAGATAAGGAAATATTAAAATGAATTGAGACTTAAGCAGATTTAAATATCCAGGAGAAAACTAAGTAAGCCAACAGGAAAATAATTAAAGATTCCCATTGCCAATACATTGTCAGAGTACAGAATTTAGTACAGAAAAATTAAAATTTCTGAACATCTGCATATAAATGGTTCACTTTTTGTTTTCTGGCTTTAGAGCTAATTATTTATGGTACACCTGCTAACCACCCCTTCCCACAAATGTTTATCTTGCTTCCCCATACCACACACAAATGCCTACACACACCAACATAGACACACACCTACATACACACACACCCACATACACACACCCCACAAACAACAGACCACAGGAAATCTAAACAGCAAGGGGGCTCAGAAAGGCTGTGCACAGGAGGCCGTCTGTGTCCAAGAGGAGGTAGAGCAAACACATGTCCTGTAATCAGGTCCTGGTTGGAGTCTATGTATCCATGTATCCATCTATCTATCTACCTATCTATCATCTATCTATCATAATTTTAAAAATCCGCTTGTTGGTAGATGGGCACTTAGGTTGGTTGGTTTTATATCTTTGCAATTCCAAATTCTGCTGCTTTAAACATGCATATGCATGTGTCTTTTTCATATAATGACTTATTTTCCCTGAAAATACGTCAAAAGATCTACATGTAGTTCTTTTTCTTTTTTTCTTTTTTTTTTTTTATTATACTTTAAGTTCTAGGGCATGTGCATAATGTGCAGGTTTGTTACATATGTATACTTGTGCCATGTTGGTGTGCTGTACCCATCAACTCGTCAGCACCCATCAACTCGTCATTTACATCAGGTACATTTAGTTCTTAAGGAGTCTACATACTGTTTTCCCTAGAGGTTGTACTAATTTGCATTCCTACCAGCAGTGTAAAAGTGTTGTCTTTTCACCACATCCACACCCATGTCTATTGCTTTTTGACTTTTTTAACAATGGTCATTCATGGAGGAGTTAGGTGGTATTTCATTGTGGTTTTCATTTGTACTTCTCTGACAATCAGTGACGTTGAGCTTTTTTTGTGTGTGTTTGTTGTCCGTTTGTATATGTTCTTTTGAGAATAGTTTATTCATTTTATTTGCCCACTTTTTGATGGGATTATGTTTTTAATTGTTTGTTTTATTCTTACTGATTTATTTGAGTCCCTTGTAGATTCTGGATATTAGTTCTTTGTCAGATGCATAGTTTGTGAAGACTTTCTCCCATTTTGTTGGTTATCTGTTTACTCTGCTGATTATTTCTTTTGCTGTGCAGAAGTTTTTTAGTTTAATTGTGTTCCATTTATTTATTTTTGTTGTTGCATTTGCTTTTGCAGTCTTAGTAATGAATTATTTTCCAAGGTCAACGTGCAAAAGAGTTTTTCCAATGTTATTTTCTAGAATTTTTATGGTTTCAGGTCTTAGATTTAAGTCTTTGATCCAGCTTGGCTTGATTTTTGTATGAGTTGAGACGGGAATCCAGTTACATTCTTCTAAATGTGGCTTGCCAGTGTTCCAGCACCATTTATTGAATAGGGTGTTCTTTCCCAGTTTATGTTTTTGTGTTGTCAAAGATCAATCAGCTGTAAGTATTTGGCTTTATTTCTGGGTTCTCTATTCTGTTCCATTGGTCTAAATTTCTTATTTTTATACCAGTAGTATGCTATTTTGGTAACTATAGCCTTTTAGTATAATTTGAAGTCCAGTAATGTGATGCCTCCAGATTTATTCTTTTTGCTCAGTATTACTTTGCCTATTCAGGCTCTTTTCTGGTTCCATATTTTAGGATTTTTTTTCTAGTTCTGTGAAAAATGATGATGGTATTTTGATGAGAATTGTATTGAATCTGTAGGTTGCTTTGGGCAGCATGGTCATTTTCTAAATATTGATTCTTTTTATCCATGAGCATGGAATGTGTTTCATTTGTTTGTGTAATCTATGTAATCTATGATTTCTTTCAGCAGTGTTTGTAGAAATCTTTCACCTCCTTGGAAGCGTATTTCTAGTTTATTTTTGTTTTGTTTTGTTTTTGTTTTTGTTTTGCTGCCATTGTAAAATGTATCAAGTTCTTGACTTGATTCTCAGCTTGGTCATTGTCAGTGTACAGTTGTGCTACTGATTTGTGTACATTGATTTTGCATCCTGAGATTTTACTGAATTTATCAGATCCAGGAGCCTTTTGGACGAGTCTTTAGGGCTTTCTAGGTATACAATCATATCATCAGTGAACAGTGATAGTTTGACTTCCTCTTTTCTAGTTTAGATGCCCTTCATTTCTTTCTTTTGCCTGTTTGCCCCGGCTAGGACTTCCAGTATTATGTTAAATAGAAGTAGGGAAAATGGACATCTTTGTCTTGTTGCGGTTCTCAAGGGGAATGCTTTCAATTTTCCTTCTTTTAGTATGATGTTGGCTATGGGTCAGTTGTAATATATCACATAAACAGATTTAAAATAAAAAATCATATAATCATTTCAATAGATTCAGAAAAAGCATTTGAAAATATCCAGAATCACTTTATGATAAAAACCCTGAACAAACTTGTTATAGAAGGGAATTACATCAGAATAAGAAAGAGCAGTTAATTTTAAATTATCACTTCTGACCTTTCATCCATGCAGAATCTCAATTCAGCATCCCCAAATCAGAAACCCATCAGGAGAAGCAGTATTTGTCCAATAATAATGAGAGTTGATGAAAACTTTTCTTAGTGATCACTGCCTCTGATGGTTTACCTTTCTTTATTTGTTAAAATCTACTGGCCAGCCACCTTAAAAATTCCCAGGAAGAGAGTGTAGTGCCATACTAGATGGTTGTGGTTTATACAGACACACACACACACACACACAGGTTTATTCTGTATATGATGGAGCATGAAAGAATTTATCAACACAAGTATATTTCTTCACATATAAATGTATTTATGTCTTCAAAAACCACTGGGTTTGCTTGATTTCTTATGTCACAGCAATGGCTTTTTGACATGGTAGTTTCTGCTAACAAAGTTGGACACAAACAGGATCAAGTCATCTGGTTTATTCAGTTTGAATCTTTAGTTCAGTTTGTTAAATAATACTGTCTTTCAGGCAGAAGAGATACGTGCCTGTAGCAACCCAATAAAAGAGAAGATTTATGCTCATCTAGGGGTCTTTTCTTGTAATTTAAGAAGCCATCTGAATAGACAAAACATTGGTGTCCTAATGTCCTGTACTAGGGGCTGGAAGTCCGAGTCAACAGGAGACATCCAGTGATGCAATAGAGACATGTTCACTTCCTAATAAGTAGCATATTTATCATTCTCTGCTTGATTTTAGCTGTGAAGCAACCTCTCACACAGCAACACTGGGGAGGACATTCAAATTGTCTAGCAGTGAACGGTCTTAATGATGAATGCAACTATACCGTGAGGATGATGACAGTAGTATGTAATTGAATTAGAATCTCAGGCAGATAATTTTTGTCAATAATTAATGTGTTGTTGGGTCAATAAGAGAGTTGGATTGCGATCGATATCACCTCCTAAGGTGGTAATTGCTGAGCACTTAGATATAATTTCGAAGATCCAAAATGGATTGTAATATGTTCTTTCCCAAAGCAGCTGGGTCAGCATTTTGCTGAAAGATGAAATTGTGTATGTTAATGTTTAGTTATTTTTTAGTAATTTGCTCAGGACACTGAGACAAATCAATGACAAAACTGAGAATATAGCTTTTGTCTCTTAGAATATAGTTGTTGTGCTTGTTCCACAAGCATTCATTACCAGCAACTCTATCAGCTTAGGTCAGGCTGTGGAGAAGCAGATAAAATGACCTTGTAACAACTGGGATGCCTACAGTAGCAGTATCAACATCACCTAAGAGTTGGTTAAAATGCAAACTCTGAGTTTTCTCCTTGGATCTGCTGAATAGAAAACCCTGGAGGTGGAATCCCCAAATCTGCATTTTAGCAAGCCTTCCAGGCGTTGGGGATATATCCTAATATTTCAGAACTAATGACATAAAGGACATATAAGAACACCAGAGAACAAGGACGTTACATGTGGTCATGTCTGGCTGATTCCCCTATAAGCACTCAAAAAGACTGGGATAGAGATTATAAACCCAGACATAGAGATTATAAACCCAGACTAGCATTCACAGCTTAGAAATGGTGGTTGACAAACACATAATCACACAGATATCACAAAGGGAAAACAGCAGGTGCTATGGGATTCCATTAAGATCATGGGTGGATTGAATTGTAGATAAATCAAAAACATTGTAGATAATTCAAAACCATTGTATTTAGTTAAGATATGAGGGATGAGTAGGACACATTAGGTGGACCCTGGCGGAGGAACATCTAGATAGAGGATGGCTGTGAGGAAAATAGGTGAGGGGAGGAAATGCTGGGAGTTTTGTCAAATAGAATAAGAAGGGCAAATGGGACTTTGTGAGCAATGAGAGATGTAGTTGAAGGAGTGAACAGAAACTAGGATAGCCAGGCCCATTAGGTCCTAATCTTTCTCTCACTAAAAATTTGAATATGAATAGATTTTTGGTTTGCTTATTTTTATTTTTTGCTTCTTCATATCATTGTTGTTACTGCATAGAATATATGCAAAGAAACAAGAATAAATGTGGGGAGGAAAGTTAGTGGACAATTACATTAGTCCTGGTGAGAACTGATAGTGGCTTGAACCAACTAATGGTGGTTTGAAAGAAGTAAATACATCCAAAAATATCAGGATGTGATTTTTTTAATTGGATTTGTGAGATGAGGAAGAAGGAAGTAGAAAGGCTGACTCTGAATTTTCTGGCATTAGACACCAGGTGGATTGTAATGCCATTTATATTCATAAAAATATGACTCTGGAGGCTTTGTTCAGTGATGTACAAGCACAGAGCAGGCTTCCTTTAAATAATCACTACCAACTTTTCCTTTTTGAAATCAGAGGCTCATCTCCACTACTGTTTTAGACACCAGAGAGGAGTTGCTAATCAGCAGTGTCCTAGTATCCCCTTATAAATGTCAACTTTATCCTGGATCTGTCCAATTATTAAATATCATCTTTATTTTGGTTAAATATTTTATTCCACTTTAGGAGCATTGTCCTCTCTTACTGTCATTTGTGCTGTGAGACTTGAAATGGAATCCACTCATGTGGCTCCCTGTACCTAGGCAGGAACAGCAGGCAAGTGGGGGTCATTCGTCTATTGACAATTGCTGCATCTGATTCTGGAGCTGGTGAAATGAATAAAGCTGCTGACGCCCTCATGGTCACCTTGTTTCACATGGGACTATAAAATATGAACGCCTGGCTTTGCTTCCACCTTAGTTTAAGTGATCCCCTCTCAGTCTCTCTTCTCACCTTCCTAATTTCAAATTTGTGTGTTAAAACCTACTCACCAATGCAATGGTATTAAGAAGGTCTTTGGGGCTGGACGTGGTGGCTCACACCTGTAATCCCAACACTTTGAGAAGTTGAGATGAGTGGGTCACTTGAGGTCAGGAGTTCGTCACCAGCCTGGCCAACATGATGAAATCTCGTGTTTA
The DNA here is from genome assembly GCF_002776525.5 of Piliocolobus tephrosceles. Lineage (NCBI taxonomy): Eukaryota > Metazoa > Chordata > Mammalia > Primates > Cercopithecidae > Piliocolobus > Piliocolobus tephrosceles. The sequence continues at coordinate 7,630,089 of NC_045437.1, forward strand.
CTAAAAATACAAAAATTAGCTGGGCATGGTGGCACGCCTGTAATCTCAGCTGCTTGGGAGGCTGAGACAGGAGAATCGTTTGACCCAGGAGGCGGAAGTTGCAGTGAGCCCAGATTGCACCACTGCATGCTTGCATGCCAGCCTGGGCGACACAGCAAGACTCTGGCTCAAAAAATAAAAAATAAAATAAGAAGGCCTTGGGAGGTGATTAGGTCATGAGGGTGGAACACTGTTGGATGTGATAAATGCTCTTATAAAAGAGGCTGCAGAGACCTGTCTTTCCTTTTTTTTAATCATGTGAAGATGCAATGAGAAAGTGGCATCTATGAACCAGAACCAGAAAGCAGGTCTTCACCAGATACTAAATCTATTGGCACCTTGATCATGGAATTCCCAGCCTCTAGAACTGTGAGAAATAAATTTCTATTGTTAATAAACCACACTGTTTATGGTATTTTGTTACAGAAGCCCAAATGGACTAAAATAGGAGGATTGATTCAGAGAATCAGGAATTACTTTGTGCCCAATTAGATAACTACGTTTAGAAAAGCTTACTTTGAACCCATGTATTCGATGAAGAATGCTTCTCATAATGTGAAGTATCTGACTTTGTATTTGAAGCCTCTGATGATGCTGGTGTTAAACTGGCATTATCACTTCTTGGGAATATTTTTCTGCTTATAGAGGCAACAACACATTCCTATCAATAGTCTCACTCTTTGTTAATGTAAACAGAAACTTGGAATAAAAACTGAACAAACTAATTTAGAGAACCAATCATGTAACTTAGACAGAAAGGCATAATCTAAAGAACGATGTACAAACCCAACTATTACAGTGGCACATGGCCTATTCGTGTTTTTGGACACACTCTACTTAAAACACCTATGGATGTTGGAGTAGATGATTATTCATCTTAAGCAGATTAGTGTTTTCTGGGTTTCAGGTGTTCAGAAATATCACTACAAACTTTGATGGTGGATGGGAAAATATTTTGTGCAAATTACATGTTCACTACCAATTGTGTTGAGATATTGGAATTCAATACGAGTTTCTAATTGAGTATGCACTTTCCATTTTTAAGCTCATTCGTAATAGAGGAATTTCATTCAAAATTACCAAAGAATAAAAATAAATAACCGTTTAATCCATTGACTCAAGAGTGTTCAAATTACTGCCCACCTGTTCTTGAGTATATTAGTGAGGTTGAATTAGTGAGGTTTCTTAGGGTGTAATCTCCTTAGGCACAGGAAAGAGAGCCCAAGTAATCACAAAACGGAGGGCCATCTTGGATGGCTTTCCTCTACATAGTTCATTGAAACTGTCAGGTGTATCCTCCATTATTAGAGCCAGGATGGGGATGGAGAATAGAAATCATGCATTAACATCTGCAGCTGACATTTATGCATATGGTTATAGGCTCTGAGGGGCAGAGACTAAGACATATAGCTATGATTTGTTTATGTATCTAGTTAGTGTTCTTCATTACTGATGACAGATAGCAAAAAGACATTCCCACTGATGTTCCCCATTCAGAATGGGACAGCACTGTCCTTCCCAATAGCAAGAAGGGCTTCTGCTTCTGGAGGAACAGGAATAGTGGCTGAGAGAGCAGCACTTTCCCCCGTCACTGAAATAGGCATAGTATATTCCCATGACCTTAAAATAACTTTCAATATCACAACACAGTCTCATAGCCCAAGAAAATTACTCTGGACTACATAGAAATTGTAGACAAAAATCTGTCATTGAAAAGTCATTTGTAAAAGGTTTTAAGACAGTGTAATTGTGTAAATTTGTACTGTTCTACCATCAAGTCAGATTTATTCCCAAATACCACTGAAAGTCCAGTTACTCTCTGAATGTAATTCTGTTCAAGTGGGACCCTGCGGCCCACTAAATGGATGAGAGACCTTTGGTTGAAGACTGTCTAAGTGTCAATACTGACATTTTCTCTCCCTGAGCTATAACCAATATCCAAAGTTTTGATTGGGGTCTTTGTTACTTTCGTCCTCAGGGTAGATGCAGAAAGAGATGCTAGAATTCAAAGACATCATTCAATTTGTTCTCGAAAGGGATTGATAACTGTTTCCAATCTGAAAAGAATCATCTGTGAAGACAAGTATAGAGCAAAGTTTCAGTTTTCACTTGAGACTTAAACCTCATGCAAAAGTCAATGTTCTTTTTCATGTTTTAGCTATGCATGTGTGTGGTGTATTTATTTGCCAAGAATTCTTAAGGGTGAATAACATTCCATTAGTTAATCTAAAAAAATTCAAAATCAGCAATAGTTTGTAAATCAAAAACTTACTAAACAGTTCGAACTCCCTAAAACTAGATCAGGATAAAAGCAAAGTGACTACGTACTATGGCTGGCCTTGGTGAAGTTAATGGAGTTTAGATAAAGACAGTTCTGTAAAAGAGCATTGATATAGTTTGGATATTTGTCCCCACCCAAATCCCTGGTTAAATTGTAATCCTCAGTGCCGGAGATGGGACCTGGTTGGAGGTGTTTGGGTCATGGAACGAATCCCTCTTGGCTTGGTGCTGTCTCTGTGGTAACAAGTGCTCACTATCCCCCACCCCAATGCTCTGTATCTGTCCTGCTTTCGCCAA
>NC_045437.1:7637704-7645603 GCF_002776525.5 Piliocolobus tephrosceles
AATTAATTCTAGTTTATAGATCCCATTGGTTAAACCATTCCATCTTGACCTGAGAAACTGAACCGCTCAAGACAATTAAACTTCCTTATTCTAATTTTAACTTAACAAACACCCTTCTCATTCTCACCTAAGCGTGCATACATGAGAGTTTTTTTTTTTTTTGGATAAAATCTTATTGTATAGCCCAGGCTGGAGTACAACAGCACGATCTCAGTTCACTGCAACCTCTGCCTCCTGGGTTCAAGCAATTCTCATGCCTCAGCCTCCTGAGTAGCTAGGATTACAGGTGCCTGCCACCAGCCCAGCTAATTTTTGTATTTTTAGTAAAGACAGGGTTTCACCATGTTGGCCAGGCTGGTCTCAAACTCCCAACCAAAGATGGTTCACCCCTTTAGCCTCCCAAAGTGCTGGGATTACTTGTGTGAACCACCGTGCCCAGCCAAGATTTTTAACAACTCCAGTGAACTTTCAATACTTTGACCTTGGCCATGCGTGGTGGCTCACACCTGTAATCCCAGCACTTTGGGATGTCAAGGCAGGTAGATCACCTGAGGTCGAGAGTTGAAGACCAGCCTGACCAATATGGAGAAAGCCTGTCTCTACTAAAAATGCAAAATTAGCCAGGTGTGGTGGTGAGTGCCTGTAATCCCAGCTACTCGGAGGGGGAGGCAGGAGAATCGCTTGAACCCAGGAGGCGGAGGTTGCAGTGAGCTGAGATCACGCCATTGTACTCCAGCCTGCACAACAAGAGCGAAACTCAGTCTCAAAAAAAATATGTATCTATATTTTGACCTCATATTGTATCAGTAAATGACTTTTAGCTATGATTTTGTTTCCCATGCAGCCTTACCAGACAGAAAACATCCTGATGGATCATGACACCACCACAACTTCCAGCCTGCACAGGCACTACATGATATTGTAAGTCAGGAGCAGGCATTCACTGTCCAGTCAAGGTACATTTAGTGTGCGTGAGTCAGTCTCTCGCAGTCTCACGTCCTTGGGCACCAGCAAAAGAGAGTTCACAAAGTAGACGGCCACTCTAATTGACTTTCCCCTAAATGGCATATTTGAATTCTAGATCAACCTAGGACTACTATCTACAGGGTGGACAACAGCACTACCATCTACAGTATGTAAAACACATACGCAGTTATTGAATCTTTCCAATTTGGGAAGTAGATAGAACCTGTACCTCTCACACCTATAGACAGGGAAGCTAAGGCTTACGAAGATGAAGGTATTAACTTAAGGTCTTATATTTAGGGACAGAATCTGCAAGGGAGGCCTGTGCACTTAGGTAGAGCTTTTTGTTGTTGTTGTTACATTGATTTTTTTAGTGTTTTATCTTTCTTGATCTTTTTTTAAATTACACTTTAAGTTCTGGGATATATGTGCAGAGCATGCAGGTTTGTTACACAGGTATACATGTGCCATGATGGTTTGCTGAACTCATCAACCCGTCATCTACTTTAGGTATTTCTCCTAAGGCTATCCCTCCCCTAGCCCTCCACCCCCTGATAGACCCCAGTGTGTGATGTTCCCCTCCCTGTGTCCATGTGTGCTCATTGTTCAACTCCCACTTACGAGTGAGAACATGTGGTGTTTGGTTTCCTGTTCTTGTGTTAGTTTGCTGAGGATGATGGTTTCCAGCTTCTTCCATGTCCCTGCAAAGGACATGAACCCATCCTTTTTTATGGCTGCATAGTATTCCATAGTGTATATGTGCCACATTTTTTTTTTTCTATCCAGTCCATTATTGATGGGCATTTGCATTGGTTCCAAGTCTTTGCTATTGTGAATAGTGCTGCAATAAACATTTACTTGTGTCCCAGAGATTCTGGTATGTTGTGCCTTTGTTCTCTTTCACAGAACTTACTTATTTCTAGGCAGAGCTCTTTTAACTATTCTATGTCACCTTTCACATAGTTTTCCTTTAAGGGTCACCTCTGTTTCCCTGTATTCTCAGGTTTCTCTCATAAGCGGATAACCACCTGGGTGAAGATTGTTGGTATCATTATTAAGTCAAGGATGGGGCCTGAAAATATGCATACTTTATAATCTTAGCTGATGATGAGTTTGGTACCCTGGAGGACAAATACTGAGTCTTATGCCTCTTTTTCTAGGCTCTTAATTGCGTGAAGTCTGCTTTGTATGTAATAGGCACTTACTCCTTACCTCATGATAATTGACGTCATCATGATTAATATCACAGTGACACTGTTATATTCATTCCCTATGTATTTAAAGGCTTTGAGTAAGTTTAACTACTTTAAGTTTTGATTTTCTCATATTTAAAATGGGGCTCATACTAGCCATCTTGTAGTCTTTCCATGAAAACTACAGATAATTTTTGTGAAACACCTAGAACACTTCATACCCCATGGGAGGTAAAATTAGTAAACAGACATGGCCATAGTCACCACACCTCTGTGATTATTTTGTAACCAAGATCATCTCTCAATAATGCTTCTTTTGCTCTCTGTGGAAACTTACACACAGAAATATAATAGATATTTAATAATAGGAGCTCGATTAATGCACATAGTTGATTAATTGATTGTCAAGGAATGGAGACTGAAGAACAAAAATCACTAGAAGAGCTCTGGGAGAAGCCAAGGTCTCTATTCCACCTAATTCCTTCTGTTTGTCCCAGGTAGACACTCCTACTTTCTTTACTCATGCCCAAGGGCTGTCCAAAAGCCATCACAAGATCTTTCACTCCAGAGATTGCTTTAACTATCAAGCTCCAATGATATGAACCAAAACCTGAATTTGATCCATGCTTAGAAATACATGGCATTTCAATCCTCATGCAAAGCAATGTGAGACTACATTAAAAGTATACTCAGTTGCTTGGGAGTCTACTGACTCAGTCTTAGAGCTTCATAAGAATGGAACATGGAATGGAAATGGGAAGACGGTTGAGGCATATTGTGGATGCAGGATGGTATTTTCCAGAAAATCTCCTGCACATGGGCAACAATTTTGGAGGCAGGTTGAATATTCTAAGGTAGCTAGTCTTTGAAACTGGTCTTTCATTTCTATTTCATAGAATTCCACCTAAATGCAATGTAATGCAGGTTGAGAACTTTCTGAGTTCTTGTTATGAGGTGATGTAAGGCATTTTACTATGTTAGTAAAACAAGAAATCATCTTTTCTGGCTGCCACTCTTGAAAGTGTTATCTTCCTACTTTCCCAGTTGACCTCCAAACAACTATTTTTATTGAAGTCTATTTTGCATTATTAGAATTAGATATTTGTCTTTCTAAGATTTCCATTTTACTCTGAGGTATTACAGAAATTATTTTCTTATCCTGTGGCTGTGATAGTTTTCTTCATCTCGCCCTAAGGAAAACAAATTAATCTTTATTTTATTGTAAGTAGACATAAATGTAAGCATCCACATCTACTAAGAGTAGGGTTATGTCTCAAGGATATTAACTGGAAGACTATTTGATCTTTTAAATTGATATCAAGGCAGCATACACAAAGTCTGAAGCTCAGTGAAGACCTTCATAATATTCCAAAGAACTTACATATAAAAACTTCCTCAGAAAAAAATAATACCAACTGCAAGACAATTCCTTCTAGCTGAAGATACTTGGTCATGTGTTTTCTCATGGGAAAGGGGGAACATGGAATTAGTTAGCATGAACATTAAAGAGAAAACTGGGATGGAAAGGGGTGACAGAATGTCAACCACCGGCCTAAAGAAAGAGCCACAGAGAACAAAAAGTACCATATCCCTCCCCTGTCCAGCTTTGAGAGCTTGTCCTGCCATAAGGATGCACCTGAGAGATGAAAAGAATGGAAAAGAATAGGAAGTTTCACAGCCTGCAAAGTGGCCATATTGGAGGAGGCTAAGCAAAAGGCAGTTGGAAAACGGACATCAAAATGATTTGTTTCTGTGATTACAAAGAGGTTGGAGTTGAGGGTTTGGCCAGAAACCAAAGCTTCTGATCAGAAAGACTGGACTCAGGTCTGGGAGGACCATGATGGCTGAGGTTCTGTGTCTTAGAATCTGATATGTTGGGAAGTTTCAGATAGGAACCCACCCACCATGTGGCACAGCCAACAAGCAGTGAGAAGAAAACTGGGCCATTTCACCAAAGCTGCTATGTCAGGTGGGTCCTGTGGGGGTGAGAGGTGAGGGCTGGTTCTCTCTTGTTCTTAAGGAGGCTGTACCCGCAGGACAGGAAAAGCACTCTGCTTGGTCCTAACTACATTTATGTGTCTGTGTGTGTGTGTGTGTGTGTGTGTGTGTGTGTGTGTGTGTTGCTTCTTTTTTCTTCTTCCTTAGGTGGTTGTCCCCAGGCAATCCACTCAGTTGGGACATATCTCCATTACCAAAGCCCTGTTGAGGTTTTGGTGATGTCTGGAGGGAGAACTTCAACCTAGAACATTTTCATAATCTGAAGGAAAACCAGAGTGAGAACGCAGTCATTTATGATGGGGTTAAAAGTGTTAGTATTGTTAGTACCACAGATTTTCATAGAGCACTCCCTTCCATTGTATAAGCTCACTCATGAGATCATAATGTCATATGAAAAGTTACTTAGTGAGCAGAACTTGTTAGAATGGAAAAATTGGAAGATTCCTGAGATATTTCCACCAATCCATACATTACAGATGGTTATCTGACTCTATAACCAGTAGCAATACTCTAGAATCAAAGCATTTGATTCCTTCAAATTTCTTCCTAGCAGAGACTGGGTAACTCAAAATCTTCAGCAATTTCCTTTTCACTCCTTAGCATCGAAAACTTTCCCCATCCTAACTTTTTGACAACAAAATAATTATTGCAACATATTATGCCATTAATAAGGTTATTGGTTGTTTATCTTATGTCACCCTGTGTTTCTTGTGAAAGACACCCTAGCCCCATTGGCAGGAAAACACAAACACCTCTCAGGGAAAGCTCCCTTTGCCATCAGCTGATGTCCCTCATTGAGCGTAGACTTCTGCTTGTTTCAGTTTCAGAAGTGAACGTTGCCTCACCTAAAGCCCCTGAACTCCAATGGCACCTTTCCCATCCTGTGAGATTTCTTAGTGAAACTATATTGTTGGGGTTAAAGCAGTATAATAGGGCATGAGCAAGTGAGTCACCATCATGTCATGATGGCCGGCACCAATCTTCATCACATCAGAAGGCCGTGCTGTGACCTCTTTCTTAGAGGATCCTTAATGTCATTCTTTTCACTTTCTACCCACTTGTGAAGCTACCACCGTTTTTTTTTTTTTTTAATTTAGATGAGGCTGGGATTTACTCAAAATACTTGAATAAACAGAACTCAAGATTTGTAATCAAACAGAGATGGAGCAGACCCTTGATGATGGCATATGGGGTCCCTCACACCTGGAACCAGGGTTCACCCATCCATTAAGTATGTTCCTGGGCATGTGTGTGAGGAACTCCAAAAGCAGAAGTGACCCAGAGGCATCATGACAGAATTGCATATATGTTTCAGAATTGAGTCTTCAGAAAAAACTGGTATCCTATACTTCACTCTAAACATGAATTAGCCTTAAAAGTAGCGCACAGGGTTTTTGGGAATGTTTGTAAATTATATTTCCCGATAATAATGCTCAGTGGTAGATGTACAAGAAGATTTCATCAATTGCATTAACTAAACCATGTATATTGCGCTATGCAATGCATGCCCAATATGTAACACTTTACAAACCCTCAGCGAATTGAAAAAGAAAACAAACCACATAACCTTTATTACAGACAAAGATAAATCAGAGATGTCACTTAGGCTGAGAGCCATAGAAGACTACTCCCTGAGTTCCAGAATCAAACTGATTTCTCCCTCTAGTACCAACTAGTGTTGGAGTGGGGAGGCTCCAGCAAGAGACCCTCACAGTAAGACTTGCAGAGTAAAGGAGCCCAGGTGACCTCATGCTTTCCCTGGGTAAATCCACTCTCAAGTGAGCAAAGGGCAGAGCTCAGCTGAGCATGCCATTACTCTCCCCAGACTGAGCAGAGGAGTCACTCACCTCTGCCAAGACAAGGCACGGTTACACCCACTGGGTTCTATTCACAGGAAGGAAACACCAGGAGACGGAAGCGGGCTGTTGCCAACAATTCACAGCTATGCAGACATGGTTCCATCAATATTCTCTTAAACACCTGAGATCCCACCTGGTACTAAACAGGGAGATTCCATACCAGATTAGGATAAGGTGGTGATATTGTGATGTCTCATGTCGTATGTCAAAGCTGAGGCTGAAATCATGATGAACGTAGAGGTGACATAAGATGTTTTGATAAATTATGCGTTGAGAATAGGCAAAAGAAATCACTTCCTAGTTAAAAGCTAAAATCAGTCATTGAGCACACAGAGCAAAATGTCAGTTCTGTCTTTAGGGAATGAAGGAAAGTGTGAATAGGCTGCCCAGGCATAGTTGAGGGAGAGCACCCATTTCAGGTTCACACAGGGAAGAAACTGGGCAAACATCGCATCAGAGAAACATGCTCCTGGAAACAGCTGAATCCCGAGCCTGCACTGAGGGAGAACCCTGCCTCTGCAGGCCACGCAGCCCCTAACAGGAGGGAGAGCTCCTGGCCCTCAGTCCCAGCTTGCTTTGCTGGGACAGCCGAATTTCTCTGTACCTGCCGACCTCCTCTCCAGACTAACACAGGGGATCTAGACTTCTGCAGGGACTAACACCACCCTCTACATCTTTCCATCACGATTGATCTCAGGGGAGGTTCTGGAGTTCCTATGTGCGGGGAGCTTGGAGGCAGCTCTCTGGATACAAGGCAGAGGACTAGGGTTTTTATTCTTATCTTGAAAGTGCTTCTGATCAAACCCCCTTACATTGTAGATTTAGCTTGGCATGTCTTGAGGTAGGGAGAAGTATCTTCATTTCCTGCAGCTAAAAACCATAAGAAATATGCTTCTTGTCAAACAAAGTTAAATGTACTGCTTTATTGCAGCAAGGGAGATAGCATGGCGTGGAGAACCATGGTATCTCAGTGACAGGGGCTTTGAAAGGATGTGGGTTTGTGTATGAGATTTTGGAAATGACTCAAGGAACCATCATCGTGCTCTGGAAGGCGCCATCAGAAAGCAGTGATGGTTCTGTGGTTGGCGCTCACAGGGAATCCCATCCAGGTGTGCGGAAGCAGCAATCACTCAGAGTGGCTGGGAGAGAGTGATGTTTGGTCATACGGGGTTTTGTGATTTGGGCAACATTATTACTTTTGTCTGTGTTCAGAGGTGATTGCTGGGGTGTGTGTGTGTGGTTGGTTGGTTTCTGTTTTTTTTCTCCATAATAATCAGAGTGGCTTTGTCTGCTGCTCATGTTTTATGAAACTGTTTATGTGCAATAGGAGGCCCTCCTGGCTGAGCTGATAAAAACACTCCCAGCACCAATTGTTTTATAATTGCTTATGGTCCCTGGTGATTATGGAAGGACTTAATTCCTTTCAAGCCACCCATGGGAAGTCTACTCTTGGTCTTCCAGGCAGCTTGTAAACCACATAACTTAGTATCATCTCTTCTTCATCTCTCAAAAGAAGAATAGAATAGTGCTGATAATGACAATAACAATCAGAATTGGTATTAACACACACACTGCTGGGTTACCTGTGGAGCCCTCTCCACATACACTCAAGGCTCTCCCAGAGCACTCCTCTTGCTGGCCAGGTTATGGCAAAGTCCCTTTAGGTGAAGAGCCAATGGCATCATGTTCCAAGGATCACAACCACCTAGAATCCGGTTAGAAACTCCTGCAGGCAGGAGAGGATTAGGGACAAAGCGGTGTTTAAGAAAGCTCTCCATTGCCTGGCGGGGTGACTCACGCCTGTAATCCCAGCACTTTGGGAGGCCTAGGCAGGCAGATCACAGGGTCAGAAGTTCGAGACCAGCCTGACCAACATGCTGAAA
>NC_045437.1:7645703-7659987 GCF_002776525.5 Piliocolobus tephrosceles
AGGGAGACTCCATCTCAAAAAAAAAAAAAAAAAAAAAAAAAAAGCTCTCCTTAATATCTTGCCACACAGACTGAGGGGGGATATAGCACTTATCAATTTCACGTGCCCAGGACCCAGCTCTAGAGATGGTACCTGGAGAACAATCATCACCTTTCTACAATGCTCATATTTAAATAGAAAAAAGTAGGCTCCATTCAGCCCAAATTCATGAATTGATCGTTTTATTACCTGGGAGGAAGAATATTTTCTGACATAAATGAATCCAAAAGACAGTGGCAGTTTCAAGGAGAAACAGTGAAAACAGAGAGCAGGCTAGAATTTTACAAATCATTAGATTTGTTTACTCTGTAAACATGCAATTAACTCAGAGTAATTAATCTGAAAGGGAACATTAGTTAAAATGTATTTGTGTTGTTCAGGTGCCTGAGCAGCTTAAAATCATTTTCCAAGGAGAATGATATCTGAGATGATCAAATAAGTATATTCCGTGGATTATGGACACCTATAATGCTGTGACTCAAAAGCTCAAGCATACTTCTTGCTTCTTACTCTGTCTATTTCCCTGTCTCCCCTTCCCTAACTCTCTCTAGATGCTATAGATAAAGAGGAAATTTCTCTGCATGTCTCTCTGCCAGCATCAAGTGCCCCCAAGGTGCAAACGGGGGTGTAGCAGTAAGCTGAGGAGTCTGACTCCAAGTGCCTGTCATTACTACTGCCACTGCACTAATCAGAACCTAGAATCAGGTCATGCCAACACCATCCTCAGCCCATTATCTACCAATCTCAACCCAAGCTCAACTCTTGATGACTGGTGTAAGTAAATCTTGTTGCTCACACAGTTTCTCTATACCGAAGTGGTCAGGGGTCTTGCTTATTCAACTTTGGCAGATATGGTGAACCACAGTCTCATTTTCCACCTCTCTGCTCCATGCACCACATGCTCCCAGCAATGCTCTTGGCAGCTCTTTGCTTTGTACATGCTGTGCAGCTGCCCACAGCATCCTTACCACATCTCCTTACAACACTCTAACAACTCCTAAAGACCCAGATGGAGTTCCACCCCTTCTGTGAACTTTTTTTCCCCAAATCCCCCCGTTTCATCATCTTCTGTCTCTCATAGCCTCTGTAAAAGTCTCTATGAGTCCATGGACCACTTTTACTGTGGTTTGCTCACACTTCTGTCTCTGCCAGATCACCTACCAGCTCTACATGGGCTTGGAAAAGAGACGTAAGTGTTCCATATATTACCCAAATATGCTCTCCCCAGGTTCACCCACAGCATACAATTTTTAGAATTTTTTTCTTCCACTTCATCATATCATAATATATTAGGCGTCTCCCTATTTGACACTATTGTGGCTCCATAATTTTGTCACAGCTCTAGTTTACTTTTTGCCATGTTGCTTTAATGATGTTTTTTCACGCCTCCTTAAGATTACAGAGAAGGCCTTCATATGTTTTCTCTTTGAAAAGTAAAATATTTGAGAAAAGAATCTGAGAACAAGAGATTTATAATTTCAAAGTTGAGCCCCCAAAGCAAGTATGAAAGGGTATTCAAAATTTGAAAGAGGAAAGAAGGACTAGATTTATTTTTGTGTGTTAACTCACAATGTTGATTTTTTTTAACCAATGGTAGTTTTGAGTAAGACAGAAGCCACAGCTGAACTGATGAACTAAAATCCTATTGAACTTTAGATATTTGTCTTCAATAATCTCATCCTTTTTCTCTTTTCTTTTTACTTTCACAAGGCAGAGGGCTATATTGGTCCATTATGAGAGTTCTCCAGAGAAACAGAACTGGTAGGAGATACATAGGTAGATAGATAGAGCTATCATGAGGAATTGGCTCCTATGGATATAAAGACTATAAAGCCCAGACCCAGGAGAGTCAACAGTATGTTCCAGTCTCAATTTGAAGGCCTGAGAACCAGGGGAGCGAATAGTGTAAGTTCCAGTCAGAATTTGAGTCTGAAGTCTAGCAAATATCAATGGCCCAGCTTGAAGACAGTCAGACAGAAAATGACTTTTTTTTTTTTTTCTTACTCAGCCTTTCGTTCTATTGAAGCCTTCAACAGATTAGAGGAAGCTCACCTACATTGTGGAAGGAAACCTGTTTTACTCCTTCTGTCAATTGAAATGTTAATCTTATCCAGAAACACTGTCACAGACATACTCAGAATATTGTTTGACTAAATATCTGGGCACCAATGACCCAATTAAGCTGATACACACACAAAAATAACCTTCCCCAGTTTTTGTGAGAGATCAGAGATTGATTCTAAAGGAGGGAAAATAAGAAAATAGAAAAACAAACAAACAAACAAAACAACAAAACTTCTTTCCTTAACCGATACGCTCACCATTTCTGACCCTTTAAAACAGGGTTTCTGGACTTTGCCCCTATTGATATTGGGGCTTAATAATTCTCTGTTGGGTGGAAGTCTTCTCTATTGTAGGATGTTTACCAGCATCCACTACATGCCAGTAACACTGCTCCCCAAGTTGTGGCAACCAAATATCCCCTGGGGGGTAAAATCACCCCGGTTGAGAACCGCTGCTCTACAGCCACAGTTCCTAAACTGTACGTTGAGATTCCCTGGGGCACTAAAGGAACTTGCAAGGGTACCAAGGCATGTCTTACAATATCTAGGGAAACACAGTGACGTTTGTCTAACAGCCACAGGAACTACTAATCTGAGGTAGTTTATTGTGTTAACATTAAATGACTGTATTACTTTTGGTAATATTCTATACTTGTGAATCTGAGTTTCAGGAATAGCAAAGTATTGCGTAAAAATCAGTGTGGAGCAGAACATTAACATGGCAATATCCAATCTGATTCCAAGGTTGAGAAATTCGTTCTGTGCCATAGTGGTAACTTATCATGATTCAAATGTTTATAAAATTGTTTGTACTTAATTATATAATTAAATGAATTGTAGGTATTTCTTTTGCTCTAGGAGTCCCGTGAACCAACAATTGAGATGATACAGTTACCATAAACCAAGAGAGTTTGAAACCTCTGCTCAAGGTCCAACATATGTGCCCATTCCTAATACATGGTGAGGAATCACCTTTTGTATATGTATTTTTTTTTTAAATTTAGCATGTGTACAACACTGAATGTAATTATTTGGGGGAACATATGTGAGTGAGTTTGGATATAAGTAGATACCATAATTCTTTTTACCAACTCATTTGAAGATGAGATAATAAATTTGCCCATAACACTGATATTGTTAATAAGCCCAAGGACATTTTGAGGGTGTTCACAAGACTATTGTAATTGACTTTCTCTTTTAGCTTTACTAAATAATGTGCATGATATTACAGAGACCTTAGCTATCACCTCCACTGCACACAAAACACACTTAATAATTTTCTTGGGATTCAACAAGGTCTTCGTATAGTATAAAGAAGCAATCCTCCTTTAGAAGGGGAATCATTGAGACAAGGACCAGGGAAGGAGAAGCATTCTGCCTCAGGAAAAGCTGATAGAAAGAAGGTATCAAGAAAGATGAGGAAAGAGAGAAGATCCTACAGCTAAGAGAGGAAAAGCAATATTGTAGGTGCATGCAAAGAAGACATTTCGGGGCCAGGCGCGGTGGCTCATGCCTGTAATTCTAGCATTTTGGGAGACTGAGGCAGGTGGATTGCCTGAGCTCAGAAGTTTGAGACCAGACTGGGCAATATGGTGAAATCCCATATCTACTAAAATACAAAAGAAATTAACCAGGCGTGGTGGCGTGTGCCTGTAGTTCCAGTTACTTGGGAGGCTGAGGCAGGAGAATTGCTTGAACCCGGGAGGCAGAGGTTTCTGTGAGCCGAGATCACACCACTGCAGTCCAACCGCACTCCAGCTTGGCGACATAGTGAGACTCCATCTCTATAAATAAATAAAATAAGGCATGTTGATGCTTAATCTAAGTGAGATAAGAAAATGGTGGCTAAACACAACAAGTAGGGGCCTGGAAGATAAAAGAATCTAGAAGATGTGGTTAGAAGAATATCCACATGGAGGATAACATTGTGAGGAGAGGGAAATAATATTTGGGTTAGAGGAGGAAGAATTAGAACAAAGTTGGATACCCTTGAAGAATAAATTTCTGTATCTTGACCAAGCTGAATTTGATGGCGTGCTACCCTATCAATAAGAAAACAGGACAAATAAATACATGGAATTTAATCAGCTTTGGTAGATCATGTTTACAAAGATGGTAGCAAACATATTGCCAACCCTACATGCTCTTCCATATGTAGTGAGGCTACATGTGGGGTGGCCCTGTGGTTAACCTGAAGGTAAATCATGTTCTGGGACTTCTGAGCTCAGGTATTAAGCAGACCCGGAAGCTTCTGCTTTTGTGCTCTAGGGGAAATTGGCCACTATCTAAGAATTTGAACTAATCTTAAATGACTGTACTGCAAGAAGACCAACATAGCCATGTAAAGACATCATGTGGGGGCAAACCAAGGATCCAACCCTCAGTCCCCACTGAGCTCTCAGCCAATCGCCTGGAGTGAGGCATAGGAATGAGGCCATTTTGAAACTAGAACTTCTAATCCTAGTAGAGTCATCCCAATTGAGGCCATACAAAGCAGAGTTCAGTTGTGTTCAATGAACCCTTGCCAAATTGTATCATTTTGAGCACATCAATGTTATTTTAAGTCACTAAGTTTTGCAATGTACAATTTGAAGTTCTCTATCCTCAACAGATTATGTAAATACAGATGTATGTAAGTAGTGGTTGCCCCAACTTACTGGGCTCTTGACTACACTTGACGTACTTAAATTAACTCCGGTAGGCTTTCTCTGAATCAGTTGGGGGCCAGGTAAGAAAACAGGCACCACTCTAGAGAGTTCAAACAGGAGAAATTCAGTACAGGCGTCTGTAGCACATGAGAAGGAAGAAAGAGAAAGCAAATGCCAAGCAACCCAGGGTGTCGATAAACACTTGAAAACTGCTAACATCCCTGGGACTGAGCAACAGGAAAAGGAAAAATAACCGGAATCCAGAATCTAGAATTGTCTGTTGGAGACTGCCTGGTGGAAGTGGGGACCACAGAGAGTAAGTTTGACCGGAAGGAAGTGGAGCCACAAAGAAGATTCAGTCCTTTCTTTCTTTCTTTCTTTGATGGAATTTCACTTTTTTCTTGTTGCCCAGGCTGGAGTGCAATGGCACAATCTTGGCTCACTGCAACCTCCACCTTCGTGGGTTAAGCCTCCGCCTCCCTAGTAGCTGGGATTATAGGTGCCCACCATCACGCCCAGCTAATGTTCTTTCTTCTTCTTCTTTTTTTTTTTTTTTGTATTTTTAGTAGAGACGGGCATTCACTATGTTGGCCAGGCTGGTCTCCAGCTCCTAACCTCAGGTGATCCACCCTCTTCAGCCTCCCAAAGTGCTGGGATTACAGGCATGAGCCACCGCGTCTGGCTGAAGATTCAGTCTTCTTTAGGACTCTTCCTTCTGTCTTCAATTCCCCCTCATTTTCGTTTGATCCAGCATATGACTGCAGGGACAGATAGGTTAAAAAAAATTAAGTGGAAAACACTATGTTATATGCAAAATTATCCAACACCTGGGATAAGAAAAGTCTGATACAGTTTTATAATCATATAGGAAAGCTTCTCTTCCCTAAAGCTTCAGTCTCTGCATTCACATTCACTTCTGATGAATAAATTGCTGAGTACACTGCCCAGACACATCAGGAATGCAGAAATGTGCTGACCTCACCAAGCTAGAGTGACACTGTTGTCAGGGATAGGGTCACAGATAGGTGATCTCACAAGTGGGAGCCCTGAATTGTGTAATTTCCTTTTCTGTTGAGGAAATTTGAGCGAGAGTGATTCCTAGAGTCAATCATTTGATTCATTATTTTTCCAACTCTTTCTTGTTTACTCATTTCTCTGACATCTTCCCCTAAACTTCATAAGTCCTCCTGGTCTGTCTCTTGTAAAAGGTTCTTTGTCAGTCCATTAAACCCCAGGGGTATGTGTTTTGTTGTCTTGGATTCCTAGGGTGTGCAGCCTAAGTCCGGGCCAGGAGAAGAGATGCTGAAGCAACATTGCAAAGGAATTAGCCTCTTTAACACTTGGTAGGAGGGGCGGGGAGATAACCAGAAAGGAATGATTAAAATCTTAGCCAAGAACCCAGAATGAAATGGGAACCTGCTGGAATCAACCTCAAAAATCTCTAACTCCCTGATCACAGTCATTAAAATGTGCCTCCTGGTGGTGTAATATCGATCCTTATATGTCTCATCCTTTATAAGCAGTAATCACTTTACACAAAAATATAGGTCAGTCAATAAGAAAAGCCTTTTCAAACAATTAAATGTGCTGGTCTGATGTCTATTGGGATATCAGAATCTTTAGGAACTCATGAGCAATTTCATTATTGAATCATAGTGGAGAAAGGAAATTAAAAAGTTAAGGATTTAAAAAAATACAAATGTAAGAATATTAAACCAATTGCCATTAAGACATCCTTAGTTGATTGAAAGCAATTTCTTCATTATCTTAGTTTTATATTTTCGTGAGAAAACAAATTTCTTTATAAAGTATTGTGTTGTACTATTTTAAGAGCAAAGCTTCTTTATCTACAGTATTGTTATAGAAACATTTTGTAGAAATAGTTTTCTTACCTTTTAAAAATGAATCCACTACAATTCACAATTGCAGAAATATGGAACCAACCTAAATGCAACCAACAAGTGGGTAAAGAAAATGTGGTATATATATATATACACTATGGAATATTACTCAGCCATAAAATGGAATGAAATAATGGCATGTGCAGCAACTTGGAAGGAGTTGCTGTTATTCTAAGCGAAGCAACTCAGAAATGGAAAACAAAGTATCATTTGTTCTCACTTATAAGTGAGAGCTAAGCTATAAGGGCTCAAAAGTAAAAGAATGATAAGATGGACTTTGGACAGTCATGGGGAAGGCTGGGAGGGGGTGAGGGATGAAGGACTCCATATTGGGTACAGTGTATATACTGCTTGAGTGACAGGTGCACCCACATCTCAGAAATCATCACTCAAGGACTTATCCAAGTAACCAAACACCAGCTGTTCCCCAAGAACTATTGAAATAAAATTTAAAAATAAAATAAAGCCACCCCTAACACATTTATTTTAAAATTGAAATTTGCCTTCAGTGGGCCTCTGGAAACACCCATCACTGGCCATCCTACAGAGCTGAGGACAACACAGTGATAAGGAAGGAAAGGAGAGGCATGGACCCTCGATAGTGTAGCAGGAAGCTATGAGCACCTTGTTTAAAGCATTTTCTACGATGATAACCAGTTTCTTCCATTTACCCTCCTTCCTGAGCATACTAGCCTTACATCTCAGTGACCTAGGAAGGAATAACCAAAGGAAGGTTTAAACTCTATGCTTTTCTTTGCCTTGTGAAAACCATGAGGACTGTCTCACTGAAGGAATCCTGCAGAACTCTCCTGGAGTAGAAAATCTAAAAGCACCCCTCCTAACATCACCCTTCCTTCAAGACACACTGTGATGTTTTATCCCTACAGCAGCCACCACTGCCCCCACCCCTCGTTCCCCAATATCATGGTACTTTGAGGCACAAGTGACATAATTGCAAGTCAGGAAAGAGTCTGGGTAACAAGAAGCGTGGCAGTGGTGGCCAGGATGCAGGCTGTGTCTGGACAGTTTTCTTAGCTCCGGTAAAATAATATTTTATTTCCCACCACTAATGACAATGATGATGATGACCCTACAGTTCTGATGGGATTGGCCACACTCCAGTGACTGTGGCCTAAGCAGTTTTCTTGGTTCGATAGTCAGAAGACTTCTATTTTCAACATGTGTGTTATTTTCCCCTTTTAAAAGTTGAAATCATGTAAATTTCAAAAGATCAAGTGAAAACATGCAGAGGAGAGAAACATATATCTTTCTCATAGATGGACGTTTTCCAGAAACAAAATATTTGCAGAGTATTTTAAGCTGGTCATGGAAACAATGGTCTACACAGTTGCTCCCAGTATTATTGACGACACAGTCTCCATTTGTCTAGCTGACAGTTCTCGCTGGTTCAGCAACACTGAGTTGGTGGCACCAATCTTAGAAATAAGAGCTGCCATATACTGGGACTTAACCTAGTAAATGATACTGTTAATCCTAGTTAAGCTGAAGTCCAAATAATTGCAAAGCTAAGAGTAGTTCATGGATGCTTCTTTATGCTCCTAAACACTGTGAATTATTTCTCAGTGATGTTACCTGAGAATATTTATAAATACCTGAAAACCAAGGACCAATCATTTTCAGAATTAATCACATTTTTACTTCCTTTTTAGAAACGGTTATTGGCAAGCTTGAGTACTTCACATGTTTCTTTTATGTTTGACGAATGTATTTACTTTTGGATTTTCTGTAATTTGGTTGAAATTGGAGTTGTTACAAATAACTTTTGGAGCTCACTTGTAATAAGAATCTCAGTTTTGATTTTAAACTATATGGATTTTTCAATTGATGGATAACATTGAAATGTATACTGTTACCCAATCTGTCAGTTCCTGGGTTGCCAAAAGAAGAGAGAACATCATATCTTTTAGACTAAAAAAAAGTTTACTATGAACATTATTTAAAACAAATTAAGATCTAATAGAGCAGTTTCATTCTGGCATAGAAAAGCATAACAATAGAAATGAGAAAAATACAAAATATGTTTTGCTCTACGAAATGTAACTATATTTGTATTCCTAATGCTGAGAAAGTGAATTCAACTACCCATTTTAATTTGATATTCTCCTAGCCTCTTAATGTTTTTGAAATTAAAAGCATTCTCTTCTTTTGTTCCAAGATGATCCAATAGGAAAGCTCCTGTCTGGAGCTCTCAGTGTGATCGACTCAGAAGATGGGTGATTTCTGCATTTCCAACTGATCCTCCACTGGTGATGCCCAGGCAAACAGGGTCTGAAATGGACCTCCACTTCAATAGACCTGCAGCTGGGGGTCCTGACTGTTAGAAGGAAAACTAACAAACAGAAAGGAATAGCATCAACATCAACAAAAAGGACATCCACACCAAAACCCCATCTGTAGATCACCAACATCAAAGACCAAAGGTAGATAAAACCACAAAGATAGGGAGAAACCAGAGCAGAAAAGCTGAAAATTCTAAAAACCAGAGTGCCTTTTCTCCTCCGAAGGATTGCAGCTCCTTGCCAGCAACAGAACAAAGCTGGATAGAGAATGACTTTGATGAGTTGACAGAAGTAGGCTTTGGGAAGTCAGTAATAACAAACTTCTCCAAGCTAAAGGAAGATGTTTGAATCCACCACAATGAAGCTAAAAACTTTAAAAAAAGATTAGACTAATGGCTAAAGAATAAACAGTGTAGAGAAGAGTTTAAATGACGTGATGGAGCTGAAAACCACGTCACGAGAACTATGTGATGTATGCACAAGCTTCAGTAGCCGATTTGATCAAGTGGAAGAAAGGGTATCAGTGATTGAAGATCAAATTAATGAAATAAAGTGAGAAGAGAAGTTTACAGAAAAAAGAGTAAAAAGAAAAGAACAAAGTCTCCAATAAATACGGGACTATGTGAAAAGACCAAATCTACATTTGATTGGTGTACCTGAAAGTGACGGGAAGAATGGAACTGAGTTGGAAAACACTCTTCTGGATATTATCCTGGAGAACTTCCCCAACCTAGCAAGGCAGGCAAACATTCAAATTCAGGAAATACAGAGAACACCACAAAGATACTCCTTGAGAAGAGCAACCCCAAGACACATAATTGTCAGATTCACCAAGGTTGAAATAAAGGAAAAAATGTTAAGGGCAACCAGAGAGAAGTCAGGTTACCCACAAAGGGAAGCCCATCAGACTAACAGCAGATCTCTTGGCAGAAATTCTATAAGCCAGAAGAGAGTAGGAGCCAATATTCAACATTCTTAAAGAATTTTCAACACAAAATTTCATATCCAGCCAAACTAAGCTTCATAAGTGAAGGAGAAATAAAATCCTTTACAGACAAACAAATGCTGACAGATTTTGTCACTACCAGGCCTGCCTTACAAGAGCTCCTGAAGGAAGCACTAAACATGGAAAGGAACAACTGGTAACAGCCACTGCAAAAATATGCTAAATAAAGACCATCAATGCTAGGAAGAAACTGCATCAACTAACGAGCAAAATAACCAGCTAACATCATAATTACAGGATCAAATTCACACATAACAATATTAACCTTAAATGTAAATGGGCAAAATGCTCCAATTAAAAGACACAGACTGGCAAATTGGATAAAGAGTCAAGACCCATCAGTGTGCTGTGTTCAGGAGACCCATCTCACATGCAGAGACATACACAGGCTCAAAATAAAGGGATGGAGGAAAATCTGCCAAGCAAATGGAAAGCGAAAAAAAAAAAAAAAAAAAAAAAAGCAAGTGTTGCAATCCTACTTTCTGGTAAAACAGACTTTAAACTAACAAAGATCAAAAGAGACAAAGAACACCATTACATAATGGTAAAGGAATCAATTCAATGAGAAGAGCTAACTGTCCTAAACATATATTCACTCAATACAGGAGCACCCAGATTCATAAAGCAAGTCCTTAGAGACCTACAAAGAAACTTAGACTCCCACACGATAATAATGGGAATACTGACACACCACTGTCAATATTGACACACCACTATCAATATTTGACAGATCAATGAGACAGAAGGTTAACAAGGATATCCAGGACTTGAACTCAGCTCTGCACCAAGCAGACCTAATAGATAGCTACAGAACTCTCCACCCCAAATCAACAGAATATACATTCTTCTCAGCACCACTTTGCACTTATTCCAAAATTGACCACATAGTTAGAAGTAAAGCACTCCTCAGTAAATGTAAAAGAACAGAAATCACAACAAACTGTCTCTCCAACCACAATGCAATCAAATTAGAATTCAGGACTAAGAAACTCACTCAGAAATGTGCAACTACATGGAAACTGAACAACCTGTTCCTGAATGACTACGGGTTAAATAACAAAATGGAGGCAGAAATAAAGATGTTCTTGGAAACTGATAAGAACAAAGACACAACATACCAGAATCTCTGCACATTTAAAGCAGTGTGTAGAGGGAAATTTATAGCATTAAATGCCCACAAGAGAAAGCAGGAAAGATCTAAAATTAACACCCTAACATCACAATTAAAAGAACTAGAGAAGCAAGAGCAAACAAATTCAAAAGCTAGCAGAAGGCAAGAAATAACTAAGATCGGAGATGAACTGAAGAAGATAGAGACACAAAAAACCTTCAAAAAATCAATGAATCCAGAAGCTGGTTTTTTGAAAAGATCAACAAAATTGATAGACTGCTGGCAAGACTAATAAACAAGAAAAGAGGGAAGAATCAAAAAGATGCAATAAAAAATGATAAAGGCAATATCACCACCAATCCCACAGAAATACAAACTACATCAGAGAACACTATAAACACCTCTATGCAAATAAACTAGAAAATCTGGAAGAAATGGATAAATCCCTGGAGAGGCAACAATTAATAGTCTACTGGTAGAATAGCCTTCTGGTAGAATTCACAGCCGAATTCTACCAGAGGTACAAAAAGGAGCTGGTACCATTCTTTCTGAAACTATTCCAATCAACAGAAAAAGAGGGAATCCTACCTAACTCATTTTATGAGGCCAGCATCATCCTGATACCACAGCCTGGCAAAAACACAACAAAAAAAGAGAATTTTAGACCAATATCCCTGATGAACATCGATGTGAAAATCCTCAGTAAAATAGTAAAATAGTGGCAAACCAAATCCAGCAGCACATCAAAAAGCTTACCCACCAAGGTCAAGTCAGTTTCATCCCTGGGATGCAAGGCTGGTTAAACATAAGCAAATCAATAAACATAATCCATGACTTAATTAGAACCAACGACAAAAACCACATGATTATCTCAACAGATGCAGAAAAGGCCTTCGACAAAATTCAACAGCTCTTCATGCTAAAAACTCTCAATAAACTAAGTATTGATGGAACATATCTCAAAATAATAAGAGTTATTTATGACAAACCCACAGCCAATATCATACTCAATGGGCAAAAACTGGAAGCATTCCCTTTGAAAACTGGCACAAGGCAGGGCTGCCCTCTCTCACAACTCCTATTCAATGTAGTGTTGAAAGTTCTGGCCAGAGCAATCAGGCAAGAGAAAGAAATAAAGGGTATTCAGTTAGGAAAAGAGGAAGTCAAATTGTCTGTTTGCAGATGACATGATTGTATGTTTAGAAAATTCAGTTGTCTCAGCCCAATATCTCATTAAGCTGATAAGCAAATTCAGCAAAGTCTCAGGATACAAAATAAACGTGCAAAAATCACAAGCATTCCTATACATCAATATCAGACAAACAGAGAGCCAAATCACAAGTGAAATCCCATTCACAATTGCTACAAAGAGAATAAATTATCTAGGAATCCAGCTTACAAGGGACGTGAAGGACCTTTCAAGGAGAACTACAAACCACTACTCAATGAAATAAAAGAGGACACAAACAAATGGAAGAACATTCCATGCTCATGAATAGGAAGAATCAATATCGTGAAAATGGCCATACTGCCCAAGATAATTAATACATTCAATGCCACCCCCATCAAACTACCAATGACTTTCTTTGCAGAATTGGAAAAAAACTACTTTAGAGTTCATATGGAACCAAAAAAGAGCCCACATTGCCAAGACAATCCTAAGCAAAAAGAACAAAGCTGGAGGCATCACACTACCTGACTTCAAACTATACTACCAGGATACAGTAATCAAAACAGCATGGTACTGGTACCAAAACAGATATATAGACCAATGGAACAGAACAGAGGTCTCAGAAATAATACCACACATCTACAACCATCTGATCTTTGACAAATCTGACAAAAACAAGAAATGGGGAAAGGATTACCTATTTAATAAATGGTGCTGGGAAAACTGGCTAGCCATATATAGAAAGTGGAAACTGGATGCCTTCCTTACACCTTATACAAAAATTAATTCAAGATGGATTAAAGACTTAAATGTTAGACCTAAAACCATTAAAACCATAGAAGAAAACCTAGGCAAATACCATTCCAGACATAGGAATGGGCAAGGACTTCATGACTAAAATGCCAAAAGAAATGGCAACAAATGCCAAAATAGACAAATGGAATCTAATTAAACTAAAGAGCTTCTGTACAGTAAAAGAAACTACCATCAGAGTGAACAGGCAACCTACAGAATGGAAGAAACTTTTTGCAATCTTCCCATCTGACAAAGGGCTAGTATCCAGAATCTACAAAGAACTTAAACAGATTTACAAGAAAAAAAATAAAGAACCCATCAAAAAGTGGGCAAAGGATATGAACAGGGACTTCCCAAAAGAAGACATTTATGCAGCCAACAGACACATGAAAAAATGCTCATCATCACTCACCATCAGAGAAATGCAAATCAAAACCACAATGAGACACCATCTCACAGCAGTTAGAATGGCAATCATTAAAAAGTCAGGAAACGACAGGTGCTAGAGAGCATGTGGAGAACCAGGAACACTTTTACACTGTTGGTGGGACTGTAAACTAGTTTAACCAGTGTGGAAGAGAGTATGGCGATTCCTTAATGATCTAAAACTAGAAATATAATTTGACCCAGCCATCCCATTACTGGGTATATACCCAAAGGATTATAAATCATGCTACTATAAAGACACATGCACTTGTATGCTTATTTGTGGCACTATTCACAATAGCAAAGACTTGGGACCAATCCAAATGTCTATCAATGATAGACTGGATTAAGAAAATGTGGCACATATACACCATGGAATACTATGCAGCCATAAAAAAGCATGCGTTCATGTCCTTTGCAGGGACATGGATACAGCTGGAAACCATCATTCTGAGCAAACTATTACAAGGGCAGAAAACCAAACACCACATGTTCTCACTCATAGGTGGGAATTGAACAATGAGAACACTCAGACACTCGGGCAGTGGGAGGGATAGCATTAGAAGAAATACCTAATGTAAATGACGAGTTAATGGGTGCAGCACACCAACATGGCACATGTATACCTATGTAACAAACCTGCACTTTGTGCACATGTACCCTAGAACTTAAAGTATAATTTTTTTTAAAAGTGTTCTAATAAGAGTTAATAATATCTTCCCTTGGGGGACAAATCGCTGGCTCTTTTTTCTTCCTTTCCTTCCTCCCTCTCATCCCTCTCCCTCCCTCCCTCCCTCCTTCCCTCCCTTCCTTCCTTCCTTCCT
>NC_045437.1:7660087-7738509 GCF_002776525.5 Piliocolobus tephrosceles
TTCCTTCCTTCCTTCCTTCCTTCCTTCCTTCCTTCCTTCCTTCCTTCTTTCCTTCCTTCCTTCTTTCCTTCCTTCCTTCTGTCCTCCCTCCCTCCCTCCCTCCCTCTTATTTTTTTGCTTTTTGTTATTATTTATTTCATTTTTGTTATGGGCTGGGAAAGAATGGGAATGTTAAGAAGAAGATGTTTCCAAGACCTCTTCAACCAACCTTCTGCTGGTATCCTTGGAGTCCTGGCCTCAGGGACCACCCAACACAGCAGAAAGTGCAGAGGAGCTAAGAAATCAGCTCTTGCTGACGCCAAATCTAAGCTCAGACAATGTAGAAAATTTGCTTGGGCCATTTGTTCCTCAGGGCTCAGATTTTCACTTTTGAAATGCAGATGATGACTCCCAAGCAAGTTTTTAAGGAATGAGTTGAAACTCCATGAAAAGACCTCAGCTCAGCGTCTGCTGTATTTCTTCGAAAGGAGGAAATATCTGTATTTTACTGACCTATGATTGGCTTTATAAAAAGCTATACATGTCCAAGTATGAAAACAAATGTAGGGACTATTTTTTCAAATACAGAAGAATACAATTCTTGAAAATATCTTGAAATATACCCTTTCTATCTATATGTCCTTGGCTGCCATTTGCCTCTACTGGAACTGTCTGTGTGGATGGGAACTCAGACGATTACCACCACATTCATGATGTTTCAGTGTTACCACCATGGACTTTACCCTATGTCTTAGACATAACCCTAAATATCTTCTGATAATCAAATTACTTTTAGAAAAGTCAGGGTGTAATAGTTCTACAAGTTTACATCTAAAACTTACCATCACTTTATCTACAGCTGACTTTTGTTTGTGATAATTTGAGAGCACAGGTTTGTTTTGTTCTGGAAGTCAATAAATATATTAAAAAGAGACAACTTTTATGACTCTTGTGCCACATTGTAACTGGAAGAGGAATAAGAATTCAGGAAACAAAATATCATCCACCTATATATTACTGAAAGATTCATACCTTCACCTCCCTGATGATTTGAGAGTTGGAATTTAATCACATTCCCCAATGAGTAATAAACTTCACACATGGAGTGTGTCTGTCATAAATTTTGATCAGCTTACCTACATGTTATTGCTAGAGGCTTGAAAACAAATTCTCCACCAACTCAGTACAATACTATATTTGTTTCCATTTATAAAACCTTGGTTTATTCTATTTACCTTGTTTTCCATGAATAGAATACATTTAAACAGACTATGATTGGGGCAATTTTAAGAGCATAATATTCTTGAAAATTTTCAAGACTGTTAGAAAAGTGTGCTAGTTTTTTTTTTTTTTTTAGTGTGCTAGTTTTTTAATATTTCTTTTATGTTGTATAGTATTTCTTCCTTATTTTACTAAGAAACATGTTTAAGAAATATGCTCAATCAACAGACGTATACATGTATAGTAGTTACGGAAATTGATTTATATTCTTCCAAGAATCTCTTATGGGTTACACATGTCATTATCTAAATTTTCAGGAATTATATCTTCATTTTTCCTTGGTGTTTACTGTAAGGTCATTGAGGACTTACATAATGTGTAGATTGTAAGGTCTGCCAACTATGGAAGTCTAGACATTCAGCAAACTCATGGCATGTCAAATCTGGGAACATTTCCCATAGTGATTTCATCACTAGAAAAGTTCCATCTGTAAAAGTGCAATAAAATCAGGTCACACAAATGCTACAAACTCTAGTTTATATAGCTATAAACACATTACTTACTGTACTGAAAATTATGAAAAATGACCCAGATTTCTTTGATAGTAATTTAAGCAGTATTTCTTACATTATTTTTAAATATGTATATGAAATAGGTTAATAGAAATATATCAACTAATGAGAAAAGAAAGTTAAAATAATACGAACATCAGCACACAGCAATCCTATTACCTTAGACCTCTGTGCTTTACCTTAAAAAATGTGTTTTCATGGCTAGTATATGTCATGTAATGTATATGGCTATAGCTCTGAAACAAATAAGATTTATTTTCCAAAGTCTGACATAGTGATTTGGATATGAATTGAATGGATTTAGATGTAGAAATAATGCTAAACAGCAATGGACCAATTCAGAAATCAGACCTTTCCCTTCTGTTAACACGGGGGTAATTTATTACATAAGAGATGTTAATCCTGGGGAGAAATTCTATACACTCAGGGAATAAGTAATGACTGGGCCATAAATGATTAAAATGTGAATGTGTTACATGGATTCTGAATTATTCCTGGCATTCCCTGAGGAGACAGAATAGAAATAAGTTGCAATAAGTTGTGATACCTCTGAAAGGAGAGAGAGAAGGAAGGAGGCTGGGCAGCAGCCGCCCCACTGCAGGGCTTCTCTGATAATGTTTGAGCTTCATCAGTGGGAGTACCTGACGGAGATGACCCAGGAGAGGAATCCTGCGTCAAGCAGCAGCAGCCTGCCATAGTAGCTTTGCTATGTTTATGTCTGGGAGCAGCCCACAGGAGCATGGCCTCAGTGTAAGCTCAGTGGTGAGGCTGTTGGCCAGCGGTGCTCCCTGTAGCCTGTTTCTTAAAGTGAGATCTGAATGGTGCACCCCATGGCCACCATAGAGAATTAGTGTGTGATTGTGACAACACATAATGTGTTATAAATTATGTAAATATGCATCCATGCCAAATTTTAAGTAAATATGAATCCCAAGTTAACCCAACAAATAACAGATAAATTGACTCCTAAATACTAATCATCCAAGCTAAAATGAGTTTACTACTAAAAAAAAAAACACCCCCCACACACATTAACATTACTCAGTTTTCTTTATCTTTTAACACTTAAAAACACTTGTCTTAAAGCAGAATTTACAGAATGAGTATAAAGGTTTTGCTTTTTTGTTTCTTTCCTTATGAATCTCTTTTTAAGCATATGATATTCTGGTTTTAAAATGGATATCTTTATTTTTTTTCTCAACAATTACTCTTGAACACCTTTGGGAATCAATCATTAAGTCAATGGCCCCTCATCCAAATGTTTGATATTTCAAACAAAATCTACACTTTTTTTTGCTTTAAGCATTTGCAATTCAAATATTCATTCTTTGTGGTATTTCTTTACAATGACATATTCTCTTGGCAAATGAAATGACCATATGTAGCTGGAGAAAAAGGAGTTTTTAATAAAAAGGATAATCCTTCCTTTCTGTATAATATCTTCAAGCTAAGATTGAATAATAGCAAGGGACAGCAAAAGATTTTTGCAGATGCTTCCTCAAACCCTATTAAACCTGCAATGTTGTGGAAATGGCTTTAATGGCACTAAATATTCTGCTTGTTTTTCAAATCATGTTCTTTTGAGGAATCATTCCTGACTTCCCCTTGAATTATACCACAGGAATAAAAAAGATACCAGTTCTGGAAAATTCCTTTATTTAAAAGCTTTGATTAATTACACAAAGGATAAGAAATGATTACCAAAGAGCCAGAGAGCTTGAAATCTGGGATTCTCATACTCTTCACTTAGCACTGGTCTACAGAATGTAAACGTATTAACTTTCATACAACTCTGCCCTTCTCAGTTGGAGCCAGAAGCCTAGCAAAAGTGAGGCAGATTAGTTGCTCTAAAACAACGTTTTAATAATCCTAATATATTTCATACTGAATAGCTAAGTTTAAAGTATACGGACTAAAGTGTAGAGCAATAAAAAAAATACTTGTGAAAACACTATTTGGATAAATGCAAGATACATGTACATATAGCTGTATGCTGCATAGCAACATTTCAGTCAATGATGGACTGCCTATACAAGGGTGGTCCCGTAAGATTATAATTGAGCTGAACAATTCTCATCACCTAGTACCATTGTAGCCATCATAGATGTGTGTACTCTATGGACTGCTGCTGCTCTGATTTAAAAAGAACTTCTGAAGGGTAATGTTTCCATCAAAGGGTTACTCCAAAATGAGCCACATATGAGAAAATATCCACATAGTGCTGCAAATACCCAGGAAGCACCCCTAAATACTTTTATCATGAGCAATGTATTTAAGGCCTCCCAAAAGAAAATAATATCAGTATGATGTATATTTGGTTAAATGTCACAAGTATCTAAAAGCACTATCCTTTTCCAATCTCCTTTACAGAACATCACTAAGCTTACCTCTGTATTACAAGGCTAAGAATAATAATTTTTAAAGAGTGACAATTTTAGAATTTTTCACATTGGTATTTATACAGGCACTGGTATTTCTAAATGCTAGACTCCCATATTGGGATTATTCATTTATATTCAAACTTCCTAGACCAGTTCTTATGGGTATGTATTTCAGTGACTGTAAGTCATTTGTCTTTTCTATATTTTAGTCATACAAAATGATGGTAAAGAAAACCTGCTTTTCATTAAAAAATGGCAATTTTAGACTAATGCCTTTTAATATCTGTCTACAACTGATCTTCTGTTAGAAAGATCTACCCTAAATCTCCTTCATAGTATGAGATCAGCATTAAGGAGAAAATATTCTCAGAAGAAAGCATTTCCTTGGAAGAAGAGAACACAGAAAAATACTCATATATGCTTGGATTGGTAGAGTTGTATGAACAAAAACAAAGATTCATTTCCCAGACTCCCTACTCACCTGATTTCCATCAGGGCAGGTAGCTGCACATGTATATTGTGCTCCCCACCTCCACAGAGTGATTCAGGGGTGTGGTCTAAGAAGGAGGTTTAAGGGTTCTCTCCACCTGACCAGGTGAGGAAGGTGCTAAGACAGCATGTCCATCACTTAGAAGCCATACCTGGGAGAAAAGATTCTCAGAGATCCTTCATCCACTTGAATATGACCTCTAGATACGTAGGGGCTTATAGGCACTTTGGGGCATTTCAGATGATGGATCTCTACTAAACTAAGAACATCTGGATTTCCTCATTTACTGACCACTAAAGAGTGATCAGACAAATGTTCTGAGAAACTGCCAAGCTGGACCGAATCAAATTGATGGCTTGCAGAGGTAGAATTAATATCTCTTTCTAACCTCCTGGGCCAATGAGAATTCCTTAGCACTATTTATTTTCTTTTTCATAAAGCACAAATTCAGCTTAAAATAGACACCTGGCTATTTTACTGAAATCAAAGCAAGGGAAATTCACTTAAGCTACACTAATTTCCTAGACATTTTATAAGCTTCTTGAATTTCATGTTGAACTTAAGGTAAAGTAGAACGACATTTATGACAAGCAACTTACCACAATTTATCCAGTTTTTAAATATAGAGACAATATATAGTACACACTCACAAGATTAAATTCAATAAGCCTCAAAGATTTGCAACTTTACACACAAATGCACATATATAGGTATGTGCATATGCAGACGCACATATCACACACACACACACACACACCCACAAAGAAATAGATAATTTTTTAAAGTAGTACTTGTTTGAGAAATTGCAAAGTTGTTTCAGGGAATATGTAAATAAATCAAAATTTAAGAATAAACTTGGAGATGTGACACTTCTTAGATGTGTTCCTGTCTAGAATTTTTCCTCCCTCTTCTAAGGCCATTGAGGCTTATATCATCCTTAAGGTCTGAACATATAGATGCTGGGGCCAACTTCTCTATCTCTCCTCCTGCAATACTTCAACCACATTAACGCTCTGTCTTGGGAATCTCCACTAGTCTCATTGACAATATTATTTAGTTAGCCATTAATCACATGCTGTTGTCATCTATGGACACAGTCCTATTCCCTATAAACCAATTTTCCTTAATAATAATTTTGACTTTTGCTCAGTTTTCTAATGACTTTTACCTACAGTTTGCCACCCTTTGGCTATTTTTGAATTTTGTATACATTCTTATTTGCTTAATGTATTCTCTTGCCATCTTAAGAATATTTTTAATAATTAGAGCACATTCTTCTTCATTTTATTATTTTAGAGTTACAACATTTCAAAAAACAATTATGTATTGTTTTTTCCTTGCTGTATAACAAATTATTGCAACCTCCAGAGTTTAAAACACAATATATATATAATATTTTACAATTTCCATGGGTCTGAGTATAGGCACAGGTGAGCTGGATCCACCACTCAGAGTCTTGCCAGGGTTCAGTCCAAGCATGGGCTGCATTCTCATCTGGAGGCTTAACTGGGGAAAAACTCAATTCTATCCAAGTTAATTTGGGCTGTTGGTATAAATACTTTCCATGTGACTTTTTGCTGGCTGTCAGCTAGAGGCAGCTCTCAGGTCCTGAGATCACAGACAGCTCCTAGAGGCATTCTGCAGGTGCTCGGTGTGGGTCCTTTTTCAACATGACACTTGTCTCGTCAAGCTGGCAAATGAAGTCTTTTGCTTAAGAGAGGGCCCAGTACCTTTTAAAAGTCCTTTTACCTGATTAAGTCAGGCCCACTGAAATAAGGTCTTCCTGATTTTGATGGATTCAAAAATCAACTGATTTGGGACTTTAATTATATCTGCAAAGTCCCATGATCTTTAACATATTCTCTTGTCTAGAAGCAAAGTACAAGGTCCCACTCACACTCAAGGAGAGGGCATTATACAGCCAGACTATAGGAATCATGAAGACTATCTCATCCTTTGCTTGGCTACAGTCTGCCCTCTGGCCCCAGTGATTCACGTGCCTTCCATAGGTAAAACACTTTCACTGGCTATAGACCAACATCTCATCATCTGTCTATATTAAGTCAAGGCATGCACGAGGCTACCAGGTGAATTATTCCTCTAGAGAAAAATTCTTCCCCGTCTGTGAACTTGCGAACCTAGAGAGATAGTGGGTGGTGGGGCCCGTATATGATAATAATCCTAAACTACTATAAACGTGACCATTGCAAAAGGGGAGAATGGAAGGTAGAAAGAATCACTAGGCTAAAGCAGCTCTGAAACCCAGTCAGGAAAATATCGGGAACTTCTTGATTGGATTTTAAGACCTGGGAATAAATTCCCTGCAATTCTTGGCTCTGCTTTTTGTGCTTTTGTTTCTACTCACTGAATGATCTATCCTTTTTGTGAAAGGTAGTGTGTGTGTTTCCAGCTGGTAGTTTTATCAGCATGTTCATGGTATAGCCTATATGAGTGAAATTCAAAGAGACTCTTTAGAGTGATTTTCTATCCAACCTTCTCATATTTCCATCTTGAGGAGATGTCTGGTATTATATATAGAGATGGTAAAAGTAGCTAAGTCTTTTAGCTACAAGAAATGCATTAAAAAGCTTACAAAGGTAACATGAAAATAGGAAAAACACTAACAGTCTCACTTATTCATAGATATAAAAATGTTGAATAAAATGCTAGAAAATGAATTTAGATAGTAAACAATAAGGTACAATGCTGTGAAACTTGCAAATATCAGGATGAAATTAATTTTGTCAGACCCAGATAAAAGAGGGCCAGGAAGGCAAGGAGGAGAGAAGACTCGTGTGTCCATGTCTGAGATAAGAACAGTTCCCAAGGGCTTTCCAAACACCCTATGAGAAACCCCTTCACATCCTTTGTGCATTTCCTGCTTTGACAAGGTTTATCACTAGTCATTCTTCAGGACTGCAGTAATTCTGGTAAGATGCTCTCAAAACAATACTTGCCCAGTAGTAGCATCTCCACTAATAAATTCACAACAGCTCTGGCTTTGAGCCTCTGGAATCCATGAAATCTGTTTCTAAGCAGTTCATGAGAACCTCTCCATTTTTGTTAATAAAAGCTTCTCTTTATCCTTACCTCACTGAATACTCTGGTGGTTTGCTTTCTGTACATTCTAGATTATAATCCTTTCTTCTCATTTCCGAGTAAACGGAACATATTTGGGGATAATTTTCTGTAGTTTTTTTTTAGCTTAACAGTTTCTTAGTAGTGCTTACCTTTAGACATATGAGAAAAGTGTAATATCATATCATCAAGTAATTGGAGCAAATCTAAGATATCCTCTACAAAGTCCATTAGAAAAAAATTCATATACTTTCTTATTTTTTAAGTATATTGGAGTAGAATGATATCTCCTTACTATGGCATTAAATTTCTGTCTCAAACAAACATCACAAATATGTTATTATGGAAATATTAGCCAATATGATTAGATAAAAATGAATTATGAAGCATTATTTCAGATGGAATGCAGTGAAATTACTGGTGTGTGCAGATGGTATTTTGATTATCTAAAATAAACAGAAGACTTTAATGCAAAACTATTGCAGAGACATGAATTGATGAGATAGGCAGCTTAAAAACACACATGGCAAAATCAAAAGCTTGGCTCTTTTTTGAGCTGGTAGATGGAGAATATGCATCATCTGCCTGCTACACAAAATCCCACTGCAATGACAGGGGTGTGTGTGTGTGTGTGTAATTCATAAGCAGACTGGGGAAAATGAATGAAGTCATAATTAGGTCATGGGGGTGGGGAAGTTTTTGAGCAATTTTTTTGGTAATGTTGGAAAGCAAATGGGATCAGATAAATGGGGGAATAAGGTCCAAAAACAGTACAGGTCAAGCCTCCTGCTGCTTACTGCTTAAAGTAGCTCCTCTTTCTCTCCAAGTTCCAGGGAAGTACCTGCTGCCCATCATCCAAATCACAGGACATGTGTGGGCCAAGTGCAGTAAGGATAGTTAATAAAATGGTGGTAGAGTACCCGAGCCACTGAATTTGTCACATGGAAGCTGGGGTCATTGCACATGGACTCTGTTTTTCCAACTCAAGCACAGTATATAGAACCTGGTAGCCAAGTAATTAATATGTTTGATCGAATCCATTAATGAAACAATCCATAATGTTAGAATGAGTGAGTGACGAATGCCGTTCCCTTCTCCTCCCACAGAACATTCCCTGCACCAAGCTCTTCACAGGAAAATGCAAATGCTGCTTTCCCAGTAGGATCCAGCTTCCATGAGATGCTGCCCCTTGACCCACGAAGCATTCTCTACTCCCTTTTCCTCCTGTGAGCTCCCTGTCTTTCTGCCTGTTCCAAAGGCTTATTAAATGTTCACTCATCAAATAACCAGTGAGTTGTTGTCACATGCACAGCCCTGTGCTTCTGGAATACAGCCATGTATTGTAGTTATTTTCCACAAAGATTCGATTACATGAAATTTTGTTTCACCGAAAATACTTCTAATTTTTTGAAGAACCGCCCTACTAACTTACATTCCCACCCAGCTGTGTAAGGATTCCCTTTTTTCCACATCCTCACCATCTGTTATATTATACTATTTGTTTTTATAATCACCATTCTAACTCGGAAAAAGTGATATCTCATTGTGGTTTTGATTTGCATTCTTCCGATGTTTACTGATGTTGAGGATTTTAAAAGTATATCTCTTAGCTATTTGTGTGTCTTCTTTTGAGAAATGTCTATTCAGTTCATTTGTTCATTTAAAAATCAAGTTGTTTCTTTGTTATTGAATTGAGTTCCTGGTATATTTTGGATATTAGTTCTTTGTCAAATGTACAGTTTGCACTTATTTTCTGTAGGTTATTTCTTCAACCTGTTGATTGTTTCCTTTGCAATGTAGAAACTTGTTAGTTTGATATAATTTTGTTTGTCCAATGTTGCTTTTGTTACTTGTGCTTTTGAGGCCTTATCCAGAAAATCTTTGCCCATACCAGTGTCATGAAGAAATTCTTCTAGGTTTTCTTCTAGAAATGTCGTAGTTTGGGGTCTTACATTTAAATCTTTAGCTGATTTTGAATTGATTTTCGTATATAGTAAAATATATTATTACTTTCTTATAATAACATAGTATTCTTTCTGATTACTTTCTTCTGCATATGGATATCCAGGTTTGTCAACAGCATTTATTGAAAACACTGTCCTTTCCCTAACGTGTATTCTTGCCATCTTTTTCAAAAATCAGTTGGTGGTAAATGTGTTGACTTATTTCTGGGCTCTCTGTTCTGTTCCATTGGTCAATGTATCTGTTTTTAATGCCAGTACCATGCTGTTTGACTTACTATAGCTTTCTAGTCAGGTATTCAGGTTTTGAAGTTTTTGAAGTGAGTTGGTGTGATGACTCCAGCTCTATCCTTTTTATTCAAAAATGATTTGGTTATTTGAAGTCTTTTGAGGTTCCCTAGGAATTTTAAGATTGTTTGTATTATCCAGCAATCCCTATACTGGGTATATATCCAAAGGATATGAAATCTGTATGTTGAAGAGATACCTGCACTCCCATATGTACTTTTCACAATAGCCAAGATATAGAATTAACATAAGTGTCCACCAAGGAATAAAAGAATAAAAATATAGTGAATATACACAATGAAATACTATTCACCCATTAAAGAAAAGAATAAAATCCTGTCATTTCCCACAACATGGATGAACCTGGAGAACATTATATTAAGGAAAATAAGCTAGTGATACACAAATACTGCAAGGTTTACTCATACGTGGAATGTAAAACAGTTGATCTTGAAGTAGAGAATACAATGGTGCTTAGCAGACGCGGGGTTGGTTGGAGGTGACGGGGATGGAGAGATGGTCAAAGCATAAATGACAACAGTCAGATTGGAGGGATAGATTTAAAAAGATCTCTCTTACAATAAAGTGACTAGTTAATAATGACTTATTACATTCTTGAAAAATATGAAGAGAGTAGTTGTTTTGGGCTCTCACCACAAAAATAACTGTTAGATAATGCATTTGTTAATTAGCTGGGTTTAAGCATTGCATAATGTATACATATTTTTACATAATAAAAATATATGATGTTATCTGGCAATTTAAAATTTTTTAAAAATTAAAAATAAAAATAGTTTTAAAAAATCTCCCTTAGACTTCTTATTGATGAAATTGAAATTATAAATTTGCTGCTTCAGTTATTGGTCTACTTTCAGATAAGTAACTCATTGCCCTTGACTGACTCCGTTTGTGACTTTGCCAGGATTAAAGAATGTAGCATTATATAAAAAGAGCAATTAAGAAAATCAAAGACAGATGCCTCTAGAGTAAAATCTATGAATACCTACACTGAGTTTTTAATTTTAGCAGAGTCCCACAGGGTGACTCAAAGGAGACACTTGAGGCAAACACAGGACACACTACACTTAAAATATTGTACAGCTTTCATGAGGATCGTTTTGTAAGTAAACCAAAGAACAAAAGTTTATTTTAAAAATATTTACCATAAAAAAAACTATGACAGAGAATAGTCAGTGAGATCACCACACATTCTTTAAAATTTAGTTCAAAGGAGAGGGATGTAAAAGGGATAAAAGAGAAGTCAGGATTCAAATGGAAAATGTGAGGCAGTAGACACAAAAAAGATACCTTTAAATCAAGAATATTTTCAATGATATATTCATATTATAACAAGCTAAAATTTCTACTCCAATATATTTGTAATAATCATAAAATATTAATAGTTATCCTTTGTTCATCATTCAAGAAAATAATTAGTTGAAATTGATTGAGCTGGCATTTCTTATCGGCTTTAAACATAACTTCAGTAATTTTATTCCAATTGGAATTCCTCTGAGTCACCAAGTGAGGCTAACAAAAATATATAGATAGGTACTACAAATAGACAAATAACTAGACATATTAATAGATAGTTGCCAATACATAAAATATCTACATACCACCTAAAAATATTATATTGTTTTTCAAGTGATAACACTAAAAAAATACCAGCTTTAATGTACCAACTTGGATTTTCCAATTACCAATCTTGTGCTTTAAATACTGTGATATGGCTTTTCATAGGCCTAGTGACTTTATAGCGTTGACCTTAACATCCCTCCTTCAAGTTACTTCAGCTCACCCAGAATAAGGCATTGATTTTGGCCTACAGATTAAAAATCAGCCAGTTATAGTAAACCAATGGAACAAGATTGACTAGTTACCATAATATGTCCAACAATTTTAAATCTGACTAAATAGAAAGAATATGTTTTGTATTTAGTTTGCCATCAACTATTTCTACTCCAGCTACTGGGAAAATTGAAATACTTACTTAGCTATTTTAGGGTCTACACAGAAATAAAGTAACCTTACGTTCATTCTATATTAGCACTGTGTTTAGTGATGCTCCTTTTCTTGGAAATAATTTGGCTGACAATTATTAAGTACTTATTATGTAACTTGTACTGTTTTAGAGCTACATGCAAAATTTTAAATTTAGTTTACATAGCAACAAAGCAAATGAAGTGAGTACTATTGGCATCACTACACAAATGAAAAAATGAGGCTTTAGGTGGTGAAGGAAACTGCAGAGAGCCACATCTGATCAGTAGCAGAGTCAGGACATCAACTCAAGTGTATGTGACCACAAAGTACTAGTCTCTATGTTTCCCAGCTATCCTCCCTAAACAGCTATGTCATACTTCTCCCCAAAACACTTCCATTGTCTCCCATTGTTCTGGGGACAAAGATCCCTAAAAAGACCCCAGATATTGCCTAATTCCTTCTTCGGCTACCTCATCTTGAGCTTAGAGAAAGTATTTAATGCAAAAATGAACAATAATAGCATCGCATCACAAACTTCTGGTCCAAGATTGAACACATCTGTTTTTCTCTTCTTCTTCCTGATATTTCATTTCAGTTATAGTAACAGAGTTTCTGAAAGGCATAAACCCAAAATAATAAAGTCTAGAAGGGAGACTTCAGCAGATAATGTAATTGGACAAATATTAAGAAGATGGAAAGATGCAGAAAGACAGAAGAAGCGGTACAGGGTATGTCTATCTCAAAAAAGTGACTCATAAACCTGTCAGAACTAATAATTTCTTTTTATAACAAATTCTTGGTAATACTTCTTCTATTACATTGAAAAATATGTAAAAAATGGTAAGTAATCCATGGACAATTTAAAAAAGTTAATATAATGTCTTAACTGTAACTCAAAGGAGAAAAAAGGAAGTAAATAATTCATTATTCATTATTTAGCTCAATTTACAAATTCTTGGGTACAATTCCACTGGAAGACAGTGAAGTTGTTGGAGGTTTCGTATCTACATATAATAGTGGAACTCATCAATTGCAAATACAACATTCAGACAGGTATATTCCTTTTGCCACTTATACAATGCAAAATGTTTGCCTTTGATATTGGTATTTTCTAAAATGGTGAAAGTCTAAATAGAACAAAGTCATCTTTCCTGTCTTTCAAAATAGATCTATTTCTTCAAAATGCATACTACAACTTTGTTTAAAATATGCTGTTGCCATAGCTCCTAAAATGAACCTAGATTACTGAAAGACAACATTAAATCAGTTTGTGTTAGCCCTCAAAGTTCTGAGGGGCAAGGTTTTTAAGCTTAGAATTTTAAAGACAGGCAAACTATCACACAAGGTAAGAATGGAAACATTTAAAGATATGTACTAATACAGAGTAGTGCTTTCTTTCTTGCAAAGCCACTTAAGTACTTCAAAAAATGAAGCAATCTCTGTAAGAAAAAGAAAAGGAAATCAAGAAATGATTGATTACATGTATAAGAAAAGCACAGAAATTTGTAATATGAAAGGGGAACAGTTGATCTACAAAGCAACAAGCAGATGAGAGTCCATGGCTCACCTCTCAGTAGGCTGTACAGAAGGGAAGGGAGAGGTACTCCGTAGAATGGACAGTGCTGCTGAAAGCTAGGGAGACCTTGAGTTCCAATATGAATTAATCGGTCCTATTTAAAATATAAACCTTGAAAAATAGTTTAAATGATTATAAATGACAGATTAAAAGCACGACAAATAAAAAGATATGGAAAATTTTCTGAAAATGCCTTTTTCTTTTTCTTTTATTTTCCTGATAAAGAAATGATGGCTGTCACTTCAGGAAAAACCAAAGCATGTCAAACTCAAAACCCAAAATTGTATGAAATATAGCATTTTTTTTTTAGATGAATGGTCACTCTTGTTGCCCAGGCTGGAGTGCAATAGCACAATCTTGGCTAACTGCAACCTCCATCTCCCAGATTCAAGTGGTTCTCCTGCCTCTTCCCTTGTTGGAAACAAATTGCCCATAAATGTAAAGGTTTATTTCTAGACTTCCAGTTCCATTTCAATTATTTATATCTCTACCCTTATGTCAGTACCACAATGTCTTGAATACTACAGCTTATAGTATGTTTTGAAATCAAGAAAGATGGCTTGAGCCTGGGAGGTTGAGGCTGTAGGGAGCCACCCCATCCTGGGTTATAGCATGAGACCCCGTCTTAAAGAGAAAAAAAAAAAAAGAAAAAAGGAAAAATAAAAAAGGTCTGGGAAACCTACAACTTTCTCCAACTTTGTTATTTTTCAAAATTGTTTTGGATATCCTTGGTTTTTTACATTTCCATATGAATTTTAGGACTGGTTTTTTAATCTTTGAAAAGAAAAAGCTAGCTGAGCCTCTGATAGAGAATTGTTGAATCTGTAGAGTCCTAGATACTTATGATGCTGTGTCTCACAGCAAATGTTTTCCTTTTATCTTTATTTATCCCTCTACCCCTCCTTCCATTTCTCTTGAACTTTCTTTTTCCTTCTTTGGGTTGAATTGAATTTAAAATAAAATAACAGTAGTTATCCCTTTTCTGGGAAATCAATAAAGTGTGGCAAAAACTTAGTCACTCATGAAACTTTACTTGCATAATATTTCCATCGTTCGAAGTGATAAAAAACAAAATTAATCCCCCTGAAAGGGCAGTGTGGTGCAAAAGAACAAATGCTACATTGGAACTTCAGAATAATTGAGGTGCAGTTCAATGTTACTGCAGTGAAAGGCCATGTGGTTTTTAGTGCATCCTGGCATCTGTGAAATTTAGGCTGCTCAATAAGAAAAATGGATAGTGGGGGAATAATTGTACAATAATGCTAAATCTCTTTAAAAATAGAATTATTATATAAGATTTTAAAAGATTACTAATAAATTTAAAGTTTTTTAAGAATTATAATTTACAGTAATGTTAAACTTCATAACAATGTATTATAATCGTAGTCATTTTACGTAAAATAAATCATATTGAAGTTAACTTTATTTCTAGATTTTATATCAAAAATTATGGTTGTTTTTTTTTTTCTTTTTCTTTTTTTGAGATGAAGTCTCGCTCTGTCACCCAGGCTGGAGTGCAATGGTGCAATCTCAGCTTATTGAAATCCTGCCTCCTGGGTTCACGCCATTCTCCTGCCTCAGCCTCCTGAGTAGCTGGGACTACAGGCACCCACCACCATGCCTGGCTAATTTTTTTGTATTTTTAGTATTTTGTATTCACCATGTTAGCCAGGATGATCTCGACCTCCTGATCTCGTAATCTCAACTTCCCAAAGTGCTGGGATGACAGGCATTTAGCCACCCTGCCCGGCCAAAAATTGTGTTTTAAAACTTCTGATACATTGTCTTGTAAGACCTTAAATATATACCTAAGGAAAAAAGTCAATGATTTTAAATGAATTCAGGTATTTGAAGTACTTTAAGCCAACGCTTTATAAAATCCAACAAGCTTACTAGACTCTACTGAAGATGACAGTTTAGCAGATATTTTGAATTTGATTGGATGTATTTAAGACTATGCCAGTAGCTGTCATTATAATTTGTTATATAATTTATTTTTAAAAGAGAAATTTTATTATTTAAAAGTATATCTTAAATAGTAAATTAAATTTTATCTTTAATGTATTTTATGAAATATATTTAAAAGGTATAATTTTGTTGCCCATTTTCAAAACTATGTTCCTATTTAGAGGACATTAAGGGCAGAAATTTGTTAAGAAAGGAAGACAGCTGTCATATTTCTAAAGTATATCATTTTGGTTTTTAATGCATGTAGGTAAACATATGTTGGTTGCATAAATATAAATAACACTTAAACAAAGATATGCTTTTTTGTTTTTTTAAAGCACTCTCCAGCAATAAATAATCTAGTTGGATCACTTACTAAGCTTTGAGTTTATGTCTTAGAAACTTACAAAATTATTGCACTTCATATTGAGTTAATGGTTTTCTTTTCTCTGAACACATGTGGTAACCGAACAATACAAATGTAAAATTTGTGCATTTTACAAAGAACATACCATTACTTTCTAAGTGTTACTTCATTTTGGTTAACAGAAATGATCAAAGTAAAACACTTGGGAAAATAAACCAAATCTTTTCATGGCAGAAAATAAAACTAATTAAAACATTGTCCTTGCTGGGAAAAAGTTTGAAAGCCTATAAAGTTGCCCAACTCCATCACCTGATAATTATATGAGCTTGGATTTATACATACAGATCAAGCGATTTATAGAATATGCTACAGAAGACAGCTAAGACCAAAACCCCAGATCCACTGATGCGACAGACCTACATTCTTAAGTCTGTATTTCCCAGAAGAAATAAAACCAAATTCCTCTTTAAAAGTGTTCAGGGACTAAGGATCAACCCCAGACTGCAGGAGAAAACTAAGATGACATGACGACAGAATCAATTTGAACTGTGGACAGGATCTTGGACCAAAACAATTACCATAATTTCAATAAGATTTGGAGATGAGTTAACAGTATTGTATTAGTTGTCCTTTTTAAAAAATGAACAATTTATTTAATATGGGTTAAAATATTTCATTCTTTCACATCTAACATTTTCATATAGCCTAGCCAATAACTCAAAATATAGCAATGAGTTTGGCTTAAATTCTTCTTAATATGAAGTTTACCAAATTTTTAAATAAAATTGATGTGTCTTTTGGTGTAGTGATATACCCTTTATGAGAAAAGTCTTCTCTCTTCCACCATGTTTTTCTGTGAATTCCATTAAACGAAAAACCACGGTAGAAAAGTCAGTGTTCCGAGATAAAACACAAAAGTTCCTAACAGACCTGATCTGCCTGGTCTTTATCATGTATAAATTTGCTGGGAAATAGTTTATTCTAGCCCAGGCTCTCTGCTCATTTTATCTAGTACTGTTTGGAGGACTCATCATCAGTCCTCAGCTTTAAGTCCACACTGATTCTAATCCCCCCCCAGTTCAGTGATTTGTAAGTCCACAGTGGCTGGAAGGAGATGCCAGAAGGTGACAGACTATTGAAGAAAACACACAGTTACCCAGAGCTAGCAGCAAGGGCAGGGATGCAAAACTTTAAAAACCAAAAGCAAGACCTCAAAATACATAACATTTGGGGCCACAGATTTAAACAAGACTTGAAGGTTTTGTTTATGAAGAGTTACAGTGGTAACCTAGAAATGCTTCCTATAGAGATTGATTTTGAAAGCAATAAAATTTGCAACATGTTTGGAATAATTTTTATTCTAATGATTTATGCTAAAAAATGATGACACTGGATTAAAAGTGAATTCCAAATTTAACTAGCACTTATGAGCTAGAACAATAATTCATTCTCCACAGATAAAATGAAAGTTTTATTTTATCCTTATTTGGAGTTTTCAGATATGTAAGAATAAATCTTTATACCTTGTGTACATTTTTTCAATTTATTTTTCTCTTTGAATTCAAAACTCTCAACAAGTAATAAAGACACTGGTGTGAGTAGCCAGATGGCCATTTAGTGGTTGTGCTTATTATGCATTGACTCGGGTGTAGAATATAAACAAGCAATGGAATAAGATCTACGGGCTTCAGAACATCACACAGGGGACTGTGATCCCAGCAATCAGAGACCAAAGATGCCATGTTCTTTGTCCTGTACTTTACACAGAACAGTGCCAGCCCCACACTCACCTTGCTGGGCATGTGAACAGAGGATACATTAAATTAGATAAATCAGTTTGTGGCTGTGGAAAAGTGCTGTAATGACAGAAGAGAGAACAGCTATGAAGAATGTGCAAAGAAATGACCATGTAATTTTGAATAGAGCGAGGCTAGTTGTGAGTTGGCATTGCAGCCAGCTGGACAGTTAACCAAGGAGGCCTTAAGCAGAGGAAACAGTTCCATCAGCAAGAATAAATTCAGACAGATCTGAAGCTGCTTCACTTGCCAGCATCTCCTTCAAATTTACCTTCTAATTACTCTTTCTGGGTTCAATATTATTTGATATGTCCTTTTCCCCTTCCCTTCTCTTCCCTTCCCTTTCTTTACCCTGCCCTTACTTGATTGAGATATGCTATCAAATTGGATGAAAGAGCAATTCTGTGGTTATACAATGGATGTAAGGGTATATAAACACTTTAATCTTATGTTTTCGTGAATGCACTTTTACATTCATTTCAGAACACAGATTCAAAAATTCTGAGGAAAAACAACCAAGCTTAACGTCTTCTAGAGACTGTAAGAACTGATAGTTATTATTTAATTTTGTTTGAATGACTTTCTCCCAAGCTAAAAAATACAGGAAACATGATCTAATCATATGCAAATAGACACAGAAATAAAATTTATTAAGAACAAAGAACGTGAGTATAAATAATTGCGCAGGCAAAATGGCAACTAAACTGTTCTCCTCTCACTCCTTTGCGCTCTCAGCGATCTAAATGGTGCCCGATTACTTCTCTTCCCTGTTTCCGGTAGTCTTCCCTTGCACAACGTTTGGATGCTCCTGTTACTTTAGGAAGAATTATGTAACAATTTTCACCAATAATTAAAACAGGCTTGTTTCCTTCACGCTCTTTTCTTCCTCCTCTACCAGAGGCAATGCCCAGTAGGACCTTAGGAAATCCATATTGAAGACATAGAAGCCTCCGTCAGCCTGGATCCTTCAAGCCCTCCCTACTCTTGCCCTCTGGTCCGACCCACAATCAGGAACACCCATGTGGCACTGTTACAAGAACCAGAGCCTACTTTCATTGTATTATATTGCTGAAATTTGGAATTGATCTGTTACAACATCTAACAGTGCCTTATCAAACAGAGATTTGCTCTCACATCCTGACTGATTGTTAAATGAACTGTTTGAGGTTCTATTACAGTGACTTTATGCTTCATCAAGTGGCTATGAGAAGAGTTGGAGGGGACAAAATAGGTATTCAGACAAGAGACTTTTCCAGTCTTCTAGAAACCTGGTACTCAATTCATGTGTTCTTCAATCTCATGTTTGATCTTTACCAAGAAGTGGTGAACAACCTACTTCAGTGAATCTTCCAG
Source organism: Piliocolobus tephrosceles (assembly GCF_002776525.5). NCBI lineage: Eukaryota > Metazoa > Chordata > Mammalia > Primates > Cercopithecidae > Piliocolobus > Piliocolobus tephrosceles. Next base: position 7,679,083 of record NC_045437.1, read on the forward strand.
TTCTTCTCATATCATGCTGCATTCCAGCTGGACTCATGAATTCACTACTAACAAGAAACATATTGTGGCCAAAATGAAACAGAAACATAGTTTGCATTTCACAAGAGTACATCAGTGTCATAGGAACATATTTCCGTTCCCAACGCACTTAAAGTAGGTGGTTTGTGGACTGTAATGTAATAAGGCTTCTCAAGACGCAATACTTTTTAACACTTCTAAAACCTGTTTTTCTAAAGTTTTCTCAGGAATGAACAAGAGTTTAAAGTTTTTTTTTAAATTTCAGTTTCTTATAATGATTCATTTATGCAGGAAATTCATTTTCCATAAAGAAATGACGCCAACGACCCCAGCTGCATTCCTTAAAGAAGCATGTGATTGAGATCCTCTTGTTCCAGTAGATACCATGGTCAGCTCCCCATGACTGACAGGAAGGACCTTCCCAAGCAGAAACAGAGTCCAAGCTGCCTTGAGGGGAGACTGGCTCTGCTCAGGGGTCTTGGAAGCACCAGGACTTGCTGGGAAGGAGGATGGGGAATTCTGCCTCTTGTTCGCCGCACACCCGCCGCAGAAGACGCAGGAGCTGTTTTGTTGGAAATAGACAGCAGGAAGGAGGGACTAAAGCAGAGATACCAACAACCCCTAAAATGTTATTGCAATTATCCAGGCAATTGGTGCTGGTGCCTTGAACCAGAGTAGTTGCCATGGAGATGAGGAGACAGGGTAAGATACAGATTACCTTGGGAAGGTAATGCAGACTGGTAGCAGGGAGGACCTTCCATCAGTTGATTTAGTTGGAATATAAAGTTAATGTTAAATGGCTAACTCTCTTTCCCCACCATATCAAGTTTCCTTCTGTGCTGGTCCCATTCTAGCCTCTGGAATAAGGGCTGCAGAACCTGCCCTGAAACAGGATTCCCTACATTAACTTTCAAAAGAGACTGAAAAAAAGGTATTGTGCAAGTTTCCAGCTCTTCTGGGTCCTTCACCTAGATATCCCTGTGTCTCCCCATCTCAGAAAGTGACAACTCTACCTTCCAGTTGTTTAAGCCAAAGACGTTGGCATAAACTCTACACATCGTTATTTTTCTTAGACTGTATGACCGTTATCCAATTCTGTCTGCAATACCTTCCGTGATAGCCTGAATCTTACTGCTTATCATTTCCATGGCAACCACTCCGGGCCAAGGCGCCAGCACCTATTGCCTGGATTATTGCAATAGTGTTTTAGGGATTGTTGGTGTTTCAGGTTTATGCTTTCCTCCCTGCAGTCTGTTCCAACACAAACAAAAATCTGTTAAATTTATGAAAATGTCCCTTCTGTAATCAATCTTCTTCACTGGGCTCTGTCTCATGCAGGGCACGTCTTTACAATGGATTCAAAGGCTCTACCATCTTGACCCCTTACTCTCCCACCCTTCCCAGGGCTCTCTAGACATATCCCCAACTTGGGGTTTTAGCCTGGCTGCTCTCTGTGCCTGAAATGCTCCTTCTCACATTAGCTTCACACCCTCTCCAATTCCTCCCCCATCAGAATATTATGCTCCTCACCCACACCCTCTGCTTTGTTTGTCCCTTCAGAAGTGCCACCATTTTACACGTCGCATATACAGTTTTGCACATATGTCTATTTGTAGCACACAAGGATGTAGAATTTTGTCTGCTTGGTTTACTGCTGTATTCTAGTGCCCGAGACAGTGCCCACCAGGCAGTAGGTGCAGAGTAAGCATCTGTTCAACGGACATGTGTTTTCCCCACAAAAGAATTACTATTGTTGATATATGTTATTAAATTAGTAGTTGCAATTTCAGAGTAGGCATTTACATTTTGTACAAAAAAAGTCTGTGTCCTTTTACTAGACTGGATTCTGTGCTTGTTTGTTTTTCAGGGAGTTAAGGAGAGGGAACAGGAATGAGATTGCTGTCTCCTAGAGTTTGCAAAAAAAATGACATGTTTTTGCATAGCTGGGTCAAATTATTCTTCTGGAAAGTTTTGTGAAGAAGTTTCAAATCGTGGATATGATATATGCGGACTGTTTTCTCTTAAGTCTCTGGTTGTGTTTGCTTGTTCTGACTTTTTTGGGTTTGTTTTCCTTTGTTGTTATAGTTTTAGGTTAGTCAATGGATGGATAATAGTCATGTAACATTGACTGTGTATCAGGCACTTGCAGGACCCAGATGGAGATAAAGCAGTGGGTGTGCCAGGACCGCAACTTTTCAAACTGTTAAGTTGCTGCCATACTTCACACACACATGCTGCATTGTCTAAGATCAAAAAAATTCTGATTACAGAAAAGGTTTTGGAAGCACGGTCGCCTCGGAAAATGGTAGTAGGCACAGAACAAATGATTATTTTGGGTGATAGAATTATGAAAAACCGAATCTCTATTCTCATTTATTAGTAAACTGTCTATGAAAAGTAAGTCATGAGGTGAAGATAGCTATGAGATTAAATTCTCTTTCCCCAGCAACAGCAAATCGTTAAACAGGTAGATTGTAAAAGTGGAGCTTTGTTCCAGGCGGTCTCTCATTTAAAATGCATATTCTGTTAGGACATAAGCATGAATTATTTATTAAGATCCTTAAGAAATATAGATTGGTGAAATTTAAAGACAAGTGATGAAAGAAACACACACACACACTCTCACACACTCACACAGAACCTGGGCCCAGGGCCCCTTGAGTAGAGGCTTCCCCAGTGAAGGAGCACAACAGGCACCACCCCATCTTGAAACTTCAGAGACGGAAGAACTCCGTCCAGTGGGATAGGGTTTATATCCAAGAGCAGTGGCCCTGAAATTTTTCACTCCTATCTCTGAATGAAACTTTTAGAGAACAGAAAGCCTTACCCCTCGATTGTCAGAGGCACTGATATTCCAGTTGTCATTCCACGACTGTTCACAAGACATGGAAAAGTTTACTTGTGAGACAGAAAGGAAAACCAAACCAACCCCACCAGCCAGTCCTCCATAAAGAACCAAGGTCAAAGATAAAGCCTCCCCACTGGCGGAATCACATGCTGTGGCCCCAACTCACTCGTGGAGGCCGCTGGGCTGAGGGTGCTTCTGGCTTAGTGTGTGTCCCATACTGACCTGTGGAGCAAGGGGCCGAGGATTCTGCCCAAAGGCCCCATGCCCATGGCCCTCTACCATGTACAGAAGTCAAAGGACGATGAAATGGTGTCAGTGTCCTACGAATTTCTATACAGCCTGAAGTGGGAATGGTTGAGAAGCAGTTTTAGTATGCTTAATTTTAATGAATATTTGCCTTGAAAAATAGAGGATTTTTATTATTATTGCTCTTCAAGAACATATAGATGACTTTTGGAGACAGACATTAAACACTTCAACTACTAACATAGAAATAGAGTTCTTAAATTCAAAAAAATTTTCTAATCTAAAGTGTAATACTTGAACACCTCTGACTGTTTTTACTTAAATAGATAATTTGTTGCCTCCCTCTCAGGATTCCAAGAATGAGCTATCATTCTTCCTGGTTCCTTATTTTTGTTTCTTTTTTATAAAGGGTAAAGGACTTTACTTACTCAAATTTGTTTTCCTGGAAAGAATGTTATTACTGTGTTGTGTGCAAAGTTTTTTGTTCCTCTATCTGGTAGAGGCATACAGTTTTCTGCTACAAATGAAAATGCATATGCAAACGTTAAATATTATAAATAAAAGCATATACAGCTCTAAATTTTTTTATTCTTTACCCTTATTCAGAGGTTCCAAGACAGTCTGACCTCATTTCCAGTTGCACCAACACCCCCAGGGGCATAACTCTCTAAAGGAAAACAGCAGCTCCCCACCCTCGCAGCTCAACATGCCCCTGTGCAGAGAGAGACATCCGCTGCAGGGCCTGAGCTGCCTGCCTCCTCCTGAAAGGCAAATTTTAGAGTCATTAGCATTGATTTCTCTGTCTGCAAATGGCAGCCACTAATTTTCATCACAGCTTGACAGCTGGCTTTTTGACATTTATATCTGCCTGTCCCTGTCCCCACTGCTTTGAGAATTCCATCACCATTATGCCTCAGCATGCCTGTCTTTATATTATTTTACCTTTCATAGTAAGAAGCACTCCTTCAACATTGGTTTATTTACCTGACTTGCTATTCAAGTTGCTTTTAGCTCAGGTAATTTTCCAAGCTCCAAGCACATCATACGTCACCCATAGGAATGAAGATCCCAATCAATGAGGATTGGGACTGCCCCAGAGCAGAGCTGCCTGAGGCAACAAAGAGGACTGAGAACTCCCAGAGTATAGTTGGACGTTTAGTAGTTATGTGTGGACAGAATAAAGCAGGGTGTTCGATCCCTCCAAAGTGGTCACAAAGACAGAGAAGCTTCACTGGCCATTATAAAACTAGAGTTGACCTCAGGTAGGATGAAGCCCTTAGAGACAAGACCAGCCCTCCCCACCGCGACAGTTGACTTGAAGCATGATGGGAAGTCCACTGCAGCAGAAAGAGCTAGTTGCCTGTCCAGGATCTTTCTCCAATTCTTCCATGACAGCCGGGCCCTGAATTTGTTAATGGCGGTGATACACCCAAGCTAAAAGATCGTAAAGTACCTAGCCTTCCTTGAAACTAATTTCTAGCTAGGAAGTTACATTGGTAAGACATGAAAATATGCTAAAAACAGGAACAGACATCTGTGTAAAAGATCTTATGTACTTCTTTCCTTCCTCTTCATGAGGAACACAAATGAGATGGCTGGAGCTCCAATAGCCATCTTGGACTTCGAGGCAAATATGAGCATGTCAGCCTCTGACATAAAAAATCAAAACAGAAAGATGAGAATAAATTGGTTCTCTAGTGGTGCAGAAGGTGGAAAACTGGTTGTTTTTTACTTTCAACCTCCATAATTTATTTACATCAGAGAAAATAAGTTATTGTAATTTCTTGTCTATGCCACCAGCAGACAGAATTCCTATATACCACAGTCTCCTATAAATAATACTCAACCCCTATCTACACACATGCACACACAAACACATAGAGAGTAGATGTCACTAATTGACCTCATCTGTGGGTTTCTTTAAAACTCTGTATATCTGGAGTAGATGACTTATTAAGTTCCTGGTACATGACTAATTTTATCCACAAAGTGAACTCGTCTAAGCAAATAGAATATAAATGGAAGAATCACATGGAGAACAAAATAAATCTTTAAAATGGGGAAAGAGAAATCATAGGTAAAGGAAGCAGAGATATATTTGGAAAAAATTACAGTCCTACACTGTGTGTGGCCCATTATTAAACAATATCCAAATCATCCATATTTATATTAATCAAGTATAAAAACATGACACAAAGAATGAAATTAATTTCTTTTTTTTTTCCTTTCTTTTTTTTTTCTTTTCTTTTTTTTTGAGACGGAGTCTTGCTCAGTCACCCAGACTGGAGTGCAGTGGTGCGATCTCTGCTCACTGCAGGCTCCACCTCCTGGGTTCATGACATTCTCCTGCCTCAGCCAAAATTAATTTCTTTAGTTGAACTGAATTTATGGTTGAATATTTTTTATTTTTAGGTACCATATTTTAAACATTGAGCTAATACAAATCAGTTATATATGTTAAAAGGAGAATGCCCATGATAGTTATGTTCCTATCCAAGGCTTCGTCAGCTGCTCCTAGCGTGACAGCATCATCCACATAGTTAACTAATATTTGATCAAAAGATTAACTCCAGAAGTAGCAACCATAAGCACTTCAGCTCCTTTTCTCCCCAATGAAAATCAGATGTATTTTGTTAATTAGTATTAAAAAGACTGGATTTTATTCAGTGAAATTCACACTGCTTTAGATATGAGGACTGCTCAATATCATACCGACACGATCCTTATTCCTACCAGAACCAGTTGTAAGAATCCTGTGAGTACCTCACCCTGTAGCCTTCAGAAGTTGCCCAAAGCCTAACTCTGAAACCATCCTGTGTTTACCCACGGACTTGTCAGTCACCAGCTGCTGGAAGCTGACTAGATGTATACCTAGATTGGTCTCTAGAAATATGTTCTCTCTGCTCCAAGAGAAGGTTTCATATCAGCTATGGAGGATTATCCAAAAGGACAGAGGACTGGGGATTAACTGAGTTTACTAGCTAGGATGCATGACTGTTCTGGACCTGCTCACTAAATTAAACATTTATCAAGTACATGTTTTTACATGTAGCACATCTCATTTTCTGATCTATTTTCACCCAAAGTCAAGGTTGTGTGGAAGGAAAACTATAGACCTCACCAATCTCTGACTACTGGTGGTTACACATTTACCAATAAGATCCAACCAGTTATTCATGATGGATATGCTTAGATCAGTTTACAACCGGCACCAACGACAGATATAACCACACCACAATTTGTTAGACCTGCCTTCAGCCCTATCCCACATTGCACCTCCCATTACTGAATTTGAGTCAGCCTTCTCCTTTGCAAGGAAGACAAAGGAGGTTATTTAAAGTGTTTTTCCATCGGATCCACCCAATAAAAGCCAGGTTTTACTATGAATTGTTTCAAGATAAGACAGTGCCAATGTGCTACTTAAATTTTTTAAGTATTATCTATTATCTCACCTCTTGCCTCTCTATAGATCATAATCAAAGAAAGAATTAATTTACTTAAGTCTATTTGTGATCAATTAATTATTATACTTCTCTGTCATTATTGGGCAGGATTAATCATCCTTCTTGGGAGATTTAGATGATGCCCAAGAAGGATCCTTGTTTCTGGGTTTTGATATAAATAAGTGTGTATTTTCTGATTGCGCTCCAAGAAGAAGCAACTCTTCCCTAAAAAGTGGCCTAAAACAGCTCTAATCTGAGCTGAATTCAAACACCACCGCCACCCCCCCAGCCGGTAGACAAGCAAATGCTGAATGTTGGATTTTTTCGGTTATTTTAATCATAGTCAATCCCAGCTCTCTGAGCTGTCACTAGCCAGTCAACACAACTGGTTTCCGATTCCGTACCCTATTTATTTATTTATTTTATAAAAGCCTCCAGCCTCTTGTATATAACTAACTCATTTACAGTGTTTTAAATGAACCAACAGGAAGACTCAAGAATGAATACACTTCTGCTAGGTGGCATCAACATTTCTACCTGCACCATGATCTCCCTGGCTCCTCAGTCTGTTTATGCTCCAAAGTTCTCTTAGCATTGAGGATGTACTGTGGGCTACCAAAGAAAGAAGACAGTGCCCCGCTCCTCTTTGGGTAGGAGTCCTTGGTGTTCTCCAGGATTGTATTGCTTTTACTCCAATAATTTACGGAGATTTAGAGCAACAGCCCTTTGAGATTTGCTGACAATACTACTATGTGAGGCATTTGAAAGCCAATCCAAATACTGCTTATTCCCTAGAGGAAAAAAAAATTGGCCACGGCTGTATTTCAATTGGGAAACTGACGTTCATTCCACCCCAGCATCTTGAAGCCTTCCTGCCTTTCCCAAGTGGCAGAAAAACAGTCAGCAGAAGTCAGGGCTTCAGGGAAATAGATGGAGAACCCTGCAGTCAGGGGAGGGAGTAGAAGGAAGGGGGAGTGGGCTAAATAACGGAAAACTATCTGTGAAGGTCACAGCCCTGAGATACAGGGTGACTAAAGCTGACATTCAATCACCTGTATACAGAGTGACCTCTCTCCGGCACACGTTGCCACCACACTAACAGGGCTCCAACATAAACATATTTATAGAACATTCCATCCGGTAATGGCAGAAAATACATTCTTTTCATGGTCATATGGAACATTTAGCAAGACAGACCACATTCTGAGCCATAAAACACACAATACAAAATTAAAAGAATACAAAGCTTACAGTATATTCTCAAATTACAGTAGAATTAAACTAAAACTCAAAATAGAAAAATAGCTAGATTATTTCCCAAATTTTAGGCAAATAAACAAATCTCTAACTAACCCAAAGTCAAAGAAGAAGTTCTAAGAGAAAATGTAAAATATTTTGAATTAATGAAAACAAAATGTATAATTTATTAAAATATGGGTGATGTAGCAAAATTCAAGGGAAGCTAGAGTGTTGCATGAGTATATTACAAATGAAGAAAGAGTTAAAATCAAAACGTTTTCATTTTAGGAAGCTAGAAAATAAGAGGCAATTTAAGCCCAAAAAGAGCAGAACAAAAGAAAGTGGTATTTAAAAAGATAGAGCAGAAATCCGTGGGGGAAAATAAAGGGACAAATATAGAGAACAGAAAAGATACCAAGAGGTTGTTTTTGGAAAAGTTCAATTAAATTGATAAGCCTCTCAGCAGGAAAATGTCAGAAGAAGGACACAAGTGAAAATTTCAGAAATGAAAGGTCATTACTACTGTAATTCTGTGATTTAAAAGAATAATAAAAGAGTACTATGAACAACCATACTAACAAATTTCATACCATAGATGAAATGCACTGATTTCTTGAAAGATATTAACTGCCAAAACTCAAAAATGTAGTGGATGACCTAAACAGCCCTATATCTGTTAAATAAATTGAATCAATAATGAATAATCTTAAAAAAAAAAAAAACACTATCAGGCTCAGGTGCTTTTTTAATTTTGGGGGGAGTCTTGGTCTCTCTCTCACCCAGGCTGGAGTGCAGTAGCACAGGCACAGACACTGCAGTCTCAACCTCTTTAGCTCAAGTGAACCTTTCACCTCAGTCTCTCAAGTAGAGGTACTACATTCATGCACCACTGTGCCTGGTTAATGTTTTCTTTTTCTTTTCTTTTCTTTTTTGTAGAGATGGGATCTCACTGTGTTGCCCAGGCTGAGCTTTAACTCCTGGGCTCAAGTGATCTTCCCCTCTTGGCTTCCCAAAATGCTGGCATTACAGTTGTAAGCCACTACACTTGTCTCAGACGTTTTAACTGGTGAATTCTACCAAATATTTAATTTAAAAAATATACCAATTCTCTACAGTATCCTACAGATTATCCTAACACCAAAACCAATAAAGACCAGTTTTTATTATAGAAATAAAAACTGAAGTCTAATATCTTTAATGGATACAGATGCAAAAACATTCAACATACTATTAGCAAATTGAATCCAACAATTCTATAATGAATTATATACCATGATAAAGCAGGATTTATTTCAGGTATGCCAGACTGGTTCAACATTCAAACATCAATCAATGTAATCTGCCACATAGGCAGACTAAAGAAGAATAATGAAAGAAGAAAAAGCATTTGAGAAAATGCAATGCCCAATCATGATAAAAATTCCCAGAAAACGAAGAATAGCTGGGAACTTCCTCCACCTGACGAAGAGCATGTATAAAATACTAAGAGCTAACAACATATTTAACAGTGAGACACTACGTATCTTCTTTCTGATATGGAGAATAAGACAATGATGTGTCATTCAATCACTTTTACTCAGCATGGTACCGGAAGTTCTAGCTAGGTCAAAAATACAAGCAAAATAAATTAAATATATACAAATTGAGAAGAGAAAATAAAACTGTATGATACATATACAGATGACATGATTTTATATATATATATAAACAAACAAAAATGTCCTGAAACCAGTAAGCAAGTGTATCAAGGTTGTAGAATAAAAAGTTAAAGTACAAAAGTCAGTTGCATTTCTAAATATTAGTGAAGAATAATTATCACTAAAAAAATGAAAAACTGAAATGGGTAAATTTACAAGACAATATGTATAGTATCTGTATGGAGACACTGTAAAACATTGAAGAAAAAAGAAAATCCAGGCAAAGGGAGAGCTATTACATGTTCATGGATTGGAACACTCAATATTATTAAGCTGTCTTATTTATTTATTTATTTATTTATTTATTTATTTATTTATTTATTTATGAGATGGAGTCTTGCTCTGTCGCCAGACTGGAGTGGAGTGGCATGATCTCTCAGTTCACTGCAACCCCCACCTCCTGGGTCCAAGAAATTTTTCTGCCTCAGCCTTCTGAGTAGCTGGGATTACAGGCACGCACCACCACATCTGGCATTTTTTTTTAGAGAAAAATCTTTGTATTTTTCATAGAGTTGGGGTTTTGCCATGTTGCCCAGGCTGGTCTTGAACTCCTGACTTCAGGTGATCCACCTGCCTCAGCCTCCCAAAGTGCTGGGATTACAGGTGTAAGCCACCATGCCTGGTCCAATTCTTTCTAACTTTATCTATAGATCCAATGCAACTCCAACAGGCTGTTCTGTTGATATCAACCAACTGATTCTAAAGTTTATATAGAGAAAGAAGAGACCCCAAAACAGCCAACACAATATTGAAGAAAAACCAAGTTAGATTACTGACTACCCAATTTCAAACCTTACTATAAATCTACAGTAATCACGTCAGTGTGGTTTTGGTGACAGAATAGACAAATACATCCATGAAACACAATAGAGATCCCTGAGGTAGATCAACATGAAAAGTCAACTGATTCTTGACACGGTGCAGTGGCCAATTGATGGAGTTTGTCAGGAGACACGCCCCGTACAGTGCATCCACGTGAGTAGTTCCCGCTGTTTGACAGCATCAGTTCCACTTGCCCGTGAATATCTACATACACAAACATGACATTCGGTGTGGACAGCATGAGCTGATTTTAGGGAGGTGCCATATTTCATATGCATAACTGAGGTAAATTATTAACTTTACAGATATTAAATAAGGTTAACTTTCTTCAAGATATTTGTTCTAGAAGAAGAACCAAGAGTCTCTGCATACCATGGCCTGTGGTTTAAGGTCAGGTGGTCCCAAACTTTAGTGTGCATCAAAATATCAAAATTGGAAGATTGGTCTTCCAATCTTCTGGAAGACTGGTCAAACAACATGTTGCTCTCACACCTGCATTTCTGAATTAGTAGATGGGGCTGGAGAATTTACATTTCTAACAAGTTCCCAGTGAAGCTGAGTTGCTGGCCCTAGGACCAGGCCCTCAATCCCACTGCTTTGGACTTGAAGCAGAGGGGGAGCTTGGAGCAGAGCACCAGACTAGCACCTGAAAGATCCACAGTGGACACACGGAAAGCTAGACAAGCCCTTTGCTTGATAAACTACATGATTCAGAGCCAGTTTGGTATTAAAAACAAAGCAACAAATGGCACAATGAGGGCGTCTGGCCACAGGTGACTTTTATGTTACCTGAAATATCTGAAGTTTAAGATCAATTTGCAATGAGAGATCACAATTTTTCAAAAATATCTGAAGTTTAGGATCAATTTGCAATGACAGATCACAATTTTTCAAAAATATCTGAAGTTTAGGATCAATTTGCAATGAGAGATCACAATTTTTTGAAATATGATTTCTATCATTTATGTTCATTATCCTCTGTGCCTGACTTCTACAGAAAGGTGAGCTAATAAATGAGTGTATTTTAAACCAATAAATGTACATGAACTTTTCAGGCAGCAACAGAAATCCAGCAAAGAGAACAACTAAAGCACACATTACTGAAGCTAAAGCTAACTTTTATCAGGAAGAAGATATTTTTAGATGAATTTACATAGTTTACCAATTCCAAAAGGCATGAACTTTCCTTTGGAGATACAATCTTTCTACTTCATTTAATTGTCAAATATAGGAAAATCACATTTCAATTTTGAGCATTTAATAAGAAACTACTAAAATGTAGATATTCCATTCAAAAGTCTCTTAGTAAGCCACTAGCATTATCTGGATTAGAGGCTACTTCCTCTGTTGTTAACATAAATAGGTGGTAAATACCACAGACTAGGCTGGGATGTGGGAAGCAGCTCTAGGCGTGTGCTAAAATGTACTCCTTTCTTGGTCAAGGTGGTACAGCCACATCCATCTATTAGAAGCAGCATATTTGAAACAATGTCCCAGAGGAAGAAGACAGGTGCTGGGAGGCAAGGGAGGCCTAAGGGCTCCGTGAGATTCCCAAAGTCAGGTTTTGCAAATAGATGGAGATGGAGATAGGGTTTCCTTCCCCTCGCACTAAATATGGGAAAGATAACGTCATGTGCAAATGTTTCCACAAAAAGGGAACCTGGTGAAAGGAGCTGAAGAAGTAGGGAAGGAAAGAAGGAAACCAGGGAGAGGGAGAGAACAGAACGGAGATTGCTCCTGAGAGGGACAGGAGGGGCAGAAGGAGCAAGTCCACAGCCAGCGCTGCCTCTCCGACTTCTGTGCTGCCTTGATTTCACTGCCTGTGGACTAAGCCCAGGGTTTTGTTGTTTTATTTTTCTTCATAGGACCTAGCAGCCCATTAAATATATGTTGAATTGGGCATGAGGACTAAGGGGGAAGAGGAAGCTGGAGAAAGAGAGATACTAAGAATGAATGGGTAAGAGAGAGAGAGTCTAATTTAGAGTTAAGATTTTGCGGCCGGGCGCGGTGGCTCACGCCTGTAATCCCAGCACTTTGGGAGGCCGAGGCGGGCGGATCACGAGGTCAGGAGATCGAGACCATCCTGGCAAACCCGGTGAAACCCCGTCTCTACTAAAAAATACAAAAAACTAGCCGGGCGAGGTGGCGGGCGCTTGTAGTGCCAGCTACTCGGGAGGCTGAGGCAGGAGAATGGCGTAAACCCAGGAGGCGGAGCTTGCAGTGAGCTGAGAGCCGGCCACTGCACTCCAGCCTGGGTGACAGAGTGAGACTCCGCCTCAAAAAAAAAAAAAAAAAAAAAAAAAAAAGAGTTTGCAAGGTGTTGTTGGCAGCTACCATTATGGTTGCTAATTTTTTTCTATTGAAAACACACACACACACAAAACACAAACAATCTTCCAATTCACCTGATACCTGAAGTCCAATAACTTATCACGATGTGGGACTGGGCCACTTGCGGTTTTAGCACCCAGCATTTTTTAGTGACCAAAGTAATGAAAATGACTGAAGTAATGAAAATTTAATCATGCCCACAAAAAGAAGTTTGCGGAAGCAATGAGTGGTTCGAAGGACATTGTGGCCAGCTGCTGACGCCCAGAAGTCTGGTTACTGAAGGTGTCGTCTAAGATTGAAGAAACATAGATTTTTTTCCCCCTGATTTCTTGAAACTTCCCTTCCCTTACTCTCCAGCTGCATCAAAACTCCCCACTGCTGCTTTTTGTGGAGGTGGATTTAGGAGCTCTTGCCTTCTTATCTCCTCACTTTGGCCAAATAGAATAAACCTTTCTGTATCTTCAAGCACCTGTGTGTGAGTGTCTGGCCTCAGTTGCATATCAGGGACACAGGCCTGAGTTTGGGCTTCTACCTCTGACTTACAGCCTAGGATTTCTTACAGCAGGAATGGAGAGGATAGATAACACATTAGTCAACAAGTCCATTCTCTGAGATTATTTTTACCTATTTTTAAGACTTTTTGTCTTAGGGTTGCCTAAGGAATAAGTTACCACTTTTAGTGAGGGAATAAGGCAGTTTAGGACCAGCTGAGAAAAGCAGAGGTGAAGAAATAATGAGGACTAAATCTGAGCCTAATTCACAAAGTCTTCTTGGCTGCAACTCTAAGACCTTTCTCCAAATCATCAAATGGAGCAGGGTGATGCTTGTTTTAGGCAACCGGCAAGCGTCCAGGGACGCGTGAAGATAGCCTCGCCCACGTTGCTTTCATGCCCTGTATAAATCAAGCTTCCCCAAAGAGGCCTTCCTTTCCAATCCTGATGTGAACACTGACTGAGATAAACTCTAGCAAGGTGAGAGGATTGTTCCTTACAATAAATGTAATCTCAAAGGGTAAAGTACCTCATTAACCTGGCCGCTTAAGGACAATAGACTATACAGCACTTAAGGAAATGGACACATAGTTAAGAAATTAAATAACATGAATTACTAGCACCCATAACCTAAAGATGCCACAAGGGATAAAATAAACCCTTGAATAGGATACATTTTAGGAGGATTTCTAAGGAAACCCTACTTTTCAAAGAGCAAATTTAACTGTTTAAGAGCGTATTAAAAGATGTAAAATTAAAGCAAATGAATTCAGTTCCTATGAAAACAGTCACATCTTACCAAATTTGAAATTATTATAATTATGTAATTGAATCATTTAGATTTTTTCCTGTGTAACTGCTTAACTTACCTCCAAAAGTCCTGACTGTTGAGATGTCTGGTCTTCTGCAAACAAACTGTGTGAAAATGGATTCATTGACTCACAAGTTACAAAACCTTCAGGCGAAATGATCCACAATTAGCAACTGGGTCATTGTTACAGGCAGTTTGGGGGAATGAAATGAAGTTTTCATCATTTTACGTGATTCACTCTCCTTAACCTTGAAGAGTGGCTCCATGTTTTTGAGTAACATTGACAAAGGTGATTGACAGAGATATATTTCTTTTTTTCTGAAACATCAATGAAATTGTTGTAAGCAAGCTCAAGTCTGAATCCTGAATTAACATCTCCTCAATTTCCCACTCTAAGATTGGCATGATCAGTGGTAAAGCAGGGATGCAGAGACTGGTTTTTAGGGGATGGTGGCAGTGCTGTTTTCCCAGGAGGTCTGTTGGGGAGGACCTGAGAGTGGAGAAGGAATCAGAGGAGAGGTCTCTGCTCTGCCCTGTCTGCTGATGGACCCTAACCCTGCAGTGGGGGACACCAAACCCATTTTGGGGTCCCTAGGTTTTTCTAGACACCATCTCCTCTTCCTTGCCATTGTCCACTTTCTTGCTGGCCATCTGAATTTGTACATAGATAATACACAAGTTGTACCAAACAATTACCCTCTGGACAGGCAGCAGAACACCAAAACCTGTCTGAGTCTCCCAGGGGAATTACAGCACAAAGTTAGGACCTTCCTTAAGGTCTTTAGCATCTGTCCCTGGATAAGAGAGGAAGCCAACAGTTTCAGGTGCCCCGTGCAGCTCACTGACCTGAATTAACGTTTTATTTAAACTGTCCCCAACCTCCTTGTCGGAGGAAATCGTGCCTAAGGAAGCGTGGTGTTATGCTCTTTCTTATGAACTCATGAAAGGAACAAATGATGATATATGGGGCTCAAATCAAAAATTGATGAGAAAAAGTCCCAGAGTCAGGCTTCACTTGAAGGAACTGTAAAGAGGTGAGAATTAGAACATTGGAAATAATGTTTTCACCCCAGTGATGTGGGCTTTTTTGTTCCTATAACTCCTTCTTAACATGTTCACCATTACCTATGCTAATAAACATTTAAAAAATATGTATTGTATTTGAATAGATCTTAACTTGTTTTGGGAAACTCAGACTCCTGACGGGTCCTGCAGAGGACTTGTTTGCAAACACAGGTGAGCTCCGCTGTGGATCCCTAAGTACACTTAGAGAAGACTTTGCGAAGCCCTTAACAATCAGTTGCATACATTCTTATGAATTTATCTTTTTTCCAAAAATTTATCCCATTGTACATCCTGTGCTTTGTTTTACAAGCATTGATATGTTTACTAAATATTACTATTTGGAATATTACTCTGAATATTCCGAAAAGCAAACAAACCAAGTTTTCTTTTGACTTATACATCATCAGATCCCACCTTTCTCAAGACCCACAAAATTACAAAACTAACCTGTAGGCTGAGGTGCGACCAGTGCCTGGGTCAGCCTGACCGAGGCTGCCAGGACGCTGGGGGCCACACTGTCCGCTCTGAGTGTGCCCTGAAGTTATCATGCCTGGACATAGGAACCAGTAGAACCCTGGAGAGAGCACTGTGTCCCCACAGAGTCACCGAACTGCTTCTTCCCTCTCATCCTGGAGTCACTTTCCAATTCACCCAAATGATTGGCTGAGCTTACACTGAAGTTTCCTGGGGGGCACGTGATACACACGAGGGCACCCCCATCAGGCAGCCACTCACTTATTGTCCTGCTCAGCCCTTGATAGCTCTGCTTCTAGGCTAGAGATCCAGATTTCCAACCTGCTCTGGGGTTGAACCTCAATCAAGAAGAAGCCCTGGAGTCCAGCTCTTCCCACAGAGGCCCGTGGCTGCACCTCCCTCAGTACCGCCCTGTGGACACCCTGCAGCTGGCCAGTTCCTCCTCAGCCTTTTCTTGCTCAGGTGCGGCCTGGCCCAGCACTGCCTCCTTGGCTCCAGAACCCCCTCCTCTATGGACCCATGCTCCTAGGATCTGGCATCCTGAGTGGAGCCCAGCCTAGTCAGGACACTGGACTTGGTCCCTGAAAGCCGAGCCAGGGCAGCTGCACCCTCACCTGGGAGGGCCGCCAAGGTCTTGGAGGGACTGTAAGTTCTCTGTGGCAGGGAGGGCATGGAGAGAAGCCTCACAGGCAGACCCCTCTCCCCATGCCTGCCCTCTTCTCCCCATGAACCTTTCTAGTCCAGGCCTCAAAAAGGGCACTGTCTTTGTATTTCCCCCTTTGTTTCTCTTTACTTATAGAAAACCCCGAGTCTACCTTGGAGCACACTCTTGAATGTGATCCGTCTAATGTCGTCTTGGCCCCATGTCCACTTCTTTCAGGCACGCCTCCTTCGTTTCGCTGCCGCCAGGGTGTCTTCCTCCAGACCCTTCCTCTATGTGGCAGAGGCCACTCTCCTTCTAAAGCAAACCTTGCTTCCATTTGCTGGAAAACAGAAGCTGCTGACCCACAGAGATCCAAACTCCACAGGTGGCTCAAAACCACCTTTACCCCATGATTTGTTTCCAGTCTTCCTCGTGCGTATCCCCTTACCCCACCACCTGCATGATTAGATTTCTCTGAAAGAGCAGAGATCCACTGTAATGGCAGCTCCAGTAGGAAAGCTGATTTCTGTTTTCTAAGAGAGTCTGCAGTGTGGCAGTCACGGGTTTGAGGTAAGACTCTGCTGCATTAGGAGCCTGGGGATGAGACTCCTTCCTTACTGCTCTGCCTCCCTAGAAGATGCCATCCTCCTGGGCCTTCAGACAGAAGCCAGTGTGGGATTTTATACAATCCACAAACTCCTACATTGGCCAAGAAATAAAGAAGTGCAAAAAGGAATGCACAGGAATGACTTGAGCAATACAGGAGATGACGCCAAGCAGCCATGTGCCAGAAGGACCTGGGCAGCCCCCGGGAGGGCTTGGTGGTCAGTGGTGAACCCAGGGTGGACAGTTTGTCCTCAGAGCCCAGTCACCAGGTGCATCCGCTTCACAGGGTTGGGGCCCTAATCTCTCTGTGCAAGGAGAGCATGTGGTTGAGCTGGTTTGGGTCTCACCCTTGGCAAGAAAGGACATCCCACTTTGATGGCTCTTCACCAAGACTGCACAAGATTGGAGCTGTGAAATTCTCCAAAGCAAAACTGGGGTGCTGCTGGCTTGCAGAATTGAGGTGTGTGCTCCCCAGGAGGAAATGCCCACTGCTCACTAGAGATGGACAGTTCAGCAGACAACTGGGCAGGACGTTATCCGTGTAGCAGGAGTGAGTAAAGGAATGGGCAGGCAGAGCGGGTAGGGAGGGAGGGGGGAGCTGAGGAGTTTGCTGGAGTGAGGGTGAGATGGCTCATGGGCACAGAGCAATAACTCAGGCAGAAGCCAAAGAAAAAGCCTTAGGCCACACCAAGCAGTTTTGATGTCTTGCGTATAGTGGGAGGCCACTAAGGGTAGATGGCAAGCAGACGTGTAAGCTCATTTTGATAGATATTTGTAGGGTAGAATGAAGGGAAGAAAGACTGGTTACAGGGAGGCCACTTAGGAGGCGATCATGATGATCAAAGAAGACTCAAAAAGTCTTAAGCGAAGGTAGAGGCAGTGGGAATGATAATGCTGAAAATAGATTTATTTTGGAAAGGGGAATTATCTTTTCCAGTGAAACCATTTCTCTGTTGCCTAAACTCAGTGCTGCCACTTGTGGCCACACAGGCTGTGCAAGACACATGGAAATGAATGGCTCCCCTGAAGTTGTGGGACGTGGCAGCCCTGCCTGGAGCTTCTGACATATGCAGGAGAATAAATATCCAGTGCTTTCTCACAGAGCTCTCCAGTGACAGGATAAATCACACATCCCAGCAAAGCAAGGGAAGAAAGCCAAAAATATTGAAGGCAGGCAAGGAGGCACCAGCAAACAAAGGGAAAATAAAATCATAAGAAGGATTTTATATTCTGAAGATGATGGATCTTGAGCCACAGACAGAAGAGACAGATAGTTAGAAGTAGAGCAGCTGCAGAAAGAGGAAATCAGCAATGCATGTTTAATTTAACAGTTCAGGAAATCCAGTTACCATTTTTATTCAAGCATAGTGGTGTGCTCTGCTATTCTCAAGAAATTATTTCCATTTGAAAGTCCTGTTATTTGACTGTATCACGATAGAAATGGCTACCCATCGGCCATTCCCATGTCCTTCTCCAGTGACTTCCTCCAGCTATAGAGGCCAGAGAACCAGGCACCCTCTTCCCAAACATTCTGCAGCTGGGAGGGGCCCTGTGGTCCTATCACATGGAGAGTGAAGGGCAGGGTGCCAGGCTTGTGGGAAAGATGTTTCCTTCTCTATAGAAGAGAAGAGCTCTCTCCTTGCCCTTGTATCCCAGCTTCCTGCCTTGGCATGTTGAGATGTGAGAAACCACTTTGCACCCATGAGAGAGAAGGAGGAGAGCTGTAGAGATGCTGACCCACGTCCTGTCATCATGGGACTTTGGAGAACACTTGGAACCATGTTCTCTCTCTTTAGGTAAACAGTGTATGCTCTTAGAGTTTAAGCTGCTGCTCCCTGGATTTTCTGTTGCACACAGATGAAGATACTGAGTTGATGCAGTTCGAAGTGAAGGGTATAAACACATTGCTTGTATAACAAGTACTTGAATGGACATGGACAAGGCCTATTATTTAAGATTACCTGTTATTAAAACTAGATACGTTATTCACTTTATATTTTACAGAAAAAATGTACTTGAATAAACCCAATTATATGATCAGCCATCTGATGATAAAATGTACTCAAGCAGTAAAGAAATGCTACTAACCATTTCTTCTGGATGTTACTCCCTGGAAAAAAAAGGGTACCATTTATAGAATTGATGAATAATTATAGTATTAAATAATTATTTTCAACATCTCAATCAAAATTATTTATTCTCTTCTCTTAATTTTTGATAGTTATCCAACATTTCAATTTTTATAAAACAACCACAACTTTTTCGTGATGTAAGTTTCAATGGTTAGTTATTTATTAATTGATGCTTTTTCCATTTTCTAATATATGACAAGTATTTTGCTTCAGGAAGCGATATCTTTATCTCAGTTTTCTTTTTTCTTTTCTTTATTCCTGAAATGAAATTACTGGGAGCTGGCATATCAAAGATCTTCTGACCTTAAACAATTAGACAAACTAATTACAGTTAGGTTTTTAAAAGAGCCGGCACTTTAAAAGAGCCAGCACAAATCTCTATGTTGCCATATTCTTATAAGTTGTTTCATGCCCCATCATTAGCAGGCAGTCTGTGACAAGATATTCCTTCCAGGCATTGGGATGGATGAGCCTTGTAAGATGTGATTCTACAGATTGAGTACAAATTTACTTCAAATTTTGTTGACCCATTGTCTTACCGGTCAGTTTCATGAATTGTCTTACAGGACAATTCATGAAATAAACAGGGATTTAAAAGTTTCTGTTAGGTCTTGGCATAAGTAGATCATGAATCAAAAAATCAACCTGTCAGTCCTTGGGAAATGTGGTTAAATCTACCAAAGTAATACATTGAAGATCATGAAGTTAAATATGCTGAATGATCTGTTGAATTTGCTGTTGCATGTTTGGCTCCCAGAAAGTTGTTCCTTAAAAGACAAACAAACAAACCTTTAAATCACAATTCTATTTCTTTCTTTCTCTCTTTGCATGCCAGACTTTTAAGAACAACACTTTGCATGATCATCTCCAGCAGGAGGTAGCAGAAGAGTGCTAAAGTTGGTGATAGAAACTGAGCTCATTACCTGATCATAATTAATCTGTATGTGATCACAACATCCATGTTGACACAATTAACATTATTTTAAAAACATTGAACATGGATGTGTCAACCTAAATAGCAAACAGAGAGAGGCTCTCTAAAAGTAAAAGATATTTATTGAGGCATAGGACACTGCAAAGGGCACACATATGCCTTAGTAAACTATGCACACATTCAGGGAGGTAAAGGAAGGATATGATTTAAAGAAAAAATGAGGAGTATTACATACTTATTTTAAAATGATTATTCTTGGCTACAATGATCTATAACAAAGATGATGCTACTCCAAGGTTGGACAGGCAGTTTTTGGGGTGATGTCCTCGCAGAAGTACTTTTTGGTGTAAGTTCTTGAAAGCCTTTGTGCAAGGGTGTGGTTTCTGCAATCTTTTGCAATAGTTTTTATGGTCAGGCATACAAACATCAGAACTATCTATTCATAGCTTTCCTCAGCTCTATTTGTTAGAGTTTTTTTTCTTTGTAATTTTTTTTTTAACATGAGTGACTCCATTTTGATACTGACAATTTCCAAAGAGACAGTTCAGATTTTTCTAAAAGGCCCAGCTATTTGCAAATAACCAAACATCACAGTCATCAAGAAATTTGGAAAACTCAGAATTTCTTAAACTGCAGGTCTATTATTTAGGATTACCCGATTTCAAAGCTAGATAATTTATTAACTGTCTATTTTACAGAAAAGAATACTCTTGAATAAACCCAATTATGTTAGATACTGAAGGTTAATTTTCCTGAGTTTCAATGCTGTCTGAATTATACAGTGGCTAACCTGGACTGCAGGTGAAAATCGCCAAGGAAGACTTAAAAAACACATTCTGCCCAATGTGAAAGGGCTTTCTGATGATTGTCGTGTGCAGCCATGGCCGAGAGCATCCCTGGCTGGGCTGGCACTTGTGCCTCAATGCAGTGCTCTGCCTAAGTATTAAGTGAGTGAGCTCAGTTGTTGCTAGAAAAACATAAGTTGGACTCAGCAGAGCTTCTCTCTTCCATTTCAGGTAAGCCTGCTTTGTTTGATGCACTACTGAGCCAGGAAATGTAGAGTGGTGCCTATGACAAAAAGAAAACACTCAGAGAAAATGACAGCCCACTTAGGCCTCTGGCATGAATTGCTGCTTTAAAGAAGGAGAAAAAATCTTTTTTGGAATCCGAAAAGCAAATTGCTCACCTCTGCTTACATTAAACAAATAAACAACTAATCCTCGTGTCTCTGCAGTATTTGCAATATTCCCTTCTATATGCAAGGTCCTGTGTGCCTCGATACTGTACTGTAGACAGGTGTTGTCAGGTCATCTTCCAGGCAAACACAGAAAGGAATAGTGATCAACAGTCAGAGGTACTAATCAACACAGGCCAAGAGCCCCAGCGATTTTCATTCTGCGTTCTTCCTGCTTCTATTGTTAGAAAGTCTGAAATACACACATTTTATGTAGCCTGCATTGTGGAAAGGCCATCAGTGTTAGCTGCTCAGGTGGAAGGACACAGAGAATGCCCTCCTTCCATCTCCTTCTTTCCCTAATTGTGTGATGGTGAAAAGTTCCTGAATTGCTGACCCTCTATTTCCTTGTCTGCAAAAATAGGGCTACATGTGTCTGTGAGGGCCAACTACCAAAAACGAAGAAACAAAAAGCCAAATATAGTACCTGGCGCATAGTGGAAATAAAAGATATTATATTATTACTCTTTGCTAGTATTATACCTACACTTCATTTTCAAATGTAAAAGGCATCACACTTAAACTAGGAACCACTATTCCTTAGGGAACTGTAGTAAACTGACCCTTGATCATCTTCAGGATAAAAGACTTAGCATTGCATCTGTATCTCTTTGTGGTCTGCTACCGTGTACTTGCAATACCCACTGAGGGATATTCTCAGGTCCAACTAAATTGAGATGTGCAGAACCACCAGGAGCCATGCTTGGCACCCAGTGTGCTTACACAGGGCAGAAGCCACAGCATGCGTGTGAAGAGACAGCTCTCCAAGGAGTTTCTGCATATCTCGCACACCTTCTGTTGTGACTGTCTTGTCAAGCATGATGTATGATGCATGGGTTATTGATGGATGGCCACATGGCTCCAATGCACCCTAAAATCATGCTCTAGGATAAACAATGGGATTCTGTTCAGCCTTTCTCCTTTAAAGCCAGCCTGATCCTGAGGCTTTTAGGAGAAGACACTTGGGACTCTGCAAGAGGGAAAGGCTTCCTGCAATTCCAGTGTGGAGCTAGGTGAAGGTGTAGATGTGAGGACCTCAGAAGGGTCTGCCACAGCCACAGTTCAGGATTGGTCCTTCTGAATCCTGCAGACTTGGCCTGGTAATAACCTTTCCACAACCATCTTGACCAAGAAACCAGAATCCCCCATCATCTGCCCGATTCCAAGGCCTCCTGACTGTGCTGATGCCAGGACTCCTTCTGCAAGTCCCCATGTGGCCACCTGCACCTGAATGTCACTCTCTGTCCCTCCTGCAAACCCCACCTCCCGCCACCACCACCTTGTGAAATCCAT
This sequence comes from Piliocolobus tephrosceles, assembly GCF_002776525.5. NCBI lineage: Eukaryota > Metazoa > Chordata > Mammalia > Primates > Cercopithecidae > Piliocolobus > Piliocolobus tephrosceles. The sequence continues at coordinate 7,701,410 of NC_045437.1, forward strand.
GTACTTGGAAGGCTCTGCCTCCACCAGCACCTAGGATCCCACTTCCTGCCTGTGCAGGTCGCTGTTCATTTGCACCCCCTCCTGCATGCCAGAGGGAATTCTGATATTTTCCCAGCAACTCCAGACCAGCTCCAGCCTGGCAACACTGACATCTTCTCCACTATCTGCTGGTTAAACTATGCCTTCCTCAGTGAGGCCTAACTCCTTCTGAGTTTGTTCCTCCTTGGGTGCTCTCCTTCAGCCTTAAGGCACCATATAGGGTTTTCTTACGTTGTATAGTTAGTCTTTAATCAAATTTAATAATTTGTTTTATTAAACATCTCCTTTTTAATGGTGGTATGATTTATATCTCGTGATTGGACGCAGACTACTACGTCTAGCAAACAGCATTGATAAACAGAGACAGTATCTAGCTCTGGAGCAGAAGGCTGGGTTGTTCTGTCGCCAATGTAATAAGACAATGTAGAAGATGGGCACATCTGCTTGCTGCCCATTATTTAAAAAATTGATGTTTCCTGAGCTCTGGGTTCATCAGCTGCAAGACAAACTCTCCACCTCTGCATGCCTAGCATCTACCCAGGCCCGCCTGTAATGCCCCTTGGGGGTTGGAGGATTCAGAACCTGTGCAAATATGCAGGTTATGCTTCCTGCTTTGCCTTGATTAAAATGAATCTCTTTGTCTCTAACCTAGAAGTCCCATGTCCTCTGCCAGCATCTACACAACTGTGAAAGGCTAACTTCTTAGTTTGCAAATAGAGGAAATTTTCGGAGACTTCATAATTCTTGACAGCAAGCAAGATGGAATCAGGGGACCTATGGGAGCTCTTGCACCAGTCTGTGCATCTGTTTCAGCAGTCAGGTGGGCATTCTTTTGGCTGCTTTCTACGCCTGCCACATGTAAGAACTCGGGTGCAGAGAGATGAGATTCATATGTGAGTGGAGGTTCCTTGCTGGCCTAAAAGCCTCATGCTGCACAGCAGCCAATATGTCTTACAATAATTCCATAGTTACAGTTTCCAAGGTCTCTGTAAGAACATGCCAGTTCCAAGAGTCACCACACTCTGGGAAGCCCATAGCTCTAGCTTCTTGCCAGGCATTTATATAGTTCTCTTAGGCTGCAGAAATTTGCCAGTCAGGGGTCTTTTTCCCCATAATCAATGTTGTCTTTTGATGTCATTGAAATTCTTCCATTATCTAATTTCTAGGGAAATAGAGTTAGAAAATTAATTAAAGATGAAATCCTAAAGCCAAAGGAGAAAAGATCACGTTAACTCCATACTCAGTTGTCTGTTCTTTATTAAGTTGTGCATATCAAATTCTGTTTTCTCTATTTTGTCAACCTTTTCGTCAACTTAATATACCAAATGATCTCAAACCTCTGTATTTGTACACATGCAGTTTTCTCTCCCTGAATATTGTCCTTCATACAGACCCTTTGTTTACCTGCCATAATTAGCATGTATCTTCAAGCATAATCTCTGCAAGATGGCTAACTAGACCCAGCCAGAAAGAGCATCTCCCACCAGGAGAGACTAAACCACCAAGTAGACAGGTACACTCTGAACGGATCCTCAGAAAGAAGGCATTGAGAGTGGACAGAGGGAGGATGCCGACCCTGGAGCTGAAAGGGGAGAAAGCTGGGCACTGTGCACAAGGTTTCTGAGCACTAGGACTCATTCCTGGCTGAGGCTCACCACAGTCCTGTAGGTGGCATTAGCCATTCTTAGAGATCAGACCTGGAAAGAGCAGGGCTGCCCTTCCCACAGAATGGGGCCAATCCAATTTGAACATCCCTTGTGTGCCAGCCTCCCTCAAGGGCCCTAGCTGGCCACACCCCTTTTCAGCACAGCCTCAGCTGCTCTGCTGAAACAGTTGACAGAAGCTACTGTGCTGTAGCTCATTCACTGGCAGCCCCTGCCTTCCCCTCAGAACGCTTTGACAGGCAGACCCCTCCTGGTGTGCACCCATCCATAGCCTTCCCCTGCAGGGACACTGCAGCCTTCTAATAATGCTCCACCACCATGCACAGCCCACCCACCACCCTCTTGGGAAAGATCTAATAACCAGCATCTATGAGGAACTTAAACAAATTAACAAGCAAAAACCAAACAACCCTGTAAAAAAAAAAGTGGGAAAAAATATGAATAGACACTTTTCAAAAGAATGCCCACATGCAGCCAACAAGTATGCGAAAAACATCACTTATTATAAAAGAAATGCAAATCAAAACCCTAATTAGATGCAACCTCACTCCAGTCAGAATAGCTATTAATAAAGAGTCAAAACATAACAGATGTTGTCAGGGTTACAGAAAGAAATGAATTTTTATATACTGCTGATAGGAGCGTAAATTAGTTCAGCCACCATGGAAAGCAGTCTGGAGTTTTCTCAAAGAACTTAAAGCAGTGTTACTATTCAACCCATCATCCCATTAATGAGTATATATCCAAAGGAAAACAAATTCTACCAAAAAGACACATGTATGTGTATGTTCATCAAAACACTATTCACAGTAGAAAAGACATAGAATCAACCTTGATGCTCATCAGTGGTGGTGTGGACAAAGAAAATGTAGCACATGTATACCATGATATACTATGCAGCCATTAAAGAAAAAACAAAACAAAACTCAAATTATATCCTTTGCTGCAACATGGATGCAGCTGGAGGACATTATCCTAAGCAAGTTAACGCAGGAACAGAAGACAAAATACCACACGTTTTCACTTACAGGTCGGAAGTAAGCATTGAGTACACATGGATACAATGATGGAAGCAATAGACACTGTGACCCACTTGAGGAGGATGGTGGGAGAAGAGTAATGGTTGAAAAAGTACCTATTGCGTACCATGCTCACTACCTGGCTAATGAAATCATTTATGCACCAACTCCGGTGACAAGCAACTTACCATGTAACAAACTTGCACATACACTCACTGAGCCTAAAATACAAGTTGAAAAAAGTATCATTTCTGTTTAGGTAATCAAGATCTGAATGAATAAAAAGATCCTTTTACTGACTGATGCACACCAGGAGACACAGTCTCCAAACAAACTTTGAAGTGATTAAACAGGAGAAGAGATTTATAAGGTTTTAGGAAATAAAATATCCTGAAATGTGATCTGCCAGCAAAACAATATACCTGCTGGCATGACCAAGAACAAAAGGACAAAAGGTGACTTAACATTTTCTTGAGAAAATTGCATTAAGTTATGTAAATCAGCTTTAACTGAGGTAAACTGGAATTTTCCAGAACGGGGAGAACGACGCACTTAAAAAATGTAGGAAAGATAAAAATTCAGAATCATTCCATAAAATATAACTCTTCAACCTCACCCCCTAAAATGTTCTTTCCAGGGTTTCACAACATCAGTGGTAGTGATGTTGCCAAATGTTGATGCATCACGATTGGGTCTTAAGCGAGACCCTCGCATTTGTTCAGAATTTTGATTTTAAGTCATTATCTCGACCATTTGTCGTGTGAGCAGCTATATAGAAGGAATTAAGACTCTGGGTGGTGTACAGTGTGCGACAGAAATTTTGAACAGACAAGAGGAGCATTAGTAACCCCTTGAAATGCCCATGACGCAGGAGCCAACTCCTCCAGGGATGAGCCAGGAGAAGAAATCCCAGTCATGACCCTCTGTGGAGTTCTTGGTTATAGATATGAAGTTGTTTTACAAAGTCATTATGTTTATTAATTTTTCATTATCTGAACCTCTTTATTGATCTTAAATGTTCCTGAGAACTACCTGGTGACACAGATAGAGCATTCTTCTTTGACACAAGCCTCTTCTATAAGCAAAGATGACATCCATCTAGTCCTGCTCAGATTGGGACCACAGACTTTCAGTTTTTATTTCCCCTTTAGGCAGCAGTTCAATTGTGTCAGTCTTATCTCATTAAAACAGTTGATCTGCTGCCCAAAGAAGAAATAAAAACTGAAAGTCTGTGGTTAATCTCTTGTAGACATTTTAAAAACCATAGAACACCAACCTCTAATGAGATTTTCTCTTTCCTCTATGGTTATAAGAGATACAGTCCTTAGGGCAGCATAGCATTTTCCAGTGTTTTTCAGTGATGATTAGATTGCCTGGTTTTTCACCTAATGCTCTACCATTTCCTTTAGAAATTTAATAGTTTCTATTAAATATATATTTACCTAACTTGCCACAATCTTGTTTTCCATATCAAAAAGAAAACATTTGGAGATATTATAGGCTGAATGTCTGTCTGTCTCCCAGAATGCATACATTGAAATCCTAACCCTTATTGTGATAGTATTAGAGGTGGCTTTAGAAGGTAGTTACGGTTATAAGAATGGGATGCTTATGAATGCAATTAGTGCCCTTATTTAAGGGAATGCAGAAACCTTGCTTGTGCCTTCCACCATGTGAGGATGCCATGAGAAGATGTCATCTATGAACCAGGAAGCAGATCTTCACCAGACGCTAAATCTGCTGGTTCTTTAATTTAGGATTTCCCAGCTTTCAGAACTGTAAGAAATAAATATCTGTTGTTTAAGCCACTCAGTCTGTGGAATTTTGTCTGGCAATTCAGTCTGACAATCCTAGCAAACTAATATGTCTTCCTACGTTAAGCAACTACAATACTGGATAAGACATAAGAAATAATGATGTTCAACATTGTACAATACACAGCACGGGACTATGATACATGAGAAGTGGAACACAATCCAGGTAAGCTCTACATTTGCACCTGCTTAGTACTTCAAGGCATCTTCCAGCCCACAGAGAAGCCTGGAGGAACCCAAACTGAACCCAGCTATCTCACTGAGATAAAGACACAGAGATAAGAGTTTGAGAGGTCAAGGCATCTATCTTGCACACTGCCAAAGAGAAGGAAGTTTCAAAATGAGAAAGCCTCAGAGAGCTCCAGAGAAGTCTCTTCAAATTTTTAGCTGACTACTGGTTACACATGCAAGACAGGAACCTAATCAAGGGTGGGGAAGAAACAACTGGAAAGGAACAGCCAGAACAACTCCAGGAATTCACACAGGGGTGGAATAATTTGTGTTCCCACCAGCCAAAGTGGAAAGAACTTATTAAATTTATGGTATTAAATGCAATACTTAGAATGCTAGATGGGTATTGCCTTAGAGGTAAGAATAAATTAGCCTGCTATAAAGACTGCTCTCAGGCTGTCTTTAAAAAACTGAAAACCAAGCTTCAAAAAGATGAAACTGATTCTAACTTTACAGTGTGTAACAGAATTTTTTTTTAAAGAGGTGTATGAGTAACCTCATGAAATGCCCATAGCCCAGGAGCCAACTGCTCCATGGATCAGCCAGGAGAAGAAGCCCCAACAAATGATTTTGCCACTCAAATATGGGACAAATAATTTTGTTCCAGAACAAGCCCAATGATATTTAGTAGAACACAAAACATCTAGCACCCAACAAGGGTAAAGCTCAAATGGTATGCATCTGATATCATTTTCCTTATATGCAAAGAAGAAGATAATATGAACAATAACCAGAAAAATATCAATTAATAGGGAAAACAAACAGAATCAATGGATAAGATAGAACCTACTGTAAGAGCTATCAAGTGTTCTTTACATATGTAAGAAAACAGAGGCTGGGCTCCATGACTCATGCTTATAATCCTAGCACTGTGGGAGGCTGAGGTGGGCAGATCATTTGGGCTCAGGAGTTTGAGACCAGCCTGGGCACCATGAGAAAACCCCCTCTCTACAAAAAATACAAAAAAAAATGTAGTTGGGCATGGTGGCGTGCACCTGTAGTCCCAGCTACTTGGGAGGCTGATGTGGGAGAATGGCTTGAACCCAGGAGTTTGAGGCTGCAGAGGGCTGAGATCATGCCATTGCACTCCAAGCTGGGTGACAAATAGGACAATAAGCAGAAAACTGGAAAATATACAAAAGTGTCACAAGGAACTTTAGAGATAAAAAATACAATATCTGAAATTTTAAAAAGTGCTGGATAGACTTAACACAAGATTAGATATTACAGAAAAACTGAACTGTGAATTTAAAGACATTGTTATGGAGACATTCACAAGGATGACTGTAGAAAAAAATGTAGGTTAAGAAAAAAGAGAACAGAGTGTCAATGAGCTGCAAGATAACATCTAGCAATCCATGCTAGAGAGAAGAGGGGAGAAAAAAAGAAATTTGAAGAAATTAATAGCTAAAACTTCTATAAAATTGATGAAAATCATTAGTCTAAGCATTGAAGAAGCTCAGGAAATGCAAAAGGAAAAAAAATGATGGGAAACCATAACAAAGCACATCATTACAAAATCGCTGAAAACCAAATATTAAAAAAAAAAACCTTAGAAGCAGCCAAAGAAAACACACACATTCATACAAAAACAAGAATTACAGAAGACATTCTCGTCATACAGTATGCAAACTAGCAAGCAGCAATCATTCATACATAAAAAGCTGAAGGAAAATTGTCAATTTAGAATTCTTTACAAATACTTTGAAAATTGAAAGAAAAAATGACTTTTAGACAAATATATCAAGATAATTTATCATCAGAAGAATTTCACTACAAGAAAAATTAAATAAATCTTTGTAATAAGAAGAAAATGGTGTAAGATAGGAATTTGGATCTATGCAAGGGAACACAAAACATTGGAAATGGTAAATACAGGCATAAGGGTGAGGGACTGTTTTCTCACTTTTAAACAGTGCTTTAAGTATAATCTCTTTAGTATAATTTAAATATAATTGTGGAAAGCAAAAATATTAACAATTTTTAGTAAAATTTAGAGCATATACACACAAAAAAATATGGCAAAATGGCACAGAGAATGTCAGGGGAGATATTTAAATATCGTGCTGTAAGAATCCCTAAACTATATAGTATAGTATTCTTTGAAGGTAGATTGTAGTAAGTTAAAAATACATTATAATAAAGTCTGACACAATCATTAACAAATAAAAAGAGTTAACTCAAATACCAATAATACTGATAAAGTGGAACTATATAATAATGCAAGCATTGCAAAAGAATCCAGTGCCAGGACAATAGGAAAAAATAATCAAATTAGAACACAAATATCAGCCAGGTAGATTTAAAACCAATTATATCAAGAATTACAGTAAATGTTAATGGTTGAACACTTTAAATAAAAGGCAGAGACTTTCATATTAAATGAAAACTTAGGCATGGCTATAAGCTTTCTACAAGAGACTCACTTTAAGTGTAAAAACACAAATAGGTTATAAATAAATAGATGACAAATATATACCATGCAAACACTAATTAAAAAGAGATAACTATATTAATATCAGATTGGCTATATCAAAATCAGTGTACCTTTTAGAACAAGAATTCCATTATTGAGGATGAAAAGAGACATTATTTAAGCTAAAGGTGTCAATTCAGTATGAGGATATAACAATTATGTGTATGCATCTCATAACAGCTTTGAAATACTGGACGCAAAAACAAATAGGACTGTAAAGAGAAGTAAACAAATCTACAATTATAGTTGTAGAGTTCAACATTCTTCTTCAATAATTGGTAGAACAAGTAGACAGAAAATCAGTAATGTGAAGAACGTGAACAATATTATCAACAAACTTGATCTTAATGATATATACAGAAAATTCTACCCCATAACAGTATAATACAAATTCTTTCACTTGCCATGGACCAAATTCTGGGCAACCAAGCAGGTATAAATAATTTTAAGAGAATAAAAATTATACCAAGTTATATTTCTGATCCAAGTAATTACAAATAATAAATCATATTAATTAACATTTTGCTTTTCTTTAATTAAATCATTAAATAATAGTGACAAAAAGAAATCTGAAAAAAACCAAAATATTTGAAAATTAAATGGCATGCTAATCAAAAAAATCACAACATACTAAAATTTGTGTAATGTAGCTGAAGCAATGTTTTTAGGGTGGTATAGGTTGAATGTTACATGTCCCTCAAAAATTCTTATGTTGCAATCTATTACCAAGTTGGTGGTATTAGAAGGTGGGGCCTTAGGAGGTGATTAGGCTATAAAAAGTGATTAGGCTATAAAAACTCCACCTTGATGAAAGAGATAAATGCCCTTAAAAGAGGGCTGGAGGATACTAGGTAGGTGCTTAGGCCCTTTCATCTCTACTGTCATGTGAGGAAACACCAACAAGGCACCATCTTGAAAGCAAAGAGCAGCCCTCACCAGATACCCAACTTGCTGGTGCCTTGATCTTGGACTTTCCAACTTCCAGAACTGTGAGAAATGCATTTCTATGTATTTATAAATGATCCAGTCTCAGGTATTTTGCTACAGTAGCATGAAAAGACTGAGATAACATGCTTATATTAGAAAAAAACAAAGGTCTCAAATGAAGCCCTTTCTTCACTTTTCTTTCCCTTAAATCTTCCTACTTAAAAAAGATAGAAAGGGAAAATTCAATGAAAACAAAAGTAAGTTGAGAAAAGGAATATTGGAAAAATAAATCAATGAATACATTTTTGAAGTATAAACTAGCAACACCTCTCCAGGAGAACTTGCTCTTTGAATCACAGTGACAAGTATCTGATTCAATCATTAGTGAACAATTTTAACTTCAAAACTTGTCCAAAAATAAGTGCTCAAGTTGGAGGGGACATTAAATGAATGAAATGACTCATCAATTATTCCCTGAGTGATCAAAAATTAACCCAGAACTGTGAGAAGGGCCACAGAGAAGTACTGAAGTTTACTTTAGGTGCATTTGGTAGGTACATTTGGAAAAGAGGATTCTCTGAGTTGCTTAACTTCAATCGAGGTTTTAATTTCTGATGGTGAATTTAATTACTCATTTTATAATGGTTAACAATCTGGCATCTTTAAAAACAGAGACTGCTTGTTAGGTGTGTTGCTTGATTTCACATGAATCTATAAAACAAAATTTAAAGCTCACGGCCATTTAGCTGAAACACTTATGACTGAGAGGACTATTTGTGTTGTTTCCTTAAGTAAAATCTGGGAATTTTGGTTGTTGTCATCTCAGACTGTTTTATCCTAAAATTTATTAAATATACACATACTTCACTTTAACAAAAGGAAGCCTCTGTTATATTTGAAAGTAACTTAACTTTGCAGTTCATATATTTGAACTATTCTAGGCACATATGAAAATAGAAAATATATTTTTAAGTCAATGGATCAATGAATAAATATTTTTGAAAATTCTCCAGCTCTCAACTTGCAATTGTAATTCCTAGAGACTACAGGTGATCATTTATATTTCCTAGAGGCAGACTTATGATGGATTAATTCCTATAATTCATCATTTTTCTCTTCTCCCCATCTGTGTCATGCTTCATGTCTACACTTGATTGCAGAATTTCTGATGCTGAATTTTAGAAAATGTATAGTTTTGCGGCTATTTGCTGTACCAGATGATTATGTGTATTGATTTTTTTTTTTTTCTCAAGACTCTCAGGGTTCTTTTTACAAAATTTGGCATTTTCACTCAACCACTTTTCTTCATGTTTGGAAGCTTCACACTGAGATATTTCAAAATACTGAAAGCAAATTTTGAATTTCCATTTTTATAAAGATGTAATTTTGTGTTTCACCTAGGATAATCATGGATAGTTTTCTCGCAGAGGAATAGTTGGAAATATACGTAAATGCATTTTAAAATAACTATACAATTAAAGAGTTTTTACTGTGACTTGTTTGATGAAAATCTACATCATTTGTTGCATTAGTGGAAACCTATCATGTAAACATCTTTAGATCATCTCCACCAGCTATCATGTATAAGCATTCATTAAGGAAGAACATTTCTTTCAAACTTAGATATTAATTGGCATGTGACTGAGTTTCCTCAAAATATTAACTTTATAATAGGGGGAAGAAGGGAGAAAGCTGGGGTGGTCTCCTACCCTCTCCTCTAGCCTGAGCATCTGGGAACAGAGGTGATGCTGAAGAGTAGGGTGACAATTGGGAGGGAGCAGGCATAGCCACTAGGATGATTTTGGTTCAAACTAGCATAAATTGTAGTGGACTTTTGATCTTGCATATCAACCAGTCCTAAGGAAAAGAGGCTTCTGGCAGAAGGACCCAGCTTTGCCTCTCTGCTCAGCTACTGTTCTCATTCTTCTGGAGCCAGCATCCCTGCCTTGGCTGGCAGTAAGTGGGCAGCAGCTCCAATGTTACATTCCAACACATCCCAGAGGAAGAAAGAGACCTCTTAGAAACAAGGACACTTTTCATAGGAGCCCCTCGTGTTTCACTGGCCAGAATTGATTTGCAGGTTGGACAGTAGCTGTACAAAATAAAAATGCTTGACAGAAAGTTTGGCACATTCCAGTCACCTGGAATTTCAGCTGCGACTCTGGAAGACAATCGCTGTAGGCTCAGACTCAGGCTGCAGCGTTCATCTCAAGCACGTGCCTTTCTTTTGTTTTTCTCTGCAGACTTCTCTGAAGCCTCACTCCCTTCCCCAGGAAAAATGTCAGCCAACAGGGATTCTGTAGAAAATGGACACTTGCAGGAGGCACCGGCATCTGTCTCAGCAGTCCCGGGGAATCAAACTGTGCTATCTACATAATGAACCTTGCTGTGGGCTTGGCTGTCTTCTCCGCCTCACTCTCTTCATTCCTTCCACCTGCTGCAGCACCATCATTTCCCTAACAAAGTATGTGATCAAAGCTCTTGTCTCAGGCTCTTCTTAAGGAGGACTCAAGCTAAGAGGCAGGGTTACCACCCTCAATTCCTACTCCCATGACGCAGGATACAGTTCAAAATGGAAGGTGGGACTCTACATGTCTTTGAGATTTTGAAGAACTCATTAAGTTTGTATGCAATCGGGTCAGGGCTGGAGTGGCACCCAGGGTACACTGCCCATCTTCAGGAGTGCTACTCACATCTATAGGACATTTTAATACCCCTTGGAATTATTCAATTTACAATCTGCATGACTGTATACAGTGGCTTTGGAAGGACAAGGATTGGAGTGAGTCTTCTCTTCCAGGTACGTTTGAATATTTGGGGCTACCGCAAGAATCCTGTCATTCCATTGGATGCTCAGTTACACACTCACTGTGAAGCCACTGATGGTCAACTGTCTTTCTCAATAAATGACTGACTTTTTTCAGTTTTTGATTTGGATGACTCACTTTATCACATTTGCTGCGGATCATATCCAGTTGGAGTAAAACAGATTTCTAGAAGCACGTTAGGGTTTATGTTAACAGTAGGAAAACTACTCTCTTGTATCCTCAGTGACGTTATTTGACGCTAAACAATACATTGTTCATTGCATCACTTCAGAATCTTCACAGAATCCCTTTCCAGCAGGTGCTGGTTTTCAGGTCTTTCAGTTTGACCACTAGGAGTCATATGTGGTTTATTTGTTCTGATCAAGAAGATTCCTATTTATTCTATGTTCCATGTTGATATCTTTGAACATAGCTTTTGACAAACTATTTTGCCTTTTATATGAGATTGCAATAGAGGATTTCGTTTCTGAGATACCAACACTGTTTATGTGTTTAGAATGCTTTGATGTATCTGACCCACCATTCACTTCTATGGTTTAATATGTCTGCTAAACTTTTGAAAGAGACTCGACTTAACAGCATATAGAAAAAAAATTCAATTACCCAGCATAAATGTTCAGAATTTTTCTTCCTTTCATGTACTGTATTTTTCAACAATTAATTTACAATATTTTTGTAATAATATAACAGTTTATGTTCTATATGAGTTTATCTTCAATTTATTTCCTAGTTATTGACAATTCTTAGTGTTCCTGTCATTGTTGGTTGAGCAGACCTGATCATATTATATGAGAACCTAAGGGTTTAAATGAGTTAAGTGTTGTAATAAAAACTGAAGTAATGAGAAAAGGAAGGGAAACTCACACCAAAGTGCTCTGAATGTGAGACCTTCTGCCAGAAACTCACACATGTCACTGACTTTGAAACTCACAGTGCCTTTGGGAGGGAGGGACCATCACCCCTTTTGCAGATGAGGAGACTGTGATGCAGAAACAACACCTGGTTTGTTGTACAACTTGATATTGCCAAACAAAATATCAAATACATGACTCCAAAGTAATAAATTACCTAGACTTTTGGTTAGTTTCTAGATAAATATTTCCCTTCAAAGCAAAGATGCTTTGTGGCTGAAGATCTGTAAACTGCTGCTGCTAGAATATGCATATCTATCATGTTACCAAATTTATATGACTTTTCTTTATAAATAATAATCTTAGGCATTTAATTGAGATGATACATTTTTTTCTAAGCAATCCAAAGAAATTCAGTGCATTATTCAACCTGTTTACGTTCTCAGTGGACCTAAGTCCACAAGACAGAAGCTGGAATAAATAAGAAAAGCTAAGTGAGAAAGTACACTTCTCTTCTTGTTTCTGCTATAAGTAAATAGATTGACTCTGCAGCAACAATACTGCTGTAAAGTAAACTTCCACAAAGGCAGTTGGGGAAAAATACCCTAAAACCTCAACTACAGCAGTCTTATTGGAGAAAATGTAAAGTTCTCCTGGATGAGAAAACTGTTCTTGTATTTATTTCATAAGCTTTAAGTCAAAATACAAACATTAATTAAAAAACTAATATGTTACCATTTTGAAGAGCTTAAGCGGTTTCATTTATAATCAAAATAAAACATATGCATGTCCGCATTTGAGATATGTTATACTCTTAATATAATTTTCATTATATTAAAATTTTATGGATACAATTATTAATGCCAATAAGCAATGAAAATGTATGATGCAGTACTCTTTCAGCTTTCTTGGTACTGAAAAGCTCTTAGAAACTAAAGGGCAAGAAGATCAATTCCGTTCATGTCATTCCTGTGGTTTCCCAGCAGATGAGATAATTGTTCATGCAGCTGTAGACTCCATTTGTCAGACACCAAGCCACAGTACAGAAAGTGACATGCTTTAGCAAAGAATAAAGTTACCACATTTGATTATTTTTTGCACCAGAACACGCAGATGTTCATGGTAATTACCATAAATTACTTTCATATTTATTTTCTTTAAAGTTTTAAATTTGAGCATGTGAAAAGTCAATAAATATATTACATATGTGTGTGTATACATTTATTTACATACATATATGTCTATATATAAACACATATACATTTATACATAAACATATATGTATGCATACACTTAGTATGTATAGACTAAGATAGTTCTTGGTCTAAGGTTAGGTAAGGCAGACCAGGAAAGCATTATCTCCAGTCGGTAATAGATTATATGAGAGCTACCACACTATCTTCGCCAGTGTGAAGAGAAAGAAATCTAATTGCAGTTCCTAATAACAGACACCTCCTTGGATCTAGGGTAGTGTCGGACAAAGCACCTGGTAATTCTCTTTCTTTCTCTGAATTTCCCAAAGCTATCTGGGGTGTGTAGTTTTTGTATCTCACAGAAACAGGCTCTGCAGCAGCACAAAACCATCGCTCAGCCTTGCAAACCAAAGGATGGAAGCGCTGCAAAGGTCAACTGGAAAGACCAGTAGGAAGAGACTGAGCCAGACCTTCTCATGCTGAGCTCCTCCACCAAACCCTTGCCAATGTCCCTCTGCATTCATTCTGTGGAGCCAGCACCAGGGGAAGGCGAGTGAAGGAAACACTTAGCAGGCATCAGTGCTCAGTCATTCTTACAGAAGAAGTAGGAAGAGCAACAGCGGACCTTTTGAAAAGAGCTTGCACAAGTGGAACTTTATGTGACAGTTTAAGGTGTTAAAAGAAATATAACCCGCAAAAGCAAGAGCAAAACAAAGCCATAATTTGGGATTTACTCCGTCTGAATTGGTACCAACTCTCTCTGACATCATAGAATTACCTGGTCCACACAGCATGTCAGGATCATTCTATATTCTCTACCTTTGTGTGGACTCAGTGTGGAGAGCTCCTTCCGATTTTCCTAAACCAAATACAGTGAGCAAAATTAAGCAACCTAAAGTTTTTGTCAGAGATTAGATGTTAGAACTGAGGAATTTCTGTGCTAGGTCATCCATATGCTAACACTTACTTCAAAAAGCTATAGGTTTCTGTAACCTTCCAGGATTTCCTCCAGAGATTCTCATTAAAAAGAAGAATTCACATTAATTCATAGCATCTAGTCTATTCATCTAGTGTATTCAGGAATCTAGTGTTTGCAGAGCATTGTGTATGCAGAACATTAATGTTTGTAGAGAATTTAGTGTTTGCAGTTTACTTTCTCTATGCAGAGCATCTAGTACCTGCATTTGTATTTGCAAAGCATTTAGTGTTTGCAGAATATTTAAGATATCATGTTAAGTGTTCTTATAAAAAATGACAATAAGACATAAAAGACATAAAAAGGGCAGAGGAAAACTTTTGGAGTGATGTTGTTTTTGGTATTGATTCTGGTGATGGTTTCATAGGTGTATATTCATATTAAAACACTTAAAGTTTTACATATTAGGTATGGACAGCTTTTTATACATCAATTATATGTTTGTAATTTTTTTAGAAAAGAACTTTTAGTATTTATAAAAGAACTTTTAATGTTAATGTGTCCTGACTCCAGACTCCTAGCTCTGGAATGTGGGCTGAGAGTAAGGAGCAGACTACTCACCATGTCCGTCTTTCCACTTTCCAACCCTGCACTGGATGTAAACACGTGGGCATGCTCTGCATGGAGGGGCTTTTTGTTTTTGGAGTGATCACCCCATACAGGAGGCAGATGTGGCGCTGGCCATTCTGTATGTGCACAGATAATGGGATGCACGGGAGACAATGAAAAAAATGCTAAACTCACAATGCAGGATGGATCTTCCTGTGCAGGAGAAACTAGATAAAACTCTTCACATAGGCACACAAACATTGGGAACATATAGAAGAGAAACATTTATATGGGCTAGGCATGGTGGCTAACGCCTGTAATACCAACACTTCAGGAGGCCGATGTGGGCAGATCACCTGAGGTCAGGAGTTCGACACCAACCTAGCCAACATGGCAAAACCCTGTCTCTACAGAAAATACAAAAATTAGCTGCGTGTGATGGTGCACACCTGTAATTCCAGTTTCTCGGGAGGCTGAGGTACGAGAATTGCTTGAACCTAGAAGGCAGAGGTTGCAGTGAGCTGAGATCATGCCACTGCACTCCAGCCTGGAAGATAGCGTGAGACTCTATCTTTAAAAAAAAAAAAAAAAAAAACAGAAAAAAAGTAAAGTGGCATTAGAACTATTGAGTCAACAAATATTCTCTCTCTCTCCCCCAACCCAGGTAGCTAGATAGATACATGCATACATATATAACATATTTCTATTGTTTAAAGAAAAAGTGAACCAGGATATTTTTGAAAAAAGACCCATCCTATGTATTACGGATTATCTCTCATCTGGAACCCTTGGGACGAAAAATGTTTCAGATTTCAGATTTTTTAGGTTTTGAAATATTTACATGTATATAATAATGAAAAATCTTGGGAACAGAACTCAACTCTAAACAGGAAATTTATTTATGTTTCATATATACCTTATACACATAGTCTGAAGATAATTTTATGCAATATTTTAAAATAATTTTGTGCATGAAACAAAAGTTTGTGAACATGAGGTTAAATGTGGAATTTTACACTTCGTGACATGATGTTGGTGCTCAAAAAGTTTTCAATTTTGAATAATTTCAGATTTTGTATTTTTAGGTTAGAGATGCTCAACTTGTATTTAGGTTGTTATATATTTTTAAATGTATTTATAAACCCTTCAGAATGCAATCAGAAAACCTTTGAAAAAATTCCAACAATAATTCAATAAGAAATTAAATTTCTGTCTTCGAGTAATCATCACATTATCAATTTTCAAACACACTTCTAAGTGTACTCCTGTATTTCTGGTTTTTAGCTACATATCCAAAATCTGGTTTATTTCTATAGTTAGTCTGATTTCCCTGCATTCTTTAGTATTTCAAATGGAAAATGCATGTTTACTAAAATTCTAATGTGAAAAGTGAACTACAATAAGAAAAAGAGATTCTCCAGTTTACTGACTTTAGCATGTAGTAGATTTCTCTGAATATAGCAAAATTTTGTGAGGTATATTTAATGATCTAAAGAGTGACTTAAATTTTATAATTTAGGTACTAAGTACAGATTAGGAAACAGTAGAATACCTTTTTCTTCCTTTTCCTTCCCAGAGCATCCTCCTTTAGAAATGAGAGGCAAACGTTCCTATCTTTTCGGCTAAGTCAGTCACCTTTAATGCCATCATTGTCAATAAAGGCTTAACCCTGCAGGGCACTATGCAGAGGGAATTGCAAATACCTTCTCCTGATTGTTGGTGTTCACAGCCTATGGTGTACATAAGGTTATGCACACAAGTCCAGGGTGTGCAAGGCAAAAACACTGTCTTAATCCAGTGGTTCACTGTGACTTTTCCATACCAAAGGACATATATTTTCTTGAATTCCTGGAATTCCTTAATTCCTGGAATTACATATATGTCACCAAAGTAAGGACAAATAGTATTTAGTAACTATGAAAACAGTAATTTGGGGAATGTAGCTTCCTGACAGCAAATTCTGGGAGGTAAACATTCTTTTTTACCTCAATTCAGAAAAAAAACTCCCTGATAAAAGGTAGAATACAATGTTACATTGAAGGCATCAATAGCGTGAGGCATCTTGAGCACCTTGTAATGTTTTGGAGAAGGCGGAAAGGTAGAAATAGGAATAGTACCCATGGAGCAAAACCATTGCTTAGGAGAAGGAAAGGAAATGATGAAGAAACTGGAATAATTGTTTTAATGGTATACTAAGGATGAATTCCAACACTGGTTTTAAGAAATCAAGAAAGTCACAAAGCTCTGGGAACAAAATAGCATTGTCAGAGTCCAGCAGTGAGGACTTGTCTCCAGAGATTGACATATCATCTTCTGATGGCCAAGAAGGCTGTGAAATTTCAGGGGCTGGCTGTGATTCAGTGTGGAGTCTGAGCTAACAGACAGGTGAGTCGTCAGGTAAAAGAGCTCATGAAGCAAACACAAGCCAAATTGAAGGTGGAGCTTTCATACATAATCAGACAAATGGTTGTAAATGCCAAATTCCAAACAGTAAGATTGCAATTTAACTGGGTGTTGGCAAAACTAAATGTAGGAATGCGTTGAAGCTGGAACCAGGGAGGACCACTGAATGCAGATCAAGGAAATGATGTTCAAAACTGTAGGTTTTCTTCCTCAACATTAAGAATGAGTGGCCCTGGTAATGAAATATTCCTGACCAGGTTTATATGTATAAGTTGAGAAGACGTTGTTACTATCAAAGGGAAAGCTAACAAATGACTTGATGAATATGGTGGTGTTTGTAAGAGAGAGAGGAAGGCCATATATATATACACATATACACACACACATATATATATATTCTGTATATATTGTATGTATATATGTGATTTGTAAGAGAGAGAGGAAGGCCATATATACAACCATATGTAAATAAATCCATGTATATATGGTTTTATAGAGACAAATATAAAGCCTGTCACTTGTGTGACTATGTTGAGTAAAACAAATGAATAAATAAAGTAGTTTCAAAGTTAAAGATTCATTTTGAAGAAGAGATGCATTCTTAGTTTCAGAGAAAGATTCCTTGATAGATCATAGTTCAGGCTCTTGAGAATAAGAAAATCAGTCAATCAGGCAGATTGTCATATAATGAGAGTACATTTCTCTGACCTTTTCAGTATAAGAATAAACTATGTATACACTCTGTAGCTATTCTTTCTTTTTCTCTTTGGTTTAAAACTTTTTAAATGAAAGAAAAATGTTAGACTTTCCTCTCAAATACCATATTATTTCATTGTCCCAACACGCAAAACTGAGCTGAAGACCTTTGGACAATCTTATTAGGTTAGTGCAAACGTTGCTGCTGTTTTTGCCATTTAAAGTAATGGCAAAAATAATTACATTTGCACAGACCTGAAAAAGCGGGTATATCATAGGTATACAAGAAAGGAACACTTTCTTCTATATCTTTGTTTGCTAAAGGTAAATGAGATACTTTTCTATTTAGGAGAGAGTAAATTCTGGATAAAAGTTTTAAATCCTAGTTGTAAAAGAGCCAAAATAAAATTGAAGATACACTTGATTGAAAGAATTGTACTGGCAAGGCGCAGTGGCTCACGCCTGTAATCCCAGCACTTGGGGAAGACGAGGCAGATGGATCACCTGAGGTCGAGAGTTCGAGACCATCCTGACAGACACGGAGAAACCCCGTCTCTACTGAAAATACAAAAATTAGCCGGGTGTGGTGGTGCATTCCTGTAATCCCAGCTACAAGGCTGAGGCAGGAAAATTGCTTGAATCCGAAGGCAGAGCCTGCTGCGTGCCGTTGCACTATAGTCTGGACAACAAGAGGGAAACTCTGTCAAAAAAAAAAAAAAAAAAAAAAAAAGATTGACAAAATGAAACAAGACAAAAACTACAGGATTACCTTGAAGGCACATGTAGCATGGGGTTTTCAAACAGTCTTAAGCATCTGCTGGCTGCATCTCACAGTTGCTAACAAGTTGCCTTGTTTTGTTTTTTCTCTTAGAAGTTTTTTTTCCTTTAAGCCATCCTTCTACAGTAGTCCTGTGAGACAAATCACACCAGGATCTTCCAGAGCGTCACCCTTTGGAATTGCAGCACTCTAACAAGAGAGGTCATAGGAAAATATAAATGACTGCACTGGTTTTGTCCCTTTGCATCTGCGTTTTCACTCAAGATTCTATCCTGGTCCGGGCGTGGTGGTTCATGGCTGTAATCCCAGCACTTTGAGAGGCCGAGGTGGATCACGAGGTCAGGAGATCAAGACCACCTTGGCTAACAGAGTGAAACCCCATCTCTACTAAAAATACAAAAAATTAGCCGGGCAGCAGGCGCCTGTAGTACCAGCTACTAGGGAGGCTGAGGCAGGAGAATGGCGTGAACCTGTAAGGCAGAGCTTGCAGTGAGCCAAGAACATGCCACTGCACTCCAGCCTGGGCAACAAAGCAAGACTCTATCTCAATAATAGTAATAAAATAATAATAATAATAATAATAATAATAATAATAATAATAATAATAACAAATAATAAAAGAATCTACCCTGGAAGAGACTGCACAAAGGAAAGCCCCTGCAAACCCCTAAGTCTGAATCCTCTGTAATTGTGAGAAAGTGTCTCCTTCTGATCCCCTATCGCCCACCCAAACTAACGTGTGTTGCTGAGACTCCCTTCACATCATGCTTGGTCAAGCAATAGCGGGCATGGCAAGTGAGTTACTTTGGTGACTCTGGTTTTCCTTGCTTTTTTTTTTTTTTTTTTTAACAAATATTTATATACTGGAATACTGGATAAGTTCTTGGGATTTCAGTCTTGCTGTAGTCAACACGCTACTGACTTTTACCAAATAATTGCCAGAATATTTTTTTCTTGACATTTTACTGGAGCTCTTGGGCCCCTAGCATTTTAGAGTACTGAAAGTCACCAATGAGTTTAGGATGCAATAAAAGTTAAAATCTTAATTTTGACGTACAATAGCTTATTCTCATTTTGCATTTGAAAGCAATCATTGTTTCACCATGAATTATCCATTTTTCTATAATGCTAGTCTCTGCTAAGAGAAATCCCTTTCATAATCTGTTATGAGCTAGATCATCCATGCTGCATCACATTGGATTTTACAGTTTTTATGCTATGAATGTGTATTCACCTCATTTATTAATTAGATTATCATTTTTTTCTATTAGTCGAATGAACACTACTTCTGTAAATGTTTTAATTATATCAACTTCCATCCCAATTTTCCCTGAGACAGCTTTATGCATATTTGTGCTTGGATGCAAAACTTACACTTATAACCAGAGCAATGGAGCTGGGTCCTTACTTTCATCCCAGAGCATTCAGCTTGGGATGGGTCATAGCAGGTGTTAGTTGATAGCAGAGTGTCCTTATTCTTGAAGCAGCACAACAGAATGGAAGAGCTCTTTGCCCGAATCGTCTGACATTTTAGAGGGTTTAAAAGCTTCCAGCCAATCTTAACATGTGTAAGATTCTGAAATAGCAGGGATTGAAAACAATTCAATCCATGAATGGCTTTCCACCTATCAAGTCGGGTTAAACGGTGATGGATCTGGCATAAGCCTGCCTCATGGGATTGTTTCACAAATAACAAAGCCTGCTTTGTCAACATCATTGTTCAGTTGTACTTCTCCAGGGCAAAGGGAGTGACATCATCATGGGTAACCAGAACACAGTGAAGAAAGAAAGGGCTGATTCTCTTTGGTTTGATATTACCCAGTAAAACTTAATAAATCTGTTGATTTTATATTTTGAAATGTTAATCTCTTACCAATATCTGGCTTCAGAATTTCTATAAAAAGCTCCTGCGGTAAAGTGCCCTTTGAAGTGATATCACCATGACAGCCTTAATAACATTTAATCAAAAGATCATTGTAAGCTATTTATGTTTCCATTAATTAAAACAAGAAGAAATATATGCCAGTGTGGCAGAATAAGAATCTTAAAAGCAATATGAAATTTCCAATTTTGATTCTTACCCAATAACCACTAACAAGAATATATCGTTAATGTGTAGAAAAAATTAAAAATTAAAACTATTTTGTGAGGTTAAAAGCAAACATCTAATTCTCCATAAAGCAACCAACAGTTAAACCCTAGACCGAGCTGAAGTGCCAGCATGATGAGCTAAGAAACACAGAAAACACCTCCCGATCGTGTTTATACGGCAGCTTTATTGAGGGTATTTTCAGTGAGAATGGTAGGTAGTAACAAAATACAATAAAATCTTGAAAATGTTCCCCAATGTGATATAGCATCTTATTTCATGTGAGTTAGAAACCATTACCTCATCTGACAATATCACAAACCTGGGACCTTATTAGGTCCCCCTCAGCCTTGTAAGTTTTGAGAACTGTCCAGCTGAACTCTAAGGGGCAAGTCTGTTCTCCAGTAGACTCCCTTTCAGAATTCTTTCCAGGGAAAGCTGAAAGAATACCAGAGAGAAGCTAAGCTAGATTCCAGGCTAAAACTGCGGGTAAACCGACCACATTGGAATGTGCAGATGGGGATATTGGGAGCAGACTGGGTTTTGTCCAGGTTTTGTCCCCCATACCTTGTGCACCTGGAGCAAATGCCATCAGTGGTACTGCAGGAAAACCAATTGCTTTGATAACAAGTTCTGGCTTATATAATTTAATTTTATGGTGGATTTTTTTACTTGAAGTGAGTCAAATAAATCTGCAGCTCTAAGGTATTAGAGAATAAATATATTTTAAGAATATTATGAGAAAAAAAACCACTTAGCCAAAGAATACTCTATCGGCAAATGTGTATTGAATTAAAATGTTTCAAACTTCCCAACTTGTTTAAAATAACCTAATTTCAATCAAGCAAGCAGAGTAAGTAGAGTCACAAGTTTAATGCAGAGTTAATTAGTCTTGGTAAAGTGCTCAATTGCACTTTCTAGAAACTGAGAAACTGTCAAATAACCATATGTCCTGTGCAAAAACAAAACAACAGCAAATGCCTTTGCAAATTAGGTGTTTTCCAATTATTTGTTTCCAAAAACATTGAAGGAAACCATAAGCCATGAGCTGATACAGATTAGTAAAATGAAGTTTGATGGTAAACCACCATGTAACTTTTGGTACATAATGTGGAAGAAATCCACAGAATGGGGTGGCAATTATGTAACAAAAAGACTCATTTCCATTACAATATTTGTTTAACTAATTTGTTTATATTATTTATTTAATTTATTGCATTATTGATTTTTGTATGATAGTATAAATAAAGTTATATATGTTTCTTAAAACTTACAACTCTAAATACGGAAAATAGGAGTATAATTGATGCAAAACTTGTCTGTGTAAGTAGCATACATCCACTGAAAGTTGCACTGTTAAGGATAAAATTAAAGAGCCTGGGCTGCCACAAAAGGAGAAAAAAGAGAAAGAATGAGGCTTGAGGTTTTTCCCAAAATAATGAAATACCTCAAACCACAGGTTAAAGAAGCTCAGCAGCAACAAATACCAAACACACAAATATAAAACCACACACCTAGATATATCATATTCAAACAGCTGAACTTTCAGAGGAGAAAAGGTGATTGTATAGAGAAGAACCGAGACAAAATTTACAGCAGATTTCCATCAGAAATTACACAAGCCAGATGGCAAGAAGTGACTTTGTTAAAGTGGCAAAAGGAAAACCAACCAACCAACCACAGCAAAATAAAGCTGTAAAGTGAGAAGCTTATGCCCAGGAAAAATATCTATCAAAAATGAGAAAAAAAAATAAGACTTTTTCAGATATCCTATAAGTGAGACAACTTATTTCAGCAGAATTGTGCTATCAGAAATATTTTTTAAAATTCTTCCGACAGAAGAAACACAATACCAGAGAGGAACTTAGATTGACACAAAAAATTAAGGCATCTGGAAGTGGTTAAAAATGATAGTAAACAAAAAATACATTTTTAAATTGTTAATATCTCTAAAGGATAATTGACTAGATAAAAAATTGTAGCAACATATAATGTAGAATATGTTTATAGATCTGTAACAATGTTTACAGAATATGTAAACAAAATATACTAAAACATCACAAAATATAAAATATACTACTATAAGGTTTTTACACTATCAATAAATCAGATGTTATTATTTGAAAATAGGCTCTAATTACCTAAAAATTTATATAGTAAATCTTATGATAACTAATAGAAAAAATGTTTTATTTATTTATTTATTTATTTATTTTTTGAGAGGGAGTTTCACTCTTGTTGCCCAGGCTTGAGTGCAATGGCGCAATCTTGGCTCACTGCAACCTCCGCCTCCTGAGTTCAAGTGATTCTCCTGCCTCAGACTCCTGAGTAGCTGGGATTTCAGGCATGCACCACCATGACCGTCTAATTTTGTATTTTTAGTGGAGACAAGGTTTCTCCATGTTGGTCAGGCTGGTCTCGAACTCCCAACCTCAGGTGATCTGCCAGCCTCTGCCTCCCAAAGTGCTGGAAGTACAGGCGTGAGCCACCGTGCCCAGCAGAAGAAAATTTTAAAAAATTAAAACAGATATAAATAAAAAGCCAATAGTGGGAAAATATAATTTTAAAAATATTTGATTATTTTAAAAGCAGACAAAAAGGAAGAGAAAAGAACAATGAACAAATTAAACCCAAAGCAAATCGTGATAAGGTTAACTTTAGCCAAATGATATAAATAACTATATTAAATATAAATAATTAGCATATACCAGCTGACAGACAGAGATGGCTATACTGGGTAAAAAAGCAATATCTAGGAGTATGCTATCTATGAGAGATCCACTTTCAACATAAGATATAGATTAATTAAAATAATTTTTAAAATAGACTATTATACAAACACTAATCAAAGGGAAGCAAGTGTGACCATATTAATATCTTACAAATTAGACTTTAGACCAAGAAATATTACCAGCATGACTAGGGTTCTACAAGTGGTAAAGGTAAATTCATCAAGAAGATATAAAAATCTTTAATGTACACACACTTAAAAAAAAAAACTACTAATAAAAACAAACAACTAACCAAACAAAAAGCTTCAAAATTCAAGGAACAAAATATGATATCACTGAAAAGCAGAACAGATAAATATGCAATTGTGGTTGGAAGCAACAACCCTCTTCTCTCATTAATTGATACAGCAAGTAGTGGAAGAAGGAAGAGGAAGATGAAGAGGAGAAAGGAGGAAGCAGAGGAGAAAGAGGAAAAGGAGGAGACTTGGATAACAGTATTGACTATCTTGGCTTAATTGATATTTACAGAACACTACATCTCAGTACAGCAGAAGACACATGTTTTTCAAATGCACGTGGTACATACACTAAGACAGGCAACATTCTGGGCCATAATAATAAAATTTCAGCACAATTGAAATAATTGAAATGATACAAAAGTATGTTGTTTAGCCATAACTGAATTAAACTAGTAATAACAGAAAGATATCTGAAAAATCCCCGAATACATTAAATTTAAAGAACAGACTCTTAAATAATCCCTGTGTCAAAGAGGAAGTCTTAGGAGGTGGAAGCCAGGGGGAAGGGAGGCCCATTGCTGTCCATATCCTCACTGGTTCCAATAAGTATGGCTGCAAACTGTGCATCTGACAAGGGATTGATATCTACAGTATACAAGAAATTCAACTCAAAAGCAAAAAATAAAACAAAACAAAACAAATAATCCTATTAACAAATAAGCAAATTAGCTGAATAGACAGCTCTCAAGAAATGACATACACGTAGCCAACAGGTATACGAAAAAATGTTCCACATCACTCCTCATCAGGAAAATGCAAATCAAAACCACAATAAAATATCATCTCACTCTAGTTAGAATAGTGATTATATGATTATAACATTACAGTAAAGTTAAAAGACATAATTCAACGTAGATACAAATAGTGCACACTCAGAAATTACCTCAGGTCATATAATTATACAGAGTTCAAAACTTAATAGAACACAGCTGTCTTAATTATAGGTGTGGATCATTGTAGGAATTAATGTAGATAAGGTATTTCAATACAAAACCACACCATTTCTTCTTTTATGTATTAATGTTCAGAATAAAACATTGACTTGGCCATGAAGGTAATTTTTTAGGAAAGTAAGATAATTTTAGGTAATATGTAAAATAGGATTAAATGTCAATAAGATGACAGACATAAAATATTTAAAACTGATTTTTTAACTTAAATATATACTATCTATATACCTGAGTGTATTTTAAGAAAAACAAAATTAGGCCGGGCGCGGTGGCTCAAGCCTCTAATCCCAGCACTTTGGGAGGCCGAGACGGGCGGATCACGAGGTCAGGAGATCGAGACCATCCTGGCTAACCCGGTGAAACCCCGTCTCTACTAAAAATACAAAAAACTAGCCGGGCGAGGTGGCGGGCGCCTGTAGTCCCAGCTACTCGGGAGGCTGAGGCAGGAGAATGGCGTAAACACGGGAGGTGGAGCTTGCAGTGAGCTGAGATCCGGCCGCTGCACTCCAGCCCGGGCGACAGAGCAAGACTCCGTCTCAAAAAAAAAAAAAAAAAAAAAAAGAAAAACAAAATTAATTTCATCACTATTTATAAATGGCCTTATTCTTACCAACAGTCTAATGTTTAGGTAAAAAGAAGAAATAAATTCAAAATCTTTTTTATCCGTGTCTTAGTAGAAATTTGGAAAGTTAAGAAAGCTGAAAAAGCAGGGCAGATGAAAGTGAAAGACAAAAGACAGAACATTATGAGCATGGAAAGGCCAACTCTGATGTCATCAGAAGGTCACTAATTATGTGCCATGCTGTGATCTACACAAAAGGCTAAAATGGTGGTGTGTGTTTATTTCGCTTTGCTTTTTAAGGAACAAATGTGAACCTTCTGGCTTGATAATTCGTCACAGTTGAGGATCTAACAGTCATCAAGAGGTGTTATTTGAAAAACATGAAACTCTTGATGACTGATGATAATCTTGTCCCTAAACTAGGAAGACTTTAACTAAGAGTCTAACATAGAGGGTACTAATCCCAGGCATCCCTACTTGCTATTAAAGCAATGACTGAACCATCTCAGCCCCTTGGTTGGCTTAGAGCCTGTGTGGATACTTCCCATTTGATACAGTTTGGCTCTGTGTCCCCACCCAAATATCAGGTCAAATTCTAATTCCCAATATTGTGGGAGAGGCCTGCTGGGAGCTGATTGGATCATGGGGGTTAACTTTCTCTTTGCTGTTCTCATGATCATGAGTGAGATCTCATGAGATCTGGTTGTTTAAAAGAGTGTGGCACTTCTCCCTTCTCTCTTTCTCTCCTGCTCTGCCATGGTAAGATGAGCTTGCTTCCTATTAACTTTCTGCCATGATTGTCAGTTTCCTGAAGACTCCCAGCTGTGCTTACTGTACAACCTGTGGAACGGTGAGTCAATTAAACCTCTTTAAGGTAGTTCTTTACAGTAGTGTAAGAATGGACTCAGACAGCATCCAATAAGCTTTCTCTGTTCTCTCCATGTCCACTCCCAAGCCAATGACTCCTCCAACTAAGAAAAAGCAAGAGGTACTTCAGTATTGTCAGTTCCTCAGGAGGGAGCTGAGATGAGAATCCAGAATCCAACAATGTATTTGGCATCTAAGGAAAAGCCCCACTGCTGTTTTCCTTGGATACAATGACAGAGACACCTCTAAGGATGGCAATGTATTAGCCCATTTTCACACTGCTGATAAAAATAGACCCTACACTGAGCAATTTACGAAAGAAAGGGATTTAATCGACTTACAGTTCCATGTGGCTGAAGAGACCTCACGATCATGGCAGAAGGGGAAACGCACGTCTCACATGGCAGCAGAAGAGAGAGGAGAGTTTGTGCAGGAAAATTCCTACTTATAATCACCATCAGATCTTGTGATACTTACTATCATGAGAATAGTATGGGAAGGACCCGCCTCCATCATTCAGTTACCTCCCACCGAGCCCCTCCCACAACACGTGGGAATTCAAGATGAGTATTGGGTGGGGACACAGCAAAACCATATCAGGCAATATGAGAAAACCACACTTAAAAATCCTAGCGTGAGCGGTAACATGGCGTCCAGGTCTAAGCGGAGGGTCGTGGAAAGTGGGGTTCCGCAGCCGCCAGACCCCCTACTCCAGTGCGACAACGAAGAGGAAGATGAAGTCGTGGATGAGGACGAAGGCGATGACGACAGTGACGAGGAAGAGGATGAAGAGGACCACGTTATTGACGAGGAAGTGAATATTGAATTTGAAGCTTATTCCCTATCAGATAATGATTATGACGGAATTAAGAAATTACTGCAGCAGCTTTTTCTAAAGGCTCCTGTGAACACTGCAGAACTAACAGATCTCTTAATTCAACAGAACCATATTGGGAGTGTGATTAAGCAAACGGATGTTTCAGAAGACAGCGATGATGATGTGGATGAAGATGAGGTTTTTGGTTTCATAAGCCTTTTAAATTTAACTGAAAGAAAGTGTACCCAGTGTGCTGAACAAATTCAAGAGTTGATTCTCAGCTTCTGTGAGAAGAATTGTGAAAACAGCATGGTTGAACAGCTGGACAAGTTTTTAAATGACACCACCAAGCCTGTGGGCCTTCTCCTAAGTGAAAGATTCATTAATATCCTTCCACAGATCGCTCTGCCCATATACCAGCAGCTTCAGAAAGAACTGGCGGAGGCACACAGAACCAATAAGCCATGTGGGAAGTGCTACTTTTACCTTCTGATTAGTAAGACATTTGTGGAAGCAGGAAAAAACAATTCCAAAAAGAAACTTAGCAACAGAAAGAAAGCTGCGTTAATGTTTGCAAATGCAGAGGAAGAATTTTTCTATGAGCAGGAGCAGGGAAAACCTGAGGTGCTCGGAGGTCCAGACACAAGAAGAGGATTGGAACCCGTTCCGATACAGCACAATGGTTGGTCTGTTCCCCTAGTATTAGAATAAATTAAAACATACAAGCCAGGATGAATGAAGCCAATAGGAAATTTAAAAACAAGCACACATCATTATTTGGGGAAAAACACCTCTAGTGACATATTTTCTTCATCTGCACTGATTACTTCAGTAGAAGAAACCTACTATGTTTTCATACATTTGATGTATAAATTTGCTGAACTTTTAGTTTTCTTATATTAAGATAATTTTTCATATTAAGAAAAATTTCCTTTTCTAACCTATTAAAATACCTCACTATCATTTCAAAAGGTTAAATGACTTGATCACCATCTCTCCTATTTTATCCTCAAAATATAATTTCAAATGGATCCCATTTAAATCTATACCTAGTGCAGATTTGCAAAAAAAGAAAAAGAATAGTCATTAAGGAGTACCTGTTACCATGGCAGCGATTGTTAGCACTTCATCTACACAGTCAAATTCACAGGACGCTAAGATAGACTTTGAGAGTTGTGGATCAAGAGGAAACTCTGACATGATGATTCCAAATTCAGAAAGATTTCCATCATTATCCAGTGCTGCCAGATAATCTAAGTCTTCCAATGCCTGCATCAAACTTTCTGGTGCTAGGAAAGGAAAAAATAATAATTTAAGAATCTCATATGGCCAAGATGGAGAAACAGGTACTGGATTTTCCCTCCTGCATGAAACAAGCAAATAATGGACAAAATATGTGAAACAATGGTTTGCAAGACACCAAATACCAGGGAGTGAAGGATAGTGATTCCTGAGAGGGCAAACTCAGGAGGGGAGCCCTGTGATTGTCCAGCTCATGCTCCGAAGAGGGTCCCAGCTGCAGTGTGCGTGCAGCGGGGGGAACCCAGGTGGAGCCTGCCAGCCTCCCTGCAGTAGGAAAACAATGCCAGGGATCCAGGGAGACTAACATGGCCGGAACTCGCAGTCACAGTACCAGAGAGAGACACACAAATAAGTCACGGGCCAGAGGGAGCTCCCTCAACTAGGCAGCAGAGCCCCACTGATCAGCGCATGTGTGTAAGGAACCACCTCAGGCCAGAGAAAGCCATGTGAGAGGATTAGAGGGAACAGTGGTGCTGACTCAGGACCTAGGGTAGGGCCTGTTCCCACCAGCCAAGCTGGAAAACTTCATGATTTGTGGGGCACTGGGTAGAAAACACAAGGGAGAAACCCTAGATGGGCACTGCCACCTGACACATCTATACAGCAGGACCTGAAAGGATCTACTGCATCCCAGGACAAAGCTCAAAAATACCTCTGGGACTCCAAAAATATTCAGTGCCCAAGAAGGTAAAATGTACAAGGTCTAGCATCCAGTAGAGAGGCATGAAAAGCAGGAAAATACATTGCATAATACAGAGAAAAATTAATCACAACTGACCTGGAACTCAGATGCTAGAAATAGTAGACAAAGATGTTATTTCCCAGTGCAAATAAAGAAATAAAGATAGCAAAAAAAAAAAAAAAAAAAATCCTAGCAACTTGCACAATGAGTCTTCAGAATACAAACAAGTCCAGTAAAAAGTTGCTGGGGCCAGTGATCTTCTAGTTTGAAACATCATCCACATATATCAATATTTCTATGTTCAAATGTCTTCTGGAGAAGGAATGGCTTCATAATGCAGATAACGTTATTAAGTCCGGGACCTCTGCCACCCTCCTTTCTCCACTGGATGCTCCTGAGGGAGGGGTTGTTATATGGCTGTTAGATGAGTCGAGAATAATCATGCCTCCTCTGTGCATCTGAGTTGGAGCTGCACTGCAGGTGTACACATTGGCACAGAGATGACTGATGGAGGCGCCTCCTCCCAGGGTTCCATTAATCTCCCCATGGCTTGTGTGCAGGAGGCTGCAGTGGACATCTGTGCCCACCTCTGATGTTAGAGAGCAGCGTGCCTCCTGGGACAGATGGCCCACGATGATGGGAACTCATGAATGAATACCTGGGAAAATGATTAACCACTTTACTAATCAGAGAAAGCAGATTAAAATCACTCATGCACCAGCTAGTTTGATACACTGTGGGACCTATTTTAACTCCCAATGCTAGGATGCAGTGAAATTGGTATTCTCATGCACTTGAATTAGCACAACTCTTTCAGGTGGAAATTTAGAAGAGAATATCAAGAATTAAGCAAAAGTGAATACCTGCTGACTTGCTATACGGTTTTTATACTGAAGAATTAATGCGAATTTCGAACAAAGAAAAAACATTTAAATAAAAATATACTATTCTCAGTAGTTTTATAACAATAAAAATTAAAATCAACCATTCTCCAAAGACAGGAAAGTGATCAAGTAAATTATGGTATTTCCATAATATGCGGTTGAAATGAATAGTGCTTTTACATTACAGTTATAAGACTATATAGTAAATTTGAAAAAGAAAAAACAGTGAGTTATAGTATGTTCACAACCATGTAAGCATGCATTTTGAAAAGTAGAAAACTACTGCTTAACAATAAAATGAACTAAAATTGTCAACTTTGTCAATATAATTGTCTGACATTAAGAAAGAGGAACAGCCACCCACATATAAAAATGTCAATGTGTACAATTACTGATAGAACACACACTTTGAGTTGTTTTCACTAGTGACATATACCATGAACCAATTTTTCTCTCTCTTCCCTCTCCTGTGCATTAAATTTCAATTTTGTTAATTTTTCTTAGTTTAGTTTTACTAAAATTCAATTTAAACTAGAATTTTGCCATACATTTTAATTTGACAGAATATTTAAAACCCATAAACCCTAACTCAGAGAGCACCATTTTCACGTTTCGTATTTTCCACAAATTTATTCAGTCTATTCTGCTGCCACATGTATTTACACAACACTAATTAACTCACACATGATTAATAAACAGGGGATGATGACGTCAGGAAAAGTTGTGTTGTCTCGTGCACTATTACGTAGGGCCTGGAATAGGGAAAGTGGGATCATAGCCTTTAGTAGGATAACTTGGCTGTTTCTCAGATAGAAGGCATTTCAGTTTTATACGAATAAAATTAAAAATGAACGACTGTATCCAAGATTCCTTCCTCAGGGAGGCTAACTCCAGCCAGAAATATTTAGACCAGGGCAGGCCGCGCTCCACCAGTGCCCACCATAATGGCCGTCCTGCTGGCTCACGTCTCTGCTGCCAGCTGTGCTATCTCAGAGCCTGCAGGTCAGCACGTTTCTGTGCATTTTAAATATGGCCAAAGTAAACCTCCAGCTGCCCTGAACTGCCACATCAACTCCCCAGGTACTAATTATTGTTTATATTAGTTGCCTATTTTCAGGGTGGTAGAGGTTTTTAATGGTCTACTAATATACATCTTCATGCAAATAATCATTTGATTCTACAGAGTATTTTCTTAGGAAAAAAAATCCAAAAGCAGGGTTATATGTGAAGGAAATAAACATTTTTATAGTTGCAACTGTCTATGGCCATATATATTGCAAAAGGTCTGTCCCTCACCCCCCATAAGCCTGTGCTATCTCCAATAATCTTATTTAGGTAACAGACCAATTACTGGACCCACGGAAGAAAGCAAGTTAGCCAGTTCTTATAGGAAAAAATTTGGGCACAGTTCTCCTAAAAAACTTTTATTAAACTATTTAAATCAAGCAGTCCAAACACAATAAAAAAAATTTTAAGTGAAGTTTTGAAGTCCAAAAATTAAAAACAAAACACCTATTTCAATTTATTACAATTATGATTACACATTTTGCTATTGCAAACCAATTGAATCCATGTGACTATCATTACCATTGAATTGTGCAGTTTTCCATGGTAGTTGCATTGGAAAAAGGAAATACAAGTACATTTACTGGGAGTTGCAGCCATGGCTGGAGAGCAATACTCACAAACGTTGAAATGCTTCCCATATGATTCACAAAAGCCACATTTCAAGTACTATTATTTATTTCTATATCGATACTATAATTACAATGGTGGTAGTGTCTATTAATTGTGTCTCTATATATATTAGTAATATATATATCTTAATGTGTACATACATACATATATCTTTCTTTACATATATGTGTGTGTATATATATTTATCTATATATATATCTGTTCACTTCTAATTCCAAAGATCTGAGCTGTCTTATTTCCAGCTCCATGTAAACATGTATTTTGGATTCTATTCTGGCAGTTAGAAGCTGCATTATTGAAATCATTTTATTAGAAATAAGACTGAAAATCCCCAAACAATATGCCAACAAGATTTCTGAGTAACACATCCCAAGTTGTTCACAAATTCTTAAGTTCTCACATCCAATTGGAGAGTTTATTTTCTTCACTTTCCTTTTCTGTAGAACTGGGATAGTAATACCCAACTCAGAAGTGTGTTTTGAGAAATAAATTATTTGTATTCATTGAGAACAATAAAGTTTCTTTAAGATGGGATGCAATGGCTTTTCTAATTTGTGCCTCAGCATAATTACAAATTACTACATATTATAGATCTTCAGGGGTGTTTGAAAACAGTTTCTATGTAAAGTGTTGAATCCCAAAATGCCTAGTGATCTTTAATAAAGCAACGTGAGGTCACAATGTTTACTATTAAGTGATTCAAAGCAGTCCAGCTATGCATCTGAATCAATCAATAATAATTTTTTGACTACTTGTATGTTCAAGGCACAGTGACACATGTTGAAGACACAAAGAATAATATAAATGGCCAGGCGCGGTTGCTCACGCCTGTAATCCCATCACTTTGGCAGGCCGAGGTGGGCGGATCACGAGGTCAGGAGATCGAGACCATCCTGGCTAACACAGTGCAACCCTGTCTCTACTAAAAACACAAAAAATTAGCCGGGCGTGGCGGCGGGCGTCTGTAGTCCCAGCTACTCGGGAGGCTGAGGCAGGAGAATGGCGTGAACCCGGGAGGCAGAGCTTGCAGTGAGCCGAGTTCGCGCCACTGCACTCCAGCCTGGGCGACAAGCGAGACTCGGTCTCAAAAAAATAAAATAAAATAAAATAAAAATCAATCAATCAATAATAATAATATAAAAGTCTGGCAGTATAGTGAGAGAGGAAGAGCACATTAACAAATGCTACCCACAACACACCACAGAAAGGAATGACTATAACCAAACAACACAGCAGTTCCAGGAAAAGAAGAGGTTTTAGCTGGCTTGGAATGAAACCCATTTCAGGTTAGCTGAGCGTAAAGAACATCTCTAGTCCTAGGAAACCACCAGGACCGCAGGAACCACAGGTCGTATCGGAACAGCATAATGAGGTGGGTGAGCAGAGCAGTTTAGGTGGTCTGTGTGTTCCTTGAAGTGCCAAAGAGGCATAATGATGTGAGAAAAGTGCTGAGGGCAGTGTTAAGAAGAAAAGAATTTACTGTGGTTTACAGATTGTGTTGGATATACCACAACTAAATACAATAAAACCTGTAAGAACAATTCACGATGCCTGTAAATATGTATTGTAAATGGTTTAACCGCAATTATAATTCAATTTTAAATAATAAAATTTAACAAACAAATCTATGTGAACTACAAAGTACCTACTTATGTTCATTATGTATATCTTTCCAAAGATACTCAGTGATTCTTATTACACACAAAGATGGGTAGATGATGTTCATAATAGTGTTTTAATTACTGACTTGTCTTTACATACTAAAAACTCTTTACTATTGACTTATTAAATTACACCCATTAAAATGCAATCATACTTTTTCATGTTTTAATTTGATTTTAATAACAAATTTCATTCATTGATATGGACAGCCATTAACACTAAGCAAATTATTTTTAGTTAAAATATTAATAGGTGATGATAGCACTCTGACTTTCCTAAAGAATGTGTTTTAAAACTGAGTCTGATACCAGGTTTACAGTGATATCTTTGGAAAGAAAACAGTAGTCAGATACGGGCAGTAAAAGAATACAAATCTTTGAAACAACCAGTCCAAATGGGCTTTCTGGAACCTAGTCATTGCTGTCAGTTGGTAACGGCTTTGGTTTCTGACCTGACATAGTCCACTTTATCTCTCACCATACTCAGAGCTCTGTGCTGTTTATCTTGGCTTTCCTGTGGGCTTCATGAATCTCAGCCATAATCGTGGTCATCCCATCCTGAAGTTTTGTCTGGAAGGAATACGAAAGCTTTCTGGAAAGGTCAACTCTGCCTGCAGCAGTGTCCGGAGCCATGAGGCCCGGAGTTAGCCGACCTCTGTTGCTTGATCTCTGCAAAGCGGAGACAAAATGGCACATTTCCGGGTTCTTCATTATAACCGGTTCCCGCGCGCGCGCCTAAAACCTTTCCCGCGCGCGCCTAAACCTTTCCCGCGCGCGCCCAAACCTTTCCCGCGCGCGCCCAAACCTTTCCCGCGCTCGCAAACCTTTTCGCGCCCAGAAAGATATGCAGCCTACGGCGCAGGTGCGATCCCGCGCCCGCGAAAATTACAAACCCAAGGCGCATGCGCAATTGTAATTTGAGAAGACCGGCCCCCCCCCCCCCCCCGTCACCGCCCTGGCCCAACCTCTTCCCCTGCCAGCCTATATAAGGCATCGCACCACCATTATTAAACGAGACTTGATCAGGCTATTTGTCTCCATTTCTGGTGTTTTCTTGTCTCCTCCATTCCCACTCCTCTTTCCAGGGCCGGTTCGACTGTCCTGCGGGTCGGGACACAGGAGAGAGTTTTCCAAGGAAGACAGCCTCAGCTATGTCAAGGCACAAAAAACAGGATACTGGGCACACAACGGGCTTATGTGAGCCCTTCACAAGTCAGAGATACCAAAGCACTCACCAGGAGTGGTGAAGAGAAAAAGCTGTGTCCGTGAGACAGAGAAGGAAAGAAGTATCACTGGTCATTTTTTTCAGAGAAGAGCTCACATTTGAGGTATCCTATCTACTCTATAATACAGGGAATTATAGGAACTTCTGAAGCTCAGCTTTCCACAGGTACCTCTCCGTAGCAATCAAGGATAACAACGAAGATACAGTCCCTTTTTTACCCCCATTTTCTGTTTCTTTAAGGGAAACTTACCTGTTAAAGAGGATTTTATTGGCAGAATTAGAAAAAATACAAGAAGGGTCAACAGCTACTCCTGAGAAACCCATAAGGTGAGAGTATCGAGTTATGTATTTTGTAAATTCTTACATAAAGGTGTTTTATGTGCAAACAAACATTGCTGTATCAGCAAGATTTGATTGAATTCTGAAAGTCAAAAACAGGAAAATGCACAAATACCCCAACTGATGCGTGTCTGCGGTATTCAACTTCCGTAAATGTAATGTTTATTACTCAGAAAAAAATGGTTTTCTATTTTATTTTTTTAGAAATCTCTGTACTCAATAACAACTGCATCTCACGTGGCAACTAGTAAACCTACATTAACAAAGAGAAACAAAATTTACTCTTTTTTTTTTTTTTTTGAGACAGGGTCTCACTCTTTCCCCTCAGGCTGAAGTGCAGTGGTGTGATTTCCAAAGTCACATGTTACCTTCCATATGTACAATTTACCATCATATTTGCTATCCTATTTAGTCTTTTGCATTTTATTCTATTATGTTATATTACATTATGTTTTAAATGTTTCTTCCAACTCATTACGTTAACGATTGATTATGTCATCTCTTTTTCTGAAAACTACTGCATTAAAATATCTCTGCAATGTAGAAATAATTTAGTTGAACTGTGTCATGTATGGATAAGACTTTAGAAATAACCTGCCATTCTGGGTCACTCTTCAGAATCTGAACCCACATCCACAGAATTTGGAGAGCATCCCCACGAGCTCCCGTGGGGTAGTCAAGATGGTTGGACTTCAAGACTGGCTGCAGGAGTCTGCTTTCAATTTCCCTTATCTTGTGTGACTGCTTCAACTACATAATAGCTTGGTAGAATGAAAAAGTGTTTTTATATGTGTTTTTGTGTTTAAATGTGTGGGTGAGTGTGTGCACAGGAGTGACTGACCAAAGGTAGGGGTAGAGGTGCTTTTGGAAGTGACAGTACAGGCTTTTTCCATAATATGTTGCAAATATATTTTCTTTATTTTTATGGAGCAAACTAGCTTCAGTGTCAGGAACTTTATGAGTCCTTGTAAATCACTGGGAGCATACCTAAAGGATTTGTATTCATAATTCAGTATATTTTTTCATTAAGAAACTAAATGATACAATACCAAAGACATGATCCATGAAAAGAAATAATCAACGAGTTGGACTTCATTAAAATTAAAGTGTCTGCTCTGCAAAAAAAAAAAAAAAAAAAAAAAAAAGCACTCTCTAGGAAATGAGTTTCAAGGCACAGATTTATGGAGAAAATATTTGCAAAAGACACATTAATAAACGACTGCTAACGAAAATATACAAAGGACATTTAAAATTCAATAATAAGAGAATACACAACCGGATTAAAAAATGGGCAAAAGAACTGAACAGATACCTCACCAGAGAAAATACACAGATAGCAAATTAACATATGAAAAACTGCTCAACTTTATATGTCACAAAGGATAAGTTAAAACAATAAAATACCACTATGCACCTAT
Source organism: Piliocolobus tephrosceles (assembly GCF_002776525.5). NCBI lineage: Eukaryota > Metazoa > Chordata > Mammalia > Primates > Cercopithecidae > Piliocolobus > Piliocolobus tephrosceles. The sequence continues at coordinate 7,737,379 of NC_045437.1, forward strand.
TAGAGTGGCCAAAATCCAAAGCACTGACCACATCAAAAATGAGAATGTGCAATAACAGAAATGCTCATCGTTTTCTGGTGGGAATGCAAAATGGTTCAGCCATTGGAAGACAGTTTGGTGATTTTAGAAAAAGGTGTAAATTTAGGGGGTACACGTGCAATTTCCTTAGATGCGTCTATTGTGTAGTTATGAAGTCTTAGATTTTGCCATATCAGTTTCTCAAATAATGTAGATTTTACCCAGTAATTTCTCATCAGCCTTCCCATTTTGTTCCCCCACACTTCTTAGTTTTTAATGACTGTCTTTCCACTATCTGTGTCCATGAGTACACGTTATTTAGCTCCCACTTATAAGTGAGAACATCTGGTATTTGACTCTGCTTCTAATTTGTTTTACTTAAGACGATGGCCTCCAGTTCCGTCTATGTTGCTAAGATAGACATGATGTCTTTCCTTTCTACGGCTATAATATTCCATTGCATGTATATACTACTTTCTAAATCCAATCACCCTTTGATGGACACAAAATAACACCGTGATAAGCATACAAGTTCAGGTATCTTTTTGACATAATGATTTATTTTCCTTGGGGTAGGTACCCAGTAATGGGGTTGCTGGATCAAATTGTGTTTCTATTTCAAGCTCTGTGAAAAATATCCATACTGTTTTCCACAGGGGTTGTACTAATGTGTATTCCCACCAGCAGTGTGTAAGCATTCCCTTTTCTCTGCATCCTCACTAATATCTGTGACTTTTTTGACTTTTTAAAAACAGCCATTCTGAGTGGTGTTAGATGATATCTCATTGTAGTTTTAATTTGTATTTCTCTGTTGATTGGTGATGTTGAGCTATTTTCCATATGCTTGTTGGCTATCATATGTGTTCTTTTAAAACGTTTGTTTTCATTTTCTTTGCCTACTTTTTATTGAGGTTATTCGTGTGTGTGTGTGTGTGTGTTTTGTTGTTGTTGTTGAGTTCCTTGTAAATTCTGGGCATTAGTTCCCTGCAAATATTTTCTCGTATTCTGCAGGTCATCTATTCATGTTGTTGATTACTTCCTTTGCTGTGCAGCATCACTTTAGTTTAAAATCCCATTTGTCCATTTTGTTTTTTTTTTTTTTTTTTTTTTTTT
>NC_045437.1:7738609-7751973 GCF_002776525.5 Piliocolobus tephrosceles
TTTTTTTTTTTTTTTTTTTTTGGCTTGTGCTATTCTTTTTTTTTTTTTCTTTTTTTGAGATGGAGTTTTACTCTGTCCCCCAGGCTAGAGTGCAGTGGTGCGATCTCTGCTCACTGCAACCTCTGCCTCCTGGGTTCAAGCGATTCTCCTGCCTCAGCCTCCCGAGTAGCTGGTATTGCAGGCACGCACCATCACTCCTGGCTTATTTTTGTATTTCCAGTAGAGACGGGCTTTCACCATGTTGGCCAGGCTGTTCTCGAACTCCTGAGGTCAACTGATTCACCCACCTCAGCCTCTCAGTGCTGGGCTTACAGGTGTGAGCCACTGTGCCTGGCCTGGCTTGTGCTTTTGAGGTCTTAATAATTAATTCTTTGCTTAGACCAATGACCAGAAGAGTTTTTCGTAGGTTTGCTTGTAATATATTTATAGTTTCAGGTTTTAAATTTGAGTTTTCATCTATCTGCGGTTGGTTTTGGTATATAGTGAGAGATAGGGGTCCCTTTGCATTCTTTTGCATATGGCAATTCAATTTTCCCAGCACCATTTGTTGAAAAGAGTGTCAATTCCCCATTATGTTTTTTGCTGACTCTGTCAAAGATCAGTTGCTTCTAGATATGTGACTCTATTTCTGGATTCTCTATTCTGTTTCATTTGTTTTTGTTTATATATTTATACCAGATACCATGCTGTTTTGATGACTATATCCTAATTTGAGGTCACATAATGTGATGCCTCCAGCTTTGCTCTTTTTGCTTAAGATTGCTATGGCATCTGGGCTTCCTTCGGTTTTCATATATATTTTATTTTCTTCTAATTCTCTGGAAAATGATGGTATTTTGATAGGGACTGCACTGAATTTGTAGATTGCTTTGGGAGGTGTGACCATTTTAACAATATTAATTCTTCCAATCACTGAGCATGGGGTTTTTTAATTTAATTGTGTCATCTACAATTTCTTTCATTGGTGTTTTGTAGTTTTCCTTATGGATACCTTTCACTTCCTTGTTTAAATATACCCCTTAGTTAAATACCTAAAAAGACATTTTCTTTTCAGTTATTAAAAATAGGATTATCTTCTTGATTTAGTTTTCAGCTTAAGTTTTTGCTGTGTAGAATTGCTACTGATTTGTGTATGTTGATTTTGTTTCTCAAAACTTTACTGAACTCATCTATCAAATCTAAGAGTGTTTTACAGAGTCTTTAGGGTTTTCTAGATATAAGATTATATTATCAGCAAACAGATAATTTGACTTCCTCTTTTTCAATCAGGATGCCTTTTATTTCTTTCTCATGAATGATTGCTCTAGCTAGGACTTACAGCATTATGTTGAATAAGAAGTGGTGAAAGTAGGCATCCTTGTCTTGTTCCAGTTATTAGGAGGATTGTTTTCAACCTTTCTCCATTCAGTAGGATGTTGGCTGTGGGTTTTGCATATATGGTCTTTATTATTTTGAGGTATGTTCTTAGTTTGTTGAACTTTTTTTTATATATCATGAAGGGGTGCTGAATTTTATCAAATGCTTTTTTCTATATCTATTGAGTTGATAATATGGTTTTTGTCCTTCATTCTCTTTATGTGATAAATTAAATTTTTTGAGTGCTTTTCGTGTTTGGTAGAAGTTGTCTGTGAATCCATCTGACTCTGGGATTTATTCAATCTCATCATGACTCATTATTGGTCTGTTCAGAACTTTTATTTGTCTGTAATTCAATCTTTGGAGATTGTATGTTTCCAGGAATTTATCCATTTCCTCTAAGTTTTCTAGGTTGTGAGTATATATTCTTCATAGTAGTCTCTGATGATTTTTAGTATTTCTGTGATATCAGTTGTAATGTCTCCTTTTTCATTTCTGATTGTTTATTTGAATATTCTCTCCTCTTTTCTTGATTAGTCCAGCTAGTTGTTTATCAACTTTATTTTTTCAAAAAACTAACTTTTATTTCTTTGATGTTTTGTATCATTTTTGGTCTCCGTTTCATTTAGTTCTGCTCTGACTTTTTATTTTTTATTTTGATATTTTATTTCTTTTCTTTCGCTAGCTGAGGATTTGGCTTGTCCTTGTTTCTCTAGTTCTTTGAAGAGGTGCAACATTAGGATATTAATCTGTGATCTTTCCGACTATTTTGATGTAGGCACTTAATGTTATGAACATCCCTCTTAACACAGCTTTAGCTGTATTCCAGAAATTTTGGTATGTTGTGTTTGTGTTTTCATTTGTTTCATTTTTTAAAATTTCTTTCTGAATTTTGAAATTGACTCAGAGCTCATTCAGAAGTATATTGTTTGATTTCCATGTATTTTTATAGTTTACAGGGTTCCTTTCTGTGCTGTTTTCTAGTGTTATTCCACTGTGGTCTAAAACACTTGATATGATTTTGACTTTTTCTATTTGAAATTATGAGGTTTATTTTTTAGCCTAACATAAAACTAAATATCTTTTTACCATATAATTCAGCAATCACATTCCTTGTTATATACCCAAATTAGTTGAAAACGTATGTCCACAGAAACGCCTACACACAAATGTTTACAGAGGCTATATTGATAAATTCCATACCATGGAATCAACCAACATGTATTCTATGAGTAAATGGGTAAATATCCTGTATATATCCAGATAACGTAATAGTATTCAGTGCTAAAAAGGCATGAGCTACCAAGCTGTGGAAAGACATGGAGGAACCTTAATTGCATATTACTAAACGAAAGACACCAATATGAAAATGTTGCATACTGTATAACTGCGACTATATGACATTTTGGCAAAACCATGGAGATAAGTAGATTGCTGTTTGTGAGTGGTTAGATGAGAAGACAGTATAAATAAGCGTAGTACAGAGGAGTGTAGGGCAGTGAAACTACTCTGTATGATACTATAATGGTGAACACATGTCATTGTATATTTGATTAAAACCTTAGAATGTGCAACACCAAGAGTGAACCCTAAGGCAAACTATGGACTTTGAGTGACAACAATGTGTCAATGTAGGTTCATCAGTTACAAAAAATGTATCACTCAGGTAGGGAATGTTGATCATTGGGGAGGTTATTCAGCTACAGAGGGCAGAGTTTATGGGGAAATATCTTTACCTTTCTTTCAATGCTGCTGTTTTGTTATGAATGTAAAACTTGTTCCAAAAAAGTAATGGCTTAAAAAAATTATTAACAGGAGTTTTAGACTAGTAGATTAAATTTGAATCTATTCCAGAATCTGATTTAAATACTGAATCTATTTGGAAATACATTTAACACTAACTTAATCCCTTTAACTAAAATCCACAATACATATTAAGCACATGTTACATATGCCAAAATTTCACATTAAACTGTTGGCCCAATGAGAGCAGGGCCAGCCCTGCATCACCCTTTTCCGCGCAGCAGGGGCCAGCTCAGCACTTTACGTGTATTAAGTTCAAGAAATATGTGATGAATATGTTAACGAAAGAAAGGCTGTAGTCTTTACAGGCTAAACCATAGCCAATAGGAGCAAAATTCAAAATATTGAGATTTCGAAAACATTATATTCATTTTGAAAGCAGACAATATGTCCTATAAATGTAATGTGTGTAAAAATATCATTCTGAATGTTGTGTGTGATTCATGCTGAATGACTAGTGTGTTTCTGGGCAAAGAAATATCTAGTAGGATGCTGAAACTTCTCTCTATTACAATGTATGCTTTTTAGATCATGCAGATGCTATCTTTAGAGAATATATAATTAATGAAGATGCCAACCTATTAACTCCACCCTTTAAAACTTTGTCCTTTCAGGCAATAATTGCTCTACATTTACCAATTTTTTATACTAATTTTCTTAAGGAGGTGTTAATTTTGTGGTCTAGATGAAATTGTTAGAAGCTAACTGAAAAATATTGTCTACACACACTCACCTAAATGGAGGAAAGTAATTTTTTAATATTCTCATTTTTTCCTCCAGGTTTATAAAGAAAAATTGCAATTCTATTACTTTCTAATTTGTATACAGTTTAAAGTTCTTCCCATTGTCTGTTTTATTCTTCCCCTAACTACCTAATAAAACAAAATAAAATAAGCACCTGAGGCCCAAAAGGGTTCAATCCATTTGCTGCTGTTTTATATCAACACATTTTTCAATACGGGAGAGTTTCACTACCTCATAAAGATTTAGATATGTTATGAAATAACATAGTAGTGATATGAGGGGCACAGGCTTCATTTGTTTATTCTACAAGTATTTATGGAGCCTGTCTTAAGACAGCCACCATGCTGGAAGACTAATAGAACTTGGAAATGGATAAGCCTCAGCCATACAGAGCTCTTGTTCCCATGGGCTGAATAAAGCCTAAATGGATGAAAGTGTTCAGAACTCTAGTTTTTGTTTTACAATGGACTGAGAAGCTCTTAAAGTCCCTCTCCACTTGACCAACTCTAGACAGGCTTCTTTCTGAGTCTAGAACCCAACTTCCATTTTCTTAGAGCATTTACTTTAGAAACCTTGAAACTAAAAATTCTTTCTCTACCCTTTGAGATGTAATTTTTTAAAAAGTCTTTTGCCAATTTTACAACTCAAAGATTATAAGTAATCCTTTTGATATGTAATCATCAAGGAAGATAGTGCCCCATCTCTGAGTCTCTGTGGGAAAATAGAAGCCTAATTTCAAAAGATATCAATTAGCAAATGTAGATGGCCTAATCACAAAGGAAAACACTTGCAAACTCAGGGAAAACTCAATGTGCTGGACACATTCCATAGATCGTTAGCTCCCCAGATGTCCTCTGGCACTTTTCCACCAGTTCATCACAGCTGTTATAAACGCCACCACTCTGTTTTGACAGACTTTAGTTCAGACTCAATTCTGCCCTCTCTCCTTTATTGCAATAGTCTTCAATAAAGTCTTTGCCTGCTTCACATTGTCCATTGCAATTCTTGCTTTGACACAACTGATGATCCTTTGGACAAGTTGCTTATGCTCTCTGACTCAGATTCCACATCATTAAAGTGTTGATCCTACAGACTGGCCTATTTATCCAATTTTACAAATCTTGATTAGTAAACAGGATGAAAATCAAATATATGTGTAAGTATTTGAAAAGCGTAAAGCGGTAACTGTGTTGGGGAGCAGAGCAAGATGGCAGAATAGAAGGTTTTACTGATTGTCCTCCCAATAAGAACACTAATTTAACGACTATCTACACACACACACACAAACCACCTTTTTAAGAACTAAAAACTAGGTGAGCACTCACAGTACCTGGTTTTAACTTTATATTGCTGAAAGAGGCACTGAAGAGGTAGAAAACACGGTCTTGAATTGTTGATGCCATCCTTGCCCCATCTCCTGGTAGCAGTAGCATGGTACAGAGAGCATTTTTATGTTTTTGGGAGAGGAAGAACTCAGCAACCATGAGGCCTTAATTCAGTGCCTTCCTATTACAGCAGAAAGAAAAAGTGGACCAAACTCAGCTGATGCCCAGCCCTGGAAGGATCATTGAGACCACCCCTAGCCAGAGGAGAATTGCCAATCTCAGCAGTCAGAATTTCAGTTTCCGCAAGCCTTGTCACTGTGGGCTAAAGAGCTCTTGAGTCTGAAATGAACTTGAAAGGCAGCCTAGGCCTCAAGAAAGGCAATCTTGACTTCTGTCCAAGGCAGAATAAAAAACTCAGTTACCTCCTTTTAGAAACATCTACAAAACTGGGGAAAATAGAAAAACCAAAATTGTCACGATATATGTATTATCATCACTGTTGTAGTAGTTGCATGAGTATAGACATATTTTAAAGCATATCAAATTGCACAATATAAACATGCATAGTTGCACATAGGTCAGTGTGGGCAAATGATCCCAGAGAAAAGAGAAAGAAATTAGATGAATCTTGTGATTGCATTAGCTTCCTGCCTGCAGACAGTCTCCAGGCTCTTGCTCTGGGAATTAGAACTCTCATGGAGTCCTGTGGCTTCCCTTAGCTGCAGAGGCAGAAGTAGTAGTTCAGGGAGGTTATAATATGGCCAGAGTTCATAGGCAGAGTGCCTGAAAGGAGAGCACAACAGAAAGAAGGAGCTCTGGACATATGAGGATGCTCTTCATTAAGTCTTCTCTTGAGTACCAACCAGCACATGCAGATAAGGAAAATACCCAGGGCCAGGGAAAGAATGCTTTAATCCTTAAAGGATTAGAGAAAACCATATTCAGGACTCATATAGGCCAGAAGATGTCGTTATTCCTACCAGGAAAAATAATAATTTAGAAGTCATCAGGTAGAGGGATTCAGCCCAGTAATAGGAAAGTTTAGCCTTGGACTAAATAATGTTCTGGTCCAAATTCAAGATAAAAAGCAAGACCTTAAAGAATCAAACTACTTCTAAGTAACTATGCTGCAGTTCATGATAAATATCAAGATCATTTGTAAGAATATAAAAATATCCAGTATCCAAAAACATAAAATATGCAATGTCTAGCATCTACATTTATATATTATCTATATTATCCAATAAACCCATATTTATTTTTATAATAAATAATATTCCATATTTATTGCCCTGAAATAAAAAAGTTTCAGGCCTTCAAAGAAGCAGGGTACATGATTTATAAGAGAAAGTCAATAATCAAAGCTGACCTGAATAAATTCTAGTGTTCAATAGCACAGTAGGGTGACTGTGATTCAGAGTAATTTATTGTATATTTCAAAATAGGTAGAAGACAAATTTGAAATGCCCTCAATACAAAGAAATTATAAATGTTTGAGGTGATGGATATCTTAATTACCCTGATCTGATTATTACACTTTTAATACATGCATCAAAATATCACATGTACCCCAGAAATAAGTCTAATCATTATGTGCTAATGAACAGCTTAAAAAATTAAAAACTGATCTAGAAATGTCACACTGATAACATTAGATGATCATGTCATTTAAAACATTATCATAATCTTAATTTATATGTTCAAAAAGCTAAAAAACAGATAAAGCACATTAGGTATAGATATTAAAAATATTAAGTACACATTCCAAATCAAACTTCTAGAGATGAAGCTACAATATCTGAAATGAAAAATACACTTGATGAGATTAACAGCATATTAGACACTACAGTATAAAAGATCAGTGAACTTGACCACAGTAATAATGATTGCTCAAAATAAAGCTGACAGAAGAAAAAAAAAGTGAAAAATAATATAGAGTATCGGTGAGAAGTAGGGGAGAATTCAAAGCAACTTACTATTGTATGTATTAGTGTCAGCAAAGGAAAAATGGGCATGAGATGTAAAGATAATAAACTTTTGAAAGAAATCAGAGCCACAACTTTTCCTGAAACTTTTTCAAATTTAATGTGAACTATAGGCTCACAGATCTGGCAAGTTCAACAAATCCCAATCACAAAAAATATGAAAAAAAATTGCACCAAGGCACTTTATGATCAAATTGCACAAATCCAATAACATGGTTCAAATCTTAAAAGCTGTAAGATAAAAAGGCATTTTATACATAGGAAAACAAAGATGAGAATAACAAAGTCAAAAGGCAGTGGAACAATATTTTTAAAGTACTGTAGAGGAAAGAAGGTCAATTTAGTATTCTATTCCCCCCAAATATCTTTCTAAAATGTAGATGAATGAAGATATTTCAGAATATCTTTTCCTCCAAGAGAGTTTATCCCCATAGACCTGTATTATCAAAGAAAAAAATTAAATGGACATCTTGAAGAAGTAGGAAGATGAAACCCATCAGAAATCAAGATATACACAAAGAAATGGAAAGCACCAGAAATAGTAAGAATGTTGGTAAACATAAAATACATTTCTTATAAATTCAATATTTTAAGGATATTTTTACATGTTTAGAACAAAAGCAATGATAATAAATCCTGTGGTTTATAACAGAAAGATAAGTAAAATGAAAGACAAAAATAGTACAAATACTGAGAATGTGGAAATGGAAGTATGCTGCCATTGGATTCAACACACAAAGTAACTATGTTAATTAAGTTAGATCAGTTAAAAAGGAAGTCTATAAACCCTAAAGCAAGCATGAAAACACACACACACACACAGAGAGAGAGAGAATATGCCAAGAAATATTGTAAAATAAAATTATCTAAAATGATTAATCTAAAATCTGATAGAAAATTTAAGAAAAACATGAAATGAGAAAAGATAAGACAAATAGAAAACAAAATGTAAGATAATATATTTATACTCAACCAAGTCAAAAACTACATTAGCATAAATGGGTTAAAAAGCAATTAAAAAGGCATAAACTGCAGGGTCATATTAACAAAAAAAACCTAAATACAAGCTGCTTACCAAAACAAGACACAAATTTCTTAAAACAAAATGATGGGAAAAGATATATTAAGCTAACATGAATTAAAACATTGCTACAATGGCTCAATTAATACCAAAATACATTTCAAGGCAAAGACTATTAGCAGAAATTGAAAGGGTCATTTTATAACGATAAGAAGTCAATACATTGAGGACATAGCAATCCTAAACACGTACACAAATAATTACAAAATTTTAAAATGCATGAGCCAAAACTAATAGAACTGCAAAGACAGACAAATTCACACTTATGGTCAAATGTTTTAATACCCTAATAAAATAATTTCATAGAAATATGTGTTACAATGTTAAAAAATACCAATAAAGTTACATAGAAATCTTAAAAAGCATTATCAACCAAACGTATCTAAATAAGATCTATAAAATCCTCCAACCTATGACTGTAGAATACACATTATTTTCAAGTGCATATGATACCTTTATCAGGTTAGACCATTGGTTTGGCTTTGTGTCCCCACCCAAATCTCATCCTGAATTTTAATCCCCCGTGTTGAGGGAGGGACCTTATTTTATTCAGGGTTCTCTAGAGGGACAGAACTAATAGGACACATGTGTATATAAAGGGGAGTTTATTAAGGAGTATTGACTCACACGATCACAAGGTGAAGTTTCACAGTAGGCCTTCTGCAAGCTGGAGAGCAAGGAATTTAGTCCAATTTCCAAAATCTCAAAAGTAGGGAAACCGGCAGTGCAGTCTTCAGTCAGGGGCCAACGACCCACGAACCCTGGTGTAAGTCCAAGAGTCCACAAGCTGAAGAACTTGGAGTCCAATGTTTGTGGGCAGGAAGCACTCAGCATGGGAGAAAGATGAAGGCCAGAAGACTCAGCCAGTCTCCTCTTTCCATCTTCTTCTGCCCGCTTTAGTCTAGCTGACCGCCCAGATTGAGGGGAAGTCCGCCTCTCCCAATCCACTGAGTCAAGTGTTAATCTCCTTTGGCAACACCCTCACAGAAAATCTCAGAAACAATAGTTTGCATCCCTTAGTCGAATCAAGTTGACACTCAATGTTAACAATTACAGACCTGGTGGGAGGGGATTAGATCATGGGGGCAGTTTCCCCTGTGCTGTTCTTGTGACAGAGAGTGAGTTCTCATAAGATCTGATGGCTTAAACGTGTAACACTTTCCCTTTTCCTCTCTCTCCTGCCATTAGGTAAGACATGTCTTGCTTCCCCTTCACCTTCTGCCATGATTGTAAGTTTCCTGAGGCTTTCCAAGCCATACAGAACTGTGAGTTAATGAAACCTCTTTTCTTTATAAATTACCCAGTCTCAGATAGTTCTTTACAGCCATGTGAAAATTGACTAATACAGAAAATTGGTACTGGGACAATGATGCAATGCTATAAAGATAATCTGAAAATGTGGAAGTGACTTTGGAACTAACAGGGCAATGGCAGATGTTGAAATGGTTTGGCAGATTCAGAAGACAGGAAGATGTAGGAAAGTTTGGAAATTCCTAGAGACTTGTTGAATGGTTCTGATCAAAATGCTGATATGGACAACAAAGTCCAGACTGGGGTGGTCTCAGATGGAGATGCAAAACTATTGGGAACTGGAGCAAAGGTCACTCTTTCTATGTTTTTGCAAAGAGACTGGTGGCATTTTTCTGCCCCAGAGATGTGTGGAACTTTGAACTTGTGAGAGATGGTTTAGGGTATCTGGCAGAAGAAATTTTTAAACAGCAAAGCATTCAAGAGGTGACCTGGCTTTTCCTGAAAGCATACAGTTATATGCACTCATAAACAGATAGTTTGAAATTGGAACTTATGTTTAAAGAGGAAGCAGAGCTTAACAGTTTGGAAAATTTGCAGCCTGACCATGTGGTAAAATTTTTTTTAAAATCCCATTTTCTGGGGAGAAACTCAAGCCTACTGCATAAGCAACAAGGAGGCAAATGGTAATATTCAAGACAATGGGAAAAATATTTCTGGGGCATTTCAGAAATCTTCAAGGCAGCCCCTCTCATCACAGGCCCCAAGACCAAGGAGGGGAAAATGGTTTCTTGGGCCAGTCCCAGGGCCAGATGCTCTGTGAAACCAGGGACATGGCACCCTACATCCCTCCTGTTCCAACTCCAGCAGTGGCTGAAAGGGGCCAAGTTATAGCTCAAGTTCTGGCTTCAGTGGGTGCAAGCCCCAAGCTTGGGTGGCTTCCACAGGGTGTTGGGCCTATGGGTACACAAAAGACAAGAGTTGAGCTTTGGGAGCCTCCACCTAGATTTCAGAGGATGTATGGAAACACCTAGATGTCTAGGCAGAAGTCTGCTGCAGGGCTGAAGCCCTCATAAAGAATCCTTTACTAGAGCAATGCAGAGGGAAATTGTGGGGTTGAGGCCAACATACAGAGTCCCTACTGTGGCACTGCCTAGTGGAGCTGTGAGAAGAGGGCCACCATCCTCCAGATCCCAGAATGGTATATGAATGGACAGCTTGCATGGTACACTTTAAAAAGCACTCAACACCAGCCCTTGAAAGCAGTCACAGGGGCTGTACCCTGCAGAGCAACAAGGGCAGAGCTGCCCAAGACCATGAGAACCAACCTCTTACATCAGTGTGACCTGGATGTGATACATGGAGTCAAAGGAGATCATTTTGGAGGTTTAAGATTTGACTGCCCTGCTGGATTTCACACTTGAATGGGGCCTGTAGCCCTTTTGTTTTGACCAATTTCTCCCATTTGGAAACGGAACATTTACCCAACACCTGTAACCCTATTGAATCTTGGAAGTAACTAACTAGTTTTTAATTTTGCAGGCTTATAGGTGGAAGGGACTTGCCTTGTCTCAGATGAGACTTAGACTTTGGACTTGGACATTTGAGTTAATGCTGGAAAGAGTTAAGAATTTGAGGGGCTGCTGGGAAAACGTAATTGTTTTTGAAATGTGAAAAAGTCCTAAGATTTGGGAGGGACCAGAGTTAGAATGATATGGTTTGGCTCTGTGTCCTCACCCCAATCTCATCTAATATTTTAAACCCTACATACTGAGGGAGGGACTTCGGGGGAAGTGACTGGATCATGAGGACAGTTTCCCCCATGCTGTTCTCATGATAGTGAGTGAGTTCTCATGAGATCTAATGGTTTAAAGATGTTACACTTTCCCATTCACTTTCTCTTCTGCTCTCACACACATGTCTTGCTTCCCTTTGGCCTTTTACTACAATTGTATGATTCCCGAGGCTTCTCCAGCCATGAGGAACTATGAGTCAATTAAACCTCTTTTTTTCTTATAAAGTACCCTGTCTCAGGTAATTCTTTACAGCAGTGTTAAAACAGACTAATACAACTATATTCTAGGCCATTAAAAATTATCAATAAACTTTAAAAATTTCAAGTCACACAATGTATGTCCCCTGAGAACAAGGGAATGAATCAGAAAGATGTGGAAAATCACCACCAATTTGGAAATTAACTCCTTTCCTAACAAACCACTTATCATACTAAGTGCTGGCAAGGATGAAGTGCAATTGAAATGCTCATACAATTCTAGTGTGAATTTTTTTTACAAAAGGTACAGCCATTTTGGAAAACAATATGGCAGTTCTGAAAATTTATAGATAGATGAACCATATGACTCAAATGTTACACATCTAGGTATTTACTCAAGATCAATGAAAGCATATGTCCACATAATAATGTGTACATGAATGTTTATATCAGGTTTATTTATTGTAGCACAAAAATGGAAACAACCCAAATATTCATGAGTGTGTGACTGGATAAATTACAGTATAGTCATAAAATCAAATAACATTCAACATTAAAAATTACAAATTTTTAATAAATCAAAATATTGATAGAGAGCAAAATACTTTGTTAGTGAAAAACATCAGAAAAAGAGGGTACATGTTACAAAATTTTGTTTATACAAAATGCAAACTGTCTAAAGTGTCAGAAAGCTGACCAGTGGTTTCTTGGGAACAAGGGGAAGGGTTGATGAAGGAGAAGGAGGAAAGCATTACAACTGAGGATTTCAAACATTAATTAACATATTAATTGCCCTAAAATTTCATAAAATGAAATTTGCAGCCTGACCATGTGGTAAAATTTTTTTTTAAATCCCATTTTCTGGGGAGAAACTCAAGCCTACTGCATAAGCAACAAGGAGGCAAATGGTAATATTCATAAAATGAATAAGCAACAAGGAGGCAAATGGTAATATTCATAAAATGAAATTTTAGGGCAATTAATATGTTAATTGTTGCAATTGTATTGATGCTCTTGGTGTGTAAACATACCAAGACATAAAAGTGTCCACTTTTAAAACATGCAGTATATTGTAGGACTTTTATACCTTAATAAAACTGTTTAAAAAACATATTTAAAATGTACAAAACCAACTTACAATGTTTAAGGATGCACAATTACATAGCAAACTAGGACGAAAAGTAAAGAAGTGAGGATGTTTGACTCATAATAATTCATAGTTACATGTGTTTTATGTAATTTTCTGTATCTCTGTTATACTTCACAATAGAATGTTAAAGCCATGTTACACCCCATTTTCTAATTCACTGTTTCCAAACAAGAAAATAGGACTAGGAGGCAAAAACTTGACTTTTTAAACTGTCATATCCAGCCCAGTGATTAAAACCTTTATATTTGTCATCATTAAATAAACCAATTTATAATGTTTTTTATAAAATACACTTATTTAGGCCGGGCGTGGTGGCTCACCTATGTAATCCTAGCACTTTGGGAGGCTGAGGCGGGTGGATCACAAGGTCCAGAGATCGAGACCATCCTGGCTAACACGGTGAAACCCCGTCTCTATTAAAAATACAAAAAAATTAGCCTGGTGTGGTGGCGGGCACCTGTAGTCCCATTTACTCAGGAGCCTGAGGCAGGAGAATAGCATGAACCTGGGAGGCAGAGTTTGCAGTGAGCCAAGATTGCACCACTGCACTCCAGCCTGGGTGACAGAGTGAGACTCTGTCTCAAATATATATATATATTTAAATCAAACAATACAGAAAAGTTTACAGAAGTGAAAGAAAGAAAGAAAGAAAGAAAGAAAGAAAGAAAGAAAGAAAGAA
>NC_045437.1:7751983-7752159 GCF_002776525.5 Piliocolobus tephrosceles
GAAAGAAAGAAAGAAAGAAAGAAAGAAAGAAAGAAAGAAAGAAAGAAAGAAAGAAAGAAAAAAAGAAAGAAAGAAAGAAAAGAAAGAGGGAGGGAGGGAAGGAAGGAAGGAAAGAAAGGAGGGAGGGAGGGAAGGAAGGAAGGAAGGAAGGAAGGAAGGAAGGAAGGAAGGAAGGA
>NC_045437.1:7752169-7800799 GCF_002776525.5 Piliocolobus tephrosceles
GGAAGGAAGGAAGGAAGGAAGGAAGGAAGGAAGGAAGGAAGGAAGGAAGGAAGGAAGGAAGGACACACACAAAGCAAGTAATATTTCTAGAAGAGGGACAACTGCCCAAAGAAACCAGTACCATGCCATACACTGTCACTAGACCAGACCTCGAACAAGTAAGAGGTTTCACTGATGTGTTTGCCAGGGATCTGAGAACCCTTCTGGGCACAGACCACTAGATTGTACGTCCAAACTATTCCTTATAATGGTTTTCGCTGGTGACCAATGAAGTCATGGAAGACCAGAAGTAAATGTGATGACAGGTAGAAAAAGTAGAGGTAAAATTAGATGACTGTAATAAAAAGAGGCTGCCATTTCAAACTCAACAATCTGAGCCCTTAGAAAAATGACCGAAGGAAAAAGCCAAAGGGCATCCCTGAAAATAGTTTACAAAGGTAAAGTTTGCACAGTGTCACATAAAACAGTAGTAAATTCCAGTTAAAATGTAGTTTCTGGGGGAGAAATATTTACACAACACTCAACAAAAGACTGGAGTGTAACCGTATCAGGACAAGAAGAAATTCCCCTAAAGAATTCCAGCTACAAGAAATGACCTATAAAACACAGAATCTTGTTTTACTAAACTCTAACCCATAGAAAAATATGTTCATGTCCTGAAACAAATGAGTTCCTAAGCACACTATGGGTAGAATAACTCAAGATAAAAATGTGCTCTTCATCAGAAAATTAAAAAAGCATTTGGGGCTAAATGAAATGATGTTCTTAGAGCACAGTGCAGTCCTAAGTAAAGCTGCCAAGGCAAATTTGTAATGTAGCATCTGGGAACAGAGCAGGCTGCATTTGGGACCTGTGGAACCTGTAGCAATGATTAAAATCCCCAAAACCTTCAAGTACTGGTGTGAGGAGGTGAGAGCTGACAGGATTTACCTAGACCAGCACCGTCCAGTGGAGATATTTCACAATCCACATAAGTAATTTTTGAATTTCCCAGTAGCCTCATTTAGAAATGTAAAAAAGAAACAGTTGAAATTTAGTTTAATTATAAATTTTATGACTGAATAAATACAAAATATTAGCATTTGAACATATAAACAATATTAAAAAATAATTAATGAGATAGGGTCAATTCATTGTTTTCATAGTAAGTCTTTGAAATTTGATGAACTTTTGACTTACAGAGCAGCTCAGTTCAAACTAGTCACATTTCATGTACCCAGTAGCCTTGTGGTCTGTGGGTATGGTTTTGGGCAGCGGAGATCTAGACCTTGGTGCACAGAAGTGTCCCAGTGTTACCCCGAAAAGCCAGCTATTCAGTCTCACACAAAAATGCAATGTTCACAATCTACAAGTTTCATTAACTGCATGCCACATATTGAAATTTGTCATACAACTTCATTTGAACACAGGGTTCCATCTCCACAAATATTTGAAAATCCCATAGCACGAACTCCATACAGAAACGTATGGGCCACTTTTAATTTCCTAATGTAACAAATGCAGTCCACTTATTGCATCGAACAAGAAATATACGTGAAGGCAAATGAATGTCTTCATTTGGCCAAGGCTGTCTGCCAATAAGCTGCCTATCTGCAGTGCAATGCAACACCAGTGGGGGAGCCCTGGGCTCCACACACAGTACTCTCTGTATGGAGACCCAGGCTGAGAGAAGAGGAAGCTGAGTTCTCATCACTGTCTACCTCTCAGCAAGCAGCACTGGAAGGGTTCTTTCTCTTCCTTCCCCTCTGAAAAATGATGACAGTTTTCAGAGAGTTTTGTGGATTCATTTGCAAAAGGGAAAGGGCCAAACATCTGTCATGGTCAGAAGGCAGAAGCCTAGAAATGCACATGATATGTCCATAGAATAGGATTCAAGGAAGGGTGAAAGATGACCTCAGTGAGGCTGACAAGAGGTCCATTGAATGAGCAGCTCCAGGATGACCAGCTGCTGACAAGAGGAGGAAAGGAGTGTGGTCACTGATCAACATGAGAGGCAGTGTAACCCTTCCAAATGAGTGACACAGTTAGATGAGCTGCAAGAATCAGTGTTGGCTGGTTTTTAGTCAAACTCCTAAATGCAAACCATCTCTGATCACTATGTTTTCTAAATTGAAATTTCAATGAATCTAAAATCATTTCAGTTAAGAGGGGCCTAAAGCACATCAATGCACACACTGTATTTTACTGACAAGGAAACAGAAATGGAGGAAGTTCAATACACGTTTCTGAGGATATCTTAGTTGGCTACAACTTAGACCTTCTTCATTTCCAATCGAGTGCTGTTTCAGAAATCTCAAAGGTGTTTCTGTCTTGAAAGTCTGAAAGGATAACACGCAATCCCCTAAAAATGCATCAGTGATAGGATGACTTGTAAATTCCCAAAGGGTCACTGGGCTAATAAAACAGTTTATTGAGTTTTATTCAAAATAAGAATTAAGCAATCATTCATACACATGCAATTATCCCATCAGAGAATTCACTATACAGATAACCAGTATATGTATGCAATTGACACCAGGATAGATCTGACTTCTTTATCAGGCTTTGGGGTCTTTCTTCTGTGAGATCAAAAAACAAACAAGAGAATAAACTAATAAATGAGTGTTTATTTCAGTTTTACTATAATAAGGCGAAGACCATTTATGAGGACACAAGATTGATTTAAGCAAAACTAAAAACTGAAAACTGAGATGAAAAAAGACTCTGACATCCCCTTAGGCAAGTGATCATAGGTGGGAAAATCAGTCACTAGTGGCTGGAATTGACTTCATTTTGGCTTTTAAAGGAGATAGCTGGTATCTTTCTACTTTGTTATCTTTAACTTGCTTGCAGATATTTAATAACTTAAATAAAATTCAATTTTGCAATCTTTGTTCGCTTATTCAATTGAAATCAATGCAAGTATAAAAATTGTCCATTTGAGAGTGGAATTACTTTAAATCAAGGGTGAGGAATATAAAGAATACGTTTTGTTACTGAGATGTTTTGTTCAGACCAAGATAATGACTGTAGTAGAAAGTAATTTGTTTTCTGTTTTTTACCCTAAATACCATGCAACTTCTAAACAATTATAATTTAAATTGTCTGTTAGATTTAATATTTTTTCTTTTCTATTATTACAACATTAGATGAATCTTATTTAAATATCTATTATTTTAAAATACTTTAATATACCTCATTTAATTCTCTATTTATATAATTCTGGTTTTTAAAATTGCAAGAATATTCATTTGAGGCATGTACTGTTTTATGAAATTTATCCATTTTGGAAGACATTATAAATTAATTCCTGTAGAGGCTGCTGCTGCTGACAACCTTTATGAAATGCCTCTTGTGCTCTTTCGGGGGTAAAATTAGAAGTAAATAGGCACTGGAGAATGAACTTTCCAGCATCAGAAGAAATGGTCTCTGATTAATTACAGCGAGTATTTGTTTCACAGACTTCTAAAATTTTCAGCCCCTGCAAAGTTTCAAGAGGGTGTAAAAATAATTCTGTCAGAAAGTAAGAAATAAAAAAAAAAAAAATAAAGAGGAAAAAGAAATGTGGCTAGTTTCAACATTTACCATAATTATAATTAAAAACAATCTTAAATGATAGTTTTAGACTTTTCATGCTTATAGGTAACTGCAGCCTATTACACACTTCCTTACACCTCCAACGATGACATAGCTAATGTTTATGCAGCATCTAAAGTGAAAATCACAACCTCCTGTGTGTGTTCTGGCTTAAATCCAGATAAACCCTAAAACCTTGGAAAAACAAAGAATTCCCAAGTTAAATTAATGATTCTAAATTACAGAAGTTAAAAGCATTTCCAGAAAACAGAAACAGTGCATATTTCCTCTAGGCTTCAAAACAAAATGCACAGGGTGGGGCTTGTAAACATTCACATTCAGTATACACAAAATTCATTGATTTATTTTTACCTATTCTCTTGCTTTTCTAATAGCTTAAAGAAACATTTGTACTTTTTCTTACTTGTGCAGAAATTATACCTGCGTATGAAATAAATGACCCCATTGACAATGGTTACCTATGGCGAAGCATAGAAGTTCATTGTGGACGTTGAGGCTACTAACCCAGAAAGCTAAATTGCTTTATTTCAAATTGTGTAGAGCCTAGATAGGTATTATTTTTGTTTCTATTTGCCTCCTCACTGGTGTATCTCAGATACATTTCTAGTGTTTGTCTCATCAACCCAGAGTCACTGCAGAGTAAAAGAAAAGGTTTCGTATTTGTATCTGTTACAGTTCCAAGATGATCAGGGAGGTAATGATGAAACACCCTCTTCCACTCACTGGGAAGCTCATCACCATAGCAACAGATCATTATATAAAGTTCATCAATTCAGCTGGTCGTTATCCCAAAGCAGCAGACAGCTAATATGTTAACGAAAGTTCTTTCTCTTAACTTGTAAATGAGAAAGTGAATTAAATTGGTCTTGGCACTGGGAGTTCAGCATTACATTTATATAGCAAAGAGGAATTCAAAGAAGAAAACAGGTCTTTTTGGCTAGCATATGCTTGAAAAGAAGATTTTAATTAGCTCAGTTATCAGTTTGGACTAAAGCTTATTTTTCCCCAAAAATTATGCTAGCCATTTCAAACATTCTTTGTCATAAATTTCATACAGCATTCTTTCATGTCAAAGCATTATTTCAAACCACATTCCCCCATGCCGCATCTTTGACGTATAAGTTCCAGAGAATCAGGTGCTGGGTGACATAGGATGCCATATTCGCTGTGACCTTGCTGGCTTCCAGAACAGAGCCAGGCACACAGTAGGTTGTTAAGCAGAGCACCTGGTACAGTATGTGGACCCTGGGATCCAAGAGCCCAAGTTAGACTCCTGGCTTCCACACTTACAGGCTGTGTGGCCAAGAGCAGGTCATTAACATCTCTGTGTCTCCTTCTCCCCAGTGCCCAGTTCACAGGGTTGGGGGCCACTAAGTGAGTTTACCTGTGTGTTTGCTTGAATGGTGCCTAGCACACAGAATACATTGCATCAGAATTTTCTATTATTATTTTACTGCTACTGTTTAGCGTGAGATGATAAGTCCTATTCAAGTTTTGTCTAAAATCAACAAGCTCCCTGCCTCTATGAATAGTCAACACATATAAACTAGGAAGGGAAGTGATACCGCTTTTACAGAGGCTCTTATTGCCTTACCGAAACACAAAACAAAACACTCCTTTAAGTACTCAAAATCTTAAGTTGATAGCGTAAAAGACATTTCACCACATTTCCTGTGAATGGAAACCCAATTGTATTTAAAACAAGAGTGCAATCAATAGAGTCCTCTGGGGATCCTTTCTAAAAGCTCTTCCAGCACCATAGCTTACATGTAACTTCAGCCAGACTGAAAATCATTCCGTTAAGGAGGCAATTCAAGGTTCTGAAGGGAAATTACTTGCCTTAGATTTATTGTATCTAAATTACAAAGCAACCACCCAGTTGGTAATATTGGCCACCCTTCTCTGACAGTCACCAGGCAGGTATCCAGAGTCTAAATTACCCTTTAGCCCCCAGCGTTGAAATTTATACTGTGCCTGGGCCCATTAGTGTGGGTTGGGATGGTTGAGAAAAATCTACGCAAAGCACTTTTACAGATCATTAATGTGAAAGAAAAAAGAGAACTGTGTACGGAATAAGAAAGTTAATTTGTCATTTTTCTGAGTTGCTATATTATACCAATTGTAAACTCGAAATGATGACATTCCAAGCTATTTGTAGCTAGAGTTTTCTCACTCTTTCTTCAGACATGATCTTATCTGTTTCTATGGCTTCAAAGACAACCTGAGGCTCCTATTACTGATCCAAACTTTCTCAGGTTTCAAAGGATTTCCGGGTGACTCTTAGACGTACCACATGCAATTGGAACTCAGTGTATCCAAAACGGAGATGAGTGTCTCCCTTTGGACCAAATCTGTCCATGCATCTAAAATCCTGAATTCGTTTGCTAGGATGAAATATTCAAACTGACTATCCTACCTTTCAGTTTCATCTCCTGTCTCTTCACCCACAACTGCAGGTCATTTCAATGTCTCACCCTACCCAGAACACCCCAGGACTTTCTAGAGCTGCATGCTTTGCATATTCTGTGCCCTCTCTGCCAGGCAGCCATCTTCCCATCCCCCAAGAGCCAGCTCCCAGGCCTCTGCTCAGGGTGGAGGGGGAACCTTTTCTCACCTCCCAGGCCAGCCCAGTGTTCCCAAAGTCTGTGTGCTCATGGAAGGTATTCTTCCTTCAATTAAGAGGTCAATCTGCAGGATAAATGTCTGTCTTTTGTGTGATGTAAGCTTTTCTTTGAGTGACTTGCTGAGTCAAATTGTCATCCATGACAACTTCATACTCTACGGACACACTAGGTTGTTGATCAAGCCTTAATGAATGAACACACAAGGATTTCACAAGTGTAGAGTCATGCCAGGAAAGTCAATCTTTGAGCTCAGGGTTGAAATTTATCTTTCAATTTTCCTGGTTATCACCAAGGAACAGCAGAATAATCATGTTTAAAAATTCTACTGTATATAGGTGTCCGGAGCAAACAGGTCACCCCTAACTTTCTATGCACCACTCTTGCTGTCCACTCCATGAAAGTTGCCTGAGAGGTGAGAAACTGAAGTGAGGTGGGGTGGGGTGGGGATGTGAAAAGGAAGTCATGACAGGAGGAGAGCCCTAAATACAGCAGAGTGATTCCCAAGTTTTATGACCAGAGAAGCTACTCAGGGAGAAGGCTGAGATGAAGCTTTCAGGTGCAGCCCCAGAGACTAGGATTTGGGAGGTCTGCAGTGGGCCTGGGGACCATCATCAACAAGAATTCTAGGTAAATCTAACTCAAAGTTCTAGAATGATCCTAGGTAAATCTAACTCAAAGTTCTAGAATGAAACAGGTACACCAAGATATTGATGCAACAATTAGGTGCTGTTGATTTTAGTCCACATCACCAAAGTTGCCAAGAGTGAGGTCCATGATGAAGGAGCTTTGAGTCTTGGTGACTATTCCTTAACTTCCTACAGCCTTTTTGTAAAGTCTTTAAAGTGCTTAGCACAGTGCCTAGGCAAGGGAAGCATTTTTGTGCTTCATCATTGTTACCATGCTGATGAGGAGGATGAGGACGCCATGACCAAGAGCCCTTCCTTCATCCTGGAAGCTCTTCTTTCCATGCATTGAAAAGTCACCCCTAATAGGTCATAATCTTAAGTAGATGCAGTGGACCTTCTGCCTGGCTGAAGCTTAGACTCATCTTGGGGGCTGTAAAACATTATAAATGCCTGGATCCTGTCTTCATGTGCAGAGACCCAAATTAATTGTTCCTGGTAGAGGGTAGGAACAGGTGGTTGTTAAAAGCTCTTGAGATCAATGAAATATAAATATAATCGTTGAAAACTACTCATGTCTAAAGCATGAGAGGAAATTGAGAGAATGATAGGTGATTAGATAATTCATCTGATTTTCCCCATTATCTAATTCAGTCCCACATACTAAGCCAGATACTTTAGGAGATTGAAACTCTTATCCCAAACATTTAGGGGGAGATGTGAAGACATATTATACAGGCTCAACTTTGGCCAGCTACAGGGCCTCTAGTTAGCGGACAGCCTCCAGCTATTAACTCCTTAAGCCTTCTAACTGGGTCATATATTCTTGGGAGTGGCCCTCAACCTGAGGTGGTGATGGTAGTTGCCAGGGAATGTTCTTACAGATACCCACAGCCAGTAGCTGGGCAAAATAGTTGGTCTAGTTCCTAGCCATTTTTTTGTTCAAATCTTCCAACAGAATCACTTTGCATAAAGTTCCACACTGGGCTGGGAGAACCTTTTGACAGATCTGTGCCACATTCTGATGGCTCTCTCTGCCCATTTCTGCTTCTTCCTTACCTTTTCCTTGCACAGGTATTACTTGTCCAAAGTTTCTTGTGCTTCTAGCTCCATCTCTGTCTTCTTCCTGGAGAACCCAACCCATAATGAGGACATCTGGATGAGCAGATCCACTGAAACACAGAAGAAATATAATGCACTTACAAATCAGAAAATGCCAGTGGGGTAAGGGAGGGAAGATACTAGAACTCAAACTAGTGAGTGACAGGCCATGGAGATACATCTTCTCTTTTTATTCACATTGACAGTTTTGCAGAATAGATACTGTGAATTCTACTTGGTAGATACTAAACCTGGGAACTTCAATGATCTAGAAATGTACTGTGTCACATAACTTATCATAGGTGAGTAAGAACATGATCTCAGGCATGTGCAGAACTAATGCTTATATTTTCCCTCTACACTATACTGTTTCTAGGTCTTCCATTTCATAACCATTTAATCCTTGTCTGAACTCCTACTGCAGTAACCACAATCTGAAGAGTTCCCTTTGAACAAATTTGCATCATCCTTAATGACTTCCTCTGGCCAGGTATAAACACACCCTGGGCTATAATTTAAATGCTTTAAAGTTAAGGACTACCCTTTACGTTTCTTGTGTAGCCTGAAATTAACGTAGTAAACAATGTGCCCTCTGTCCATGCTTATTAACCACATGAATAACTCATACAGAATGTGGATGGCCTTGTTCAGAGCTTTGGAAGATGTCAATGGCGTGCAAACATGCTGAATACACTGGGTAGCATCCTAATGTTTAGCATTCATTAATGGATTTTCCCTCCAGAAGCAAGAGTGTGTAGTATGTGTAGTATGCGAATGACATACCTGGCCAAGTTTGGCTTACTCACCTGACATCACTCTTCTGTTGTTTCTGGTCTCTCCCTGAACAAATAAAACCTTCATGTTGTCAGAAGTCCCCCACCCTCCCCACCCTCCCCTCCCGTCAATGCAGCAGAGCAGCTTTGATGTGGCTTCTGATCAGGACTTATGTCCTCCTTCTTGTTTCCCCAAGCACAAAGACATAGCTGCCTCATCACAAGGCAGGGACCCAGGAGCTGCTCAGGTCTGCAGGTGGACCACTCAGATGACCCTGTTCTTCTGTTTATTCTGACTTAGAACTGCCAACCAATTGCCCTTGGACACAAATACTAATTAGTTCATTTATTCATTTAGTGAAAATTGAGGGCATAATCTGGGTCATGTTCCTATTTAACTGCTGTTGCTATGAAAATATCAAACTCAGAAGCTTTTTAATATTTGGGGCCGGACTCAATATCCATCAATTTCCTCTGATTTTAAAAAATGAGTTACCGGGAAGAATTTCTTTTCACCTGCCCATGTCTGTCTGGGATGTGATTCACAGTAAGTGATGTGTTTCCATTTACAAGTCCAGAATTACAGAAGTTCCATTCTTCTAGCCCAAGCATGAACAGGATCTGGCCATTCTGAGGGGTTCTAAGTACGTCAGTGTCCTGCCTCCCACCAGGATGTAACTTAGAAGGAAGAAAGGGAGGGTCACACAAACTACTTAGGAAAATGGGCTGGAGGCAGAGCTTCCTGGATCTGAAAATGCATAACCTGTCTCTGGGGAGATGATGGAGAGATGAAAGCCTACACTTTTTATTTAACTTTCACTTTAGGTTCAGGGGTATATTTGAAGGTCTGTTACATAGGTAAACTCATGTTACTGGGTTTGTTTTTTTCATCACCTAGGGATTAAGTCCAATACCCAATAGTTATCTTTTCTGCTCTTCTCCCTCCTCCCACCCTCCAGTCTCAAGTCACTCCCAGTGTCTGTTGTTCCCTTCTTTGTATTTATAAGTTCTCATCACTTAAGTCCCACTTAGAAGTGAGAACATGTGGTATTTGGTCTTCTGTTGTATTTGCTGAGATTAACAGCCTCTAGCTCCATCCATTTTCTCACAAAAGACATGATCTCATTCTTTTTTATAAGCCTATACTTTTCAACTGTACCTTGAAGAATGAGCAAGTATTTGCCAAGCAGAGAAGAAAATGAGGGCATGTGAGGGAGGGAGGTTGGCTTGACCAAAGTATTAGAGACCATGGCTTATGGACAGGTAGGGTTCAGTATCACTTAAAAGGGTGGTGCATTGCGTTGGAGTCAGTGATTCATCCTATCTCTCCCAGACTGCCTCTTCAATAGAGGCAGAAATACTTTGTGGTGGGCAACTGCAAATGTTATATTTGGAATACAGAAAGTGTTCTGCATATATGTGCTTTCACAATATAATTAATTGGTTCAAATGTAATTGAACTACTGAGGTCTACAAAAAGAGTTTGGACACAATTTAGAAAGCTGTAGCAGAGTTGACTCAGAACCCTGATGGACCAGTCTTTTCACACTTGGCACTCCCCTGCTCAGCCCTCAGGTCCAGAAAGTGTTACAGGTACACCAAGATATTGATGCCTTCCGCCTTGGAGAAGGCTTCTACTTCTGCAGCCATCACAAAGAGTTTTATTTGTTTCCCAACAAACCACACAAACAATATTATTTCCTGTGGTTGCCATGATTGAGAATCCCTGACTTAGGAAAACTCCTGCACCAGGAGACTTGGACAGACATAGCCATAGCAGCGCTGTTGGTGCTAGCAAAAATCTGGAAACATCACATATGGCAATCAATGGAATAACATGAAATTCAGGATTATAAAGGGACATTGTATAGTAGTGAAGATTAAGAAATCTTGGTTATCTGCATGACAAAATAAAAATGAAAAATAGCAAGTCACAGAAGAATGCATATCTTTCCATTTGCCTCCAGGTCGAACCACACAATGCTAAGTGACACTGCAACCACGTCTTTATGTGGCAAAATCATAAAAGAAAGGGGAGTGATAATCATTACCCAAAGCAGAGGACAATGGGTTGGAAGAGTGTTCAGAGTAGACATCAAAGGTGCTGATGAGGTTGTGGGGTAAATTTGGGTGAGAGGTAACATAATGTTTTCATTTTATTACTCTATATTCAGTATGTATGTTTAATACCATATTATTTATGTATTTATTATTTATTAATAAAATGGATAATTTTTGTTGAACTCAAAAGACACGAACAAATACAAATAAGAGTAAATTATTGGCCTTTCTAGACTACATTTTAACACAGCTGGGTGGGTCACTCGGGCCGTGTTGTGCATATGCACAGACACCTGCAGATACACACATACACAGTAACAAGGTAGGCTGCTATGTTTAGATGCTAATATGTTAAAATAGGAATGTGTTGGTAACAGGTGAGAGGATGAAGGGGACACACTGTGATTCACAGCAGAACTCAGGAAGTGTGCAGACTTTCTTCGGCAATGCCTAGAGCCAAATTTGAAATGGTACCTCTACAACCAGCGTTTGAACATTGGATTGGGGGTCAGACAAGAGAGGAGCCTCTGCATAAGACCAAGGAGTAGTTTTGGTGCCTTCCTGGTGAAGGGAACAGAAAGAGGGAAGAAAAGAGTGAGTGGGAGAGAATGGAAGCCGGGGAGGTGGCAGAAAGCTGCTGACTGCTCTGTAAACACTTCCCCGCCTCCATTGAACCTTCAATAGGAGCTTCCAAATTCATGTGATGCTTGATGTAACTTGTTTGTTTTTGTCTGTTTGTTTGAGTACAGGAACAAGAGAAAGGACTGAGACTGCATTTGTTCTACAGTGAGAGAAGCACATCCTGCCTCACGTAGAGAGGACTTGGTGAGTCTAACCCCAGGGATTGGTAAGAGAAATAATGGGGAGAGCTGTGGACATCCTAGGCATAAAAGAAATAAGGAGCCAAATATCTGGGAAGCAAGAAAGCTTTAGCTGGCATCTGAGGGTCAGGCATGACATATGTTCTTAAACATTCATGTGGAGAAACAGTAGGTTTAAGTTCTGACCCACTGCTGAGATGTGAAGCTGAAGGATCCACACTAATGGTATGAAGTCCAGGACCCTCATCTGTCCGACTTCTGTTGACTTTCCTGTGTGACTCCCCAAATCTTTTCATGGGTGCAGATTTGTTTATGATCTATGAGGCATCCCAGGCCAGTTCATACTGGGCAGAAGGCAAATTATGAGTCTAATATGGTCTGGCTGTGTCCCCAGCCACATCTCATCTTGAATTGTAGCTCCCGTAATTCCAAGGTGCTGTGGGAGGGACCTGGTTGTATCATGGGGCTGGGTCTTTCCCGAGTTATTCTTGTGATAGTCAGTAAGTCTCATGAGATCTGATGGTTTTATAAATGGGAGTTCCCCTGCACAAGCTGTCTTGCCTGCCGCCATGTAAGACATGACTTTGCTCCTCATTCACCTTCCACCATGATTGTGAGGCCTCCCCAGCAATGTGAATTGTGACTCAATTAAACTTCTTTCCTTTGTAAATTACCCAGTCTCAGCTATGTCTTCATTAGCAGTGTGAGAACAGACTAATACAGCGTCTTAACCAAATTCACTGCTTTCCCTAACTGGGATGTAGGTGGCTGAGGGGCAGCCCATTCTCAATACCGCTTATATATCCTTCAGCCAACCACATAGACTGTCGCCATGAGTCCCCAGTCAGAAAGCAGGAGGCAGAGGACCAGGGGAAAGAGAGATCTGTACCTGAAGATGAGGCAGGAGGAAATGGGTACCAACCACAGGGCACAGGAGTGGCTCTGATTCCTTAGATGGGGATGTGTCTTAGGACACAGGACAAAGCTCAGGCACCAGAGCAAAGGACTGATCACAAGAGAAGATGTCAAAGGCCAGGTCACTCAAATTGGGTGAGAGGTGAAGCAAGGAGGGCCCCAGAATTGGAGGACCTAGAAGTGCAGGTAAAGAGGCTCCAACTCTGAGAGTTAGAAAGTCCCAAAGACAAGCTTCCAGGTGAACCACTGCAGGTCAGCAACTCAACAAATCCCAAGACAACTGGCTTGTATCCAACTCATGCAGAGAGAAATGGATGCTGCCCAGAGATATTGAAAAATGCTGACACTGTGTAATTAATATAATTTCTAATTGAAGAAAAAATTATAGTTTAACTCAAAGAGCAGCAGCTCATTATGAAAACTGCGTTTTAAAGACCCAATTTACCAAGGACAAGTGAAGGTCTCTGTGGTTGAAACTATTTTTCACTTTGAACCAGTGTTCTTTTGCCGAGGACAAAGTCAGATTTTAAAAATTAATTAAATGTTCATATTGAATCTTTAAATGAAACTCTAAATCCCACTAATTAAGCT
Source organism: Piliocolobus tephrosceles (assembly GCF_002776525.5). Classification (NCBI taxonomy): domain Eukaryota; kingdom Metazoa; phylum Chordata; class Mammalia; order Primates; family Cercopithecidae; genus Piliocolobus; species Piliocolobus tephrosceles. The sequence continues at coordinate 7,765,255 of NC_045437.1, forward strand.
TAGAGAACACTTACAATATGAAGGGTCAGATGTTTCCCCTAAAATTCCAGAAAGATATTCAGGCATTCAAATAATTAACCACTGGAGGTTTTATTCCTGGCAAAAATACATGAAAAATGCTGTTGATAAAAGCCTTTACATTAATTTGTGACAATTAAAATAAACTTCTACTGGGCTCAAACCTTTGTAACTTTACATGCCACCTGCTAATTGTAGACAACACTCAATGTTTTATCACTCCTGGTCCCTTCACAAGTGAACCCTGCAGCTCACCCATTCATTCACCCAACTTCCTTCATTTAGCAGGAGGTCTTATTCCCCTCTGCAGATGCCACTGCCAGAGCTGGATTCCCGTAAAGGAGTCCAGGCTAAAGCCACAGAGACTGTTGTGGAGGAGAGTCTGGCTGTAGTTGGAGAGCAGAGTGATTGGACCCTTCCTATTTGTCTGTCCTGGGCCGATTGGTGGGTAATCTCTGCCACATCCAACATGGGAGCAGAGAGAAAGTGGCAGGCAGAGGGGGAACATGGTGAGAAGTGGTGCTCACTTTTCCCATTCCTCCTAACACAGTTCTGCTGTGCTAGAAGTGACAGCCAGTGGCCACAACTAGAAAACAATCTGCAGTGTGACTTAACTTGTGTATGACATTCCAGCAGATCACTGAACTCGATAGTTGAAGCCAAAATCATTGCTCCACTTTATGTTTACTACTGTGTGAAGTTGATTCCACTTCAGGTCTCTGCTTAAATTCCTATCATTAAATGGAAATGTGTTTGGTTTTAAACTTTAAAAAAAAAAAAAAAAAAAAGACAATGCAGCACACGTATTTTCTAGTTCAGGAAAAACATCCTCTTCCTTATCCAAACTTTCCTTTCATCTTTCTCAACTTCATTTTAAGTATGAAAGGGTTGCACATTTAGTTACTTTTATTATATTTTTCTGGGGCTCAGTACTTGAACTAAAAGCAGGAAATTGGGTCTATAATGTCAACATTGGTTTAATCTCAAAATTGTTCTCAAATGTTAAACATATTTTAGGGCTTTACTGGCTTCAGAAATCCAGAATATGCATAGGACACATTAAAACATCAAGATTTTTGATACTTGGGTTTAGCTAACATAATGCCAATGAGGCTGATAATGATGGATGGATGGATGACAATCATATACCACGGACAAGTAGGATTCATCCTAGGAATACAGGGAAGGTTTAATATCAAAATTAATTAATGCAATACACTTTACCAGTAGAAAAAGATACTGGTTCATAGATGAATAAGCAGCTGCTTTCCATTCATTCCAACTGTTTAATGATTTAGCACTTACTAATGTCAGCCAAGATAGGAAAATGAAAAAAAAAATACTTTTTTGTTGTTCATATTGATTTTTATTTAGTCTCCAAGGATCAGTTTCTTCATAATTATAATTTCAGATATTCTTGTCTCAGGAAATTAGTAAAGACTGCATTGATTCTTCATAAATGTCTCATTAGCAAAGCCTCATGTCCTCAGCATCTCTGAGAAGGCATTTTCTTATCTAAAGGGTGAGGCAGAGAGAATCATAAGAACATTGCTTCTCATCATACAGCTGCTCTCAGAGATGTTAGCTCTACCCATCCTGAGCATTATTCTAATTTATTATTAATGCTCATGATTATTATGGTGTTACCTAACAACATCCTTAGGAATGCCCCTCAGTAAAATAATTCCATTTAAAAATCATAAGAGAAATTGTAAGAAGTATATTTTGGCTAATTACATGTTTCAAAAAGGGAATGAAAATATTATAAGCCAAGATAAAAATAATCTGATGAGTCTCTAATTGTGGGATTATGCAGCTGCTGCTTTTGGAAGGAAGGAAGGAAGGAAAGAAGGAAGATATGGGGAGAGGGAGGAAGGAAGGGAAAGTCTAAAAAAGGGAAAAAGAAAGATGACAAGAAAACATATGACTTTCTGTGCTGAAATACATTCAAGAGATAAACATTGCTTTCCATATGCCCAGGAAATGTTTATTTTTAGATTTGACTGGTGTTAATCACTGCAGCCTTATAAAGCTGTTTTTCCAATTTCCATCCTGGTGGAAAGGAGAATGGAAACGTCCTAAGTAATGCCTGATGATTTGGAAATAGTCCATTTACTATAATGGATTCAAAGTGGGAGCTACAATATCAACAGTTACACATCACTCTTTTATTTCTATGCCTGTCAAATCTCTTTGTTTTATTATTTAAGGGAACCATTAACTCCCATCTTCCCTCTGAAAGTTTATTTTATAAGCAGTGATAGCTGATATCAAAACCAGACAAAGACATCCAAACAAAACTACAGACAAATATCTCTTTTGAATACAGACACTAAATCTTTAACAAAATACTAGTGAACCCAAAACAGCGACATATAAAAACAATCATATACCATGGACAAGTAGGATTCATCCTAGGAATACGGAAGGTTTAACATCAAAATTAATTAATGCAATACACTTTACCAATAGAAATAAAGACAAGAGAAACATGATCACATTAACCGATACATAAAAATTATTTGACAAAATCTGAGATCCCTTCATGATGAAAGCACTCAGCAAACAAGGAATAGAGGGAAACTTCTTCAATTTCAGAGCATCTATTTTTTAAAAATGTTAATATCAGACTTAAAGGTGAGAGTGTCAGACCTCTGAGCCCAAGCCAAGCCATTGCATCCCCTGTGACTTGCACATATATGCCCAGATGGCGTGAAGTAACTGAAGAAACACAAAAGAAGTAAAAATGCCCTGCCCCTGCCTTAACTGATGACATTCCACCACAAAATAAGTGAAAATGGCTGGTCCTTGCCTTAAGTGATGACATTACCTTGTGAAAGTCCTTTTCCTGGCTCATCCTGGCTCAAAAATCTCCCCCACTGAGCACCTTGCGACCCCCACTCCTGTCCACCAGAGAACAACCCCCCTTGGACTGTAATTTTCCTTTACCTACCCAAATCCTATAAAACGGCCCCACCCTTATCTCCCTTTGCTGACTCTCTTTTCGGACTCAGCCCGCCTGCACCCAGGTGATTAAAAAGCTTTATTGCTCGCACAAAGCCTGTTTGGTGCTCTCTTCACATGGACGCGCATGACAGAAAGATGGGAGGCTTTCTCTGTAAGATCAGCAACTAAACAAGGCTGTCCATACTTATTACTTCTATTGAGCATTGTACTGGAGGTTTTAGCAGTGCGATTAGTCAAGAGAATAAAATTAAAGTTATCCAAATTATAAAGAAAGAAGTAAAGCTATCTCTATTTGCAAATATCAGGATTTTGTATATAAAAAAAGCCTTAAGGTATTCACCAAAAATCTATTAGAACTAATAAAAGGGGTTAGCATGGTTACTGGATGCAAGCTCAACATGTAAAAGTCAACCGTACTTCTAGACATTCATAATGTACAATCTAAAAATGAAATTAAGAAGTAAATTCCATTTATAATAACATCAAAAAGAATAAAATTATCAGAAACAAATTTAACAAAATAAGCATAAAACTTATATTCTTATATTAGAAAAGATTTTTGAAAGAAAACAGGAGTATCTAACTAAATGTAAAAACACCCCATGTTTATGGATCAGAAGACTTAATAATGTTAAGATGAAAATACTCTCCAAATTGGCCTACATATTAAATGCAAGCCCTGTCAAAATTCCAGCTGGCATTTTTGAATTGACAAAGTGATCTTGAAATTCATATGGAAATACAAAGGACTTTGAATCAGCAAACAATCCTGAAAAAACAAAGTTGAAGGACTCATATTTCCCAATATAAAAATATAAATAGAAATCTAGACAGCATGGTATTGACATAAGAATAGACATATAGAGTAATGGATAAAATTGAGAGTCCAGAAAAAAACCCTCTCATATTTATAGTCAATTGATTTGTGACGAAGTTGCCAAGACAATTCAATGGGGAAAGAAAATTCTTTTTAACAAGTAATGCTGGGACTACTGGTAATCCACGTGCAAAAGAATGGAGTTGGATCATTACCTCACATCATATTCAATAATTAACTCAAAATGGACCATCCCCCTAAATGTAAGAGCAAAAACCATGAAACTCCCCCTAGTAGTCCTAAATAACTGGGAGTCAGAGATTCAGTGTCTTGTGTGGGAGAGATGCATTCACTTCGCCACCTGTAGGTGAATTCAGAAAGATTCCTTCTGAAGGATTCACCTAACAGGGTATGTGTTAAATCCCTAAGGACTGCAAACAGACAAGGCAATGACCCTTATCTTTTACTTATTTATTTTTTAAGACAGAGTCTCACTCTGTGGGCCAGGCTGGAGTGCAGTGGTGCCATTTTGGCTCACTGCAGCCTTTTCCTCCCAGATTCAAGCAATTCTCCCACCTCAGCCTCCCGAGTAGCTGGAATTACAGTGTGCACCACTATGCCTGGCTAATTTTTGTATTTTTAGTAGAGAGGAGAGTTTCACCACGTTGGCCAGGCTAGTCTCAAACTGCTGACCTCAAGTGATCTGTCTGCCTCAGCCTCCCAATGTACTGGGATTACAGGCATGAACCACTGCACCTGGCCTATGGCCCTTACATTTTTAATGTTGTCAAGTAGGGATAATGTTTGTTTATTTGTTTTCAGTTCATGGAGAGAATTACCTATTGAATACCATAAAATATGAAGCATTTTTCCTTTGCTCCCCTCTACTACGTTACTTTTTTTTCAGTACAGACATTTGCTTATGGAGCACTGGAGCAAATGGAAAATAAATTCAGACAGGTCTGAATAACCAGACATAAAGCAAATAATCAATGCAATTACTTGTGCAGCTCAACCAGAGAAAAATATCCCCCTCCCCATTAACATGTAAACAGTCAAAATGATTGCAGTAGTAGGAGATATATTTTATTTTTAAACCATTAACATTGAAACTTATTTTCAGAGTTTTGCAGGGGGGAGTATAAGTGTCAGGTTGAGGTGGGGGAGGGGCCTCCAATAGACCTTCAGGTGTTTTCATCTAAAACCTTGCTAAACTGAATGCCAAGTCCATGGCCCTCTTCTGAGGTTATCTTCCCTGCTCCTGTTGAAGAACCAAGTCCCTGATTTTGTTCTGTGTAACCTTACTCCTGTTCCCACAGTCCATGTTTGACCCCTTACCCAAGAATGGCCATAAGCTGACCAGCAGCTTTCCACCTGACCTCCACTGGAAGGCTCTGCAGAACTAGAATGACAGCGATGAGGTGGACCAGTGAGATTCTCTTTCAGAAGAGGAAACTAAGAAATAGAGACAAGTAAGCATCAACTATGGGAGCAGAAACATGTTTCTCTGCATTATGCCTAGTACTTTATGCAACCAAAGTAAGTGTCATTCTTTCACAACCGAAAGAATATAATCAAAACTAAACAGATGATCAGGTAAAGGCTCTGGAAAGGATCTTGCTTAATTATTGGATGGGAAATGATTTCATTGACTGTTTCCGTGACAGTGAAATAAGTCACACAGCAGGAGTGCTGTTTTGAAGTTGAGTCATTAGACTACAATATTCAAACCATATAAACAGATATTCAGAAATATGAGGAGCTATAATTCTTTTTTCTTTTTTTTTTTTTTGACGGAGTCTCGTTCTGTCACGCAGGTTGCAGTGCAGTGTCACGATCTCAGCTCACTGTAAGCTCTGCCTCCCAGGTTCACACCATTCTTCTGCCTCAGCCTCCCAAGTAACTGGGACTACAGGTGCCTGCCACCACACCTGGCTAATATTTTTTTTTTTTTTGTATTTATTTTTAGAGAGATGGGTTTTCACCGTGTTAGTCAGGATGGTCTCGATCTTCTGACCTCGTGATCCGCCTGCCTCGGCCTTCCAAAGTGCTGGGATTATAGGCGTGAACCACCGCGCCCAGCATGAGGAGCTACAATTCTAAGAGACAGTTACAGAACTACCAAACTTTCTTTGGATTCTTGTTATTACATCCAAAATGAATGAGAAATACAGGTTACAAAGGACAAAGTCAAAGTGCCAGAAAAGCGAGATGACTTAGCCAGTGAGTTTAAAATCTTCTACTTGGTATCAGTAAGTTGAAACTGTGGGAAAATGTGACAGATGACTTCCCAGCTTGCTCTAGGTCGTCACACATGTTGAGTTTTCTTTCTGATATTCCTCGCCTGAACATTTGGAAGAGTCTTTCCTGAGAGACGTGTGCTTGTGTTTTCACTCAGTTTGTATTTTCTGAAGTAGGTTCCTTGACTTGACCTTCACTAATGACTAAGGGCTGTGGAGTTGTTGCCTTCGGTTTGGTAACCACAATGAGATCCAACAGCATTCCCAAGTGTAGAGGGTCCTGTCCCGCACACGCTTATCCTGTTTCTTCATGTGGTTCACGGCACCCATCCTGCCTGTCCTCAGTCATTGACTCTTTAAGACAGGTAGCCCTGGGCCTACCTTTCTCCTTGGTTACTAAGGGTCATAAAAATTCTGATTTTTAACACTAACACAAGCACTTTATCGGGACAGATGCACAGATACCAATCTTCTGACAGATGGAATTTATTTGGTTACTGAATACATTCAAGTATAATAATTAGAATTTTAGTTCTAGCTTTAATATTTGTATGGATGCAGGAAACTATGTTAAATTTGAGTTTATATGAAGGCAAAAGAGATAAGATTGAAAATCTTGTATTGACGTGACCAAAGTTTGTTTCTAATTTTACTTTATGAGTAAATGCATGACCATTATATATAAAAAATTGAGACATAGGCTCACCACCTAAATCCAAGCACTAGTGGTTACCAGAAGCTAGGAAGGGTAGAGGGAAGGGACAGATCAAAGGAGAATGATTAATGGGTACCAAAATACAGTGAGAAGAAATTAGACCTAGTGGTTAATAAATCAATGGTAGCCTTTTCTCTCCTGAGTTTTATTTAAAAATTTATCATCCAACCTCATAATGTGTATTAGAAAATATAATTACGTTCAATTTTACAGTAGAATCTTACCACACTGCCTCCTTCAGTGACAAAAATAGAATTGGATAAAACTCCTTTGAAGACACACCCAGCATTTTCTATGGAAAAAAAATAATGGACAAGCATTGTCAATAATTGTAAAGTGTGTCTAATCACAGTAAATGAAATGCAAGGAGATGGAGATCAGTTTATTTAATTAGACATCTTTATTACCAGTGTATTGACTGAAAATATCCTTTTATAATAACACTTGCAATTCATCTTCCAATTAGAAGATAAGTAGATCTTCTCATAAGTGAATGATCCTAGAAAAAAAAACAACTGCTAGAGATTCTTAAGTCTGTTTCTAAATTATTAATTTCAGCAAACACATACCTACATTAGACTTGCCTTATAAATGTTCTATGAGGAGTAAGATCCCATGGTTCTCCCATAGAAGTGAAAACTTTGATTTACACTTAGAGCTTTAGAAATATATTTGCGTAAACTCATTACAATTTCTTTGGAAAACAACATCATTATCTAGAACAGAGACAATAATACACTGTTTTTTTGTATAAGCAAGAAGTTGGTAGGTTGATGAGAGGTGTGCTTAAACTCCAGCAGCTTCCATTAAACCTAAAGGATTTATATGAGACCGGCAGGATTCATATACAAGACGAGACAGTTTTTTTTGGTTTTTTTTTGTTTTTTTTTTTTTGTCCACAGACCACACTGCTTTAGTACCTGGGCAACTTTCAATCAATACTGGTCATGACAGACACTAGAGAGTAAGGTTGGGAGTCTATAGATCTCAAATAAAGACAGGCAAAGAGGTAGAAAGCCGACCCAAAAAGAAAACAGTATGGTTGGTTATTCCATAATGACAGAAGCTGATTATATCCTCTTTAGAATGAATTAGGCTAATGACACACTTATAGAGTATAGCCTCATAGGTATTGTGGATTTGGAACTAGGCTTATACAGCTACTAAAATTATCCAGAAATCATATTTAAATACAAAGCATAATCAGCGTAATCTAATTCAATAATTAATTGTTCTTATTTAATCAAACTACATAGTTATTTAATACAATTGAAGTAGTATGGCATATATAAGGTGTTTTTTAATAGCATGTTTTTAAATTTTTTGCCTGAAAAAAGTAATAAAAAACTAATTTTACTCTTTAAATTCAGGTTACTTAGGAGTTCAGAGGAGGCAGAAGAAAGCCAGATTTTATTTTAAATTTGTCAATGAGATGGTTTAAAGGCAGAAAGATTTTAACAAATTATTAAGAGTTGGCTCCATTGTTATTACTCACTGGAATTATTAACTGAAAGTGTATTACATTATTAAACTAAAAATCAACTAAATTTTATACAACTTATGACGTTCACTCCACCTTTTCCCTTTTCTTTTATGCATAACCCATTACCTATATGAAAACATTTAGAACAAGTTTTAAATTAAGTTTAGGTTTATAAATTCCCATGAAAGTAAATCATTTCAATACTATAAAGCATTTTAATGTGAGAATTTTCACAATTCACTGTTTGTTCATGACACTGGGGTAGTTGCAAATTGCATATAAATGTTGAGAAAGAGAATTGTTGGTAGTGAGATAAATCCATTACTTAATTTTCAGTGTCTGAAGGGACCTGATTGGGGTCTGCAAAATCCTATTATCCTCTCAAGTCTCATTCACCTTAGTCAAGGAAAATGCTACAGCCTGCTATGAGAAGAATTTGGGACTGTGACATTCCCCCCAAACTGGGAAGGAGCTGAGAGACCAAAGAATGATGTGGACCAGCACAGCTTGGTGAGTAGCTGAGCTTATTAGGACTTACAGAGCACTCCTAGAGGGTGGCAGGACAGCTCTAGAAATCTGTGCCACCCTTCCATCTTTGAACTGCTTTTAAGTGAATTTTCTGTCTCTTTGCCTACTGTGTTTGAACAATGAGATTGTGTTTCTTGGTAGGTTTTCAAATACTTTCCAGAATATTTGGTTTCTCACAGACACCTGCCCCTCAGCTGGGCACCATACCCTTGGCTCACCGCCTGGCCTTCCAGGTTCAGGCAGCAGACATACACGCTTAAGTAACCTGGTGGGTGACCTGTCACACTACACAGTCTGTCCCTCACTTAGCAGTCTAGTCTTCCTCTTTGAGAACTGGAGTTAAATGGCTTGAATCAGGAGCTATAAGAAACTACACAGAGAGAAAAAGTAAGGAATGGAATTTCAGCATTTGTTGAATTAGTTGTTGAGCCAGTTGTCAGTCTATACCAACATTTCTAGAGTACATAGAACACTTTTATTATAAAATCATTGTGGAAGTCATACTGACTTCTGAATTAATAATGATTGGTAGCAAGTAACTATAAAAAGGCCATGTTCTATATCTAAAATATTTTTGGAAGGGAAGAGAGAAAACATGGGGAAGGTCCCTGGTCATGTTTCCTTCCTGGTGTTCATGAAAAGGTTAAGTGAAGATGATAGGTGTGGGTTCAGGGTCCCTGTCCACATCAGAGGGTCTCCTTTCTCTCCCTTGAGGTTACGTCAATTCCACCCGCTGTGTCCCTCAGAGCCTCCCCTACTTGGGGACACCTCTCTCTAGCTCCCTCACTCTTTCTTCACAGTGAAATGATGCCCATCTGTAGTTGTAAACTTTATAAAAGCCAGATTCATAGGTCATAAAGTGTAATCTGTACTGAAAATGGTAACATTCCAAAAAGTCAAATTTCGCTTTTTTTTTCCTTTGAGAGAGAGTCTCACTCTGTCGCCCAGGCTGGAGTGCAGTGGCATGATCTTGGCTCACTGCCACCTCCGCCTCCCAGGCTCAAGTAGTTCTCTGCCTCAGCCTGCAAAGTAGCTGGGACTACAGGTGCGTGCCACCACTCCCAGCTAATATTTTTTTTTTTTTTTTGGATTTTTAGTAGAGACAAGGTTTCACCATGTTAGTCAGGATGGTCTTGATCTCCTGACCTCATAATCTGCCTGCCTCAGCCTCCCAAAGTGCTGGGATTACAGGCATGAGCCACTGCACCTGGCCAAAGTCAAAGTTCTTAAAAATAGAATTTCATCTTTACCTTACGCCTCTTGAAACCCACTAGACACAATGGATCTCAGGTGTGGGCCTTGAAAACACTTCTGTCTGTCATTGCTTCTCTCACCTCTCTGGTGGTTGTTTCTTCTCAACTGACAGCCCCCTTGCACCCCATCAACAATGAGATGCTGTCACCCCCTTCTTCGCTAGCTTGCACCTTCTCTCCATTTCCTTTGGTACTTTATTCCAGGGACCAACTCAGCCCTTCAGCCAAGTCCTCCCCTTTGCCTCAGCCTCTTGGCCCAGGCTCTATGTCTGAATCTCAGAGGATCAGGGATGGTCTTGATAGAAACAGGGGTTCCTCCAAGACCCAGGGAAGAGTGTGATCCTGAGCAGGGGAAGATGGAGGATGAGGAGGGTTGAGGGAGGCTAGAAATTTCACAGGTGCATTTCCCTGTGGCAAATGCAAGAAAAATACAATCTAAAGTCCACAGTAAGGGGTCCTTGCCGACCTCGCATCCTCATCTGTTCTGCTGCATCTCTCCCCAACTCTGGCCCCCCCAGAGTCTATCATCTGCAAGGGGTTCCCCAGACAGGTTACCATTTCCTGAGCTCAGTCCCTCCTCAACTCACTCCAGTCTGTCTCCACCCCAGATCTTCCATGAAAAATACCTTCCCTGGGTATTTTCCCCACAACATTCAAATTTACTGAACCCTCTACTATCTTCCTCTTGCGTGAGTTTCTAACACTGAAGTCCTTGCCCTCCATTCTTTCTTTCTTTCTGCTTTATTTTTCCACTTCTAATGTTTCAATTAACTTTATTTTGTGTTATTTGTCTCTGTTTAAAATAAGCTCCATGAGGGCAGAGATTTTGTTTATTTTGTTCATTTCTGAATCCCAAGCACATCATAGGTGCTCAGTCAATTTCTTGTGAAGGTGCGAGTTGAGCGAATCTTTTCAGGGATACTGCTCTCTGTTTTCCTTGCCACCATATTGTCTTAAATTCCCCTTGACCTCACTGGTTGTTTAACTAGATTTCCTTTGCTGACTTGTCATTCTCAATAAAGTCATAAATGATCGTGTTGCTATGGGTTCAGTCCTTGGTTGCCTTCTTTCTCTACTTTCTTTCCCTAGTTTCATGACTTTGAACACTATTTAAAGCCATTGACTGTCTAAATTATATATCCTCCCCAAGGCAAAGATGCTAATAAGAGGAAAGGAAATATAGCCCTTGCAATTTTTACAATACTAATGCTAAGAATGGAGTATTTGGTGTATCAAGGTTGTAACCTTTAATACATGTGCTCAATCTAGAGATGACGATAATAATAATGCTACATTTTCTCCCAGACTCACTGTTATACCTCTGTTTGAAGTTACCAACCATGGTTCATTTTCTATTCCTTTCAACATCTAAGGGATGATCTATAAAAACAGGCTTCCTCTGATTCAAAGCACTTAGTCTTTTATTTTTTAATTCAATATCTGGCAAAACTTGCTGCTTGGATACCAGCTACAGGCTATGACGACGGTCATGGTCAGTGCCTACATGGGCAATTTCATGGGCAAATCGCCACTCTATACTAGCTGAGTGGTTATGAGAAGGAACACTTATGTACCTATGGATTCCAGTTTTAGAAGCAGCAAGAGGTTTTTTAAAATTCATGAATCATTAGGTTTTCTCCTTCACTTCCTTGTTTCAACTGGAGAGCAGCTGACTTGCAGCACTAAGAGTGTACATTGATATGTTAGCTGCCATTTGGCCAAATGTCTAGACACAGATTAAACAGATCAGACGGCTCCTGGGTGCTGCTGCGCTATCAAAACCCTGTGGACACCACAGTGTTGGTTGTAGAAACTCTGGGAGAAGCCAAATGGTTTCTAGGAAAGAAATCGATGAGATCCTGCCGTGGTTGACTGGCAAAACTCTGAGACTCAGATCGGCATCTATGTTATTTCTAAAACTGTTTCCCTTCTCAGAAAATGTTCATCAGGGTTCCCAACATGCAGAGTCAATAAATTAGGCTTTAAAGTACTCACACCATCTGAAAAGAAACTAAATGTGGAGAGAAATATTACCTAACAAGAAAACACCTAATAGCCAGGTAAATTTACGCCTCTCATTTGAAAGTTGTCCACATCATTCATGAGTAAGTTTTCCATCTTCAGAACCGCCTTTGTGGTGTTTTCTAAATCATCAAAATAATGTTAAGATGGCTCTTTCCAAAATCAAATAGATGGTACTTGGAGAAAATGAAATTTCAGAGTAGTTTGATAAAAGGGAAATTAATTTTCTTTTTTATGTCAGAGTTGTGTTGTTAGGACAATAACAGAGAAGATGATTAGGACAATTCAGGAAATTCTTGAAGAATAAGATAAGGAGTGATTCCTTCCCCCACCAAACTACCCTTCATCAACTACTTCTGAGCTTGGGAGAGAAGAGGGTGAGTGAAGAGAAGAGGCATCAGAAGCTTGGCATTTTGCACATTCATCCAATTAGTCTTGCCTCCCTCTCCAAATTAAAGTTCAAGTAACCTCACCCTGCTTCTTTGCCCTGATTGCAGACATGTAGCACAAACACTCAAGATAGCAGGGGAAGCCCTCAGCCACTGAGCAGTGGGAAGAGCATCCCTTCTCTCCTCCGATAACAGGCATTGATAATGCCAGCTTGTCTTCCTCAGCAGCATCTCCACTGGTTGTCATGACTGGCTCCCAATGCAGAGAAGTTGTCACAGAATGATCAGAGTGCCATCCGCTGCCTGACCGTGAGACTTGTCTCTGCCACTGACAGGCTGAGTGACATTTGCAGGTCCCTTACTCCCTTCTGACCTCAGTGTCCTCATTGGTAAATTGGAGATTATAGTAATGTCTAACCTGAAAGATTGCTGAAAAACTACATGAGATACTGCATGTGTAGCTTCTGGTACAGTTAAAATGTCAGCTATCATTTAATTGTCTTGTTTGTCACATCCATCAACAAACTCTGCAACCTGGAGAAGAATAATATCCAAAATACAAACTATACTGACCACATTGGCCAGTGAGCTTCTTCCTTAATGAGTAACGACCTCCCAGTCCATTTCACTTCAGTGTCCAAGTCTCTGTTCAGAGGTAAGCTAGTGCTTTTCCTGAAGTGTTAAATAATATATTTGACTACTCTTTTAATACCATTACATATGAGAATTTACAAAACAATTGATCATATATATGTAAGTTCATATTTTTAATTTAAGAGGGAAAAGCACAACAGTGTTCTTCTATTCCTGCGTTTGTGTCTAGCGTTCCCCAGACAACCCCTAGGTTAAGTGATTTGCTAAGAGAACTCACAGGACTGAGCATATACTTGTGTCCTAAGACTTATTATAGTAAAGGGTACACTTACGTCTCTAATCCATTTTCAGCTGATGTTTGTACATGGTGTAAGATGTGAGTGCATTTTTATTCTTCTCCATGCGATGATCCAGTTTTCCCAAAACAATTTATTAGAGACTATCCTTGCCCAATTGTGTATTCTTGGTACCCTTGTCAAGACTTAGTTGACTCTATAAGATTGTGTGTACTTCTGGGCTCTTTATTCTGTTCAACTGGTCTATGTGTCCATACTATATGGTTTTGTTTACTATAGGTTTGTAATATAATTTGAAATCAGGAAATATGATGCCTCCAACTTTGTTCTTCTATCTGAAGATTGCTTTGGCTGTTTTGGGTCTTTTGTAGTTCCATACATTTTAGAATTGCCTTTTATTCTATTTCTGTAAATAATGCCATTCAATTTTTGATAAATATTACGTTGAGTTTGTAGATTGCTTCAGATGGTATGTATATTTTAATAATATTAATTCTTTCCATTAATCAACATGGGATATCTTTTCATTTATTTGCATCTTCTTAAAATTCTGTCATCAATGTTTTATAGTTTTCAGTATAGAGCTCTTTCATCTCCTTGGTTAAATTTATTGCTAAATATTTTTTGCTCTTTCTGATGCTATTTTAAGTGTAATTATTGTTTTTTATTTCTTTTTCAGAGAGATTGCTATGGCATAAAAATGCAAATGACTTTTGTGTGTTGATTTTTATGTCCTCAAACTTACTGAATTTATTTATTAGTTCTAATATGCTTTTATTGGGTCTTCAGGGTTTTCTACATATAGAATTGTGTCATCTGCAAAAAAAAAAAAAAAAAAAAAATTACTGCTTCTCTTCAAATGTGGTTGCTTTTTATTTATTTTTCTTGTCTTATAGCTCTAGATAATACTTCCAGTACTATGTTGAATAAAAGTGGTTAGAGGGGGCATCCTTGCCCTGCAGTGGATCTTTGAGAAAAAACTTCCAGCTTTTCACAATTGATTATGTTAGCTGTGGGTTTTTCATAAATGGCCTTTATCATACTGAAAAAATTTCCTTCTGTACCTATTTTATTGAGGGTTTTTGTTATGAAATAATGTTAAACTTCATCAAATGCTTTTTCTGCATCTCCTGAAATGATCATGTGGTTTTTATCTTTTATTCTGTTAATGCAATGTATCATATTGATGGATTTGCAAATGCTTAGTTAATCTTGTATCCCAGAGATAAATCTCACTTTGTCATAGTGTGCAATCTTTTTGATAAGTTGTTGAATTTGATTTGCTAGTATTTTATTAAGAATTTTTGTGTCTATATTTATCAGAGACATTGGCTTATAGCTTTCTTTTTCGGGTGCCTTTTTCTGGTTTTGGTATCAGGGTGATGCTAACCTTATAGCATAAATTTGAAAGTATTCCCTCTACTTCAATTTTTTGGAAGACTCTAAGAACTGGTATTAATTCTTCCTTGAATGTTTCTTATATTCAGCCAGGAAGCCATCTGGTTATGGGCTCTTTGTTGGGAGGCTTGTAATTAGTACTTCAATCTCTTCTATCCTTTCATTATCTCAACTGTGAAAAATCATTACTTTTGTATTTAATATCACAGAATCCCATTTAGTGTTTATCTTTCAAGTTCTATTCTATTCCAAATTGTGTCAGCTAGTTGCATACATTTAGTAAA
The DNA here is from genome assembly GCF_002776525.5 of Piliocolobus tephrosceles. Classification (NCBI taxonomy): domain Eukaryota; kingdom Metazoa; phylum Chordata; class Mammalia; order Primates; family Cercopithecidae; genus Piliocolobus; species Piliocolobus tephrosceles. The sequence continues at coordinate 7,780,259 of NC_045437.1, forward strand.
CAGAAGGGGCTATCTATATTTTTAAGGTCTGTGAAAAAAATAATATGGATGTATAGTTATTAATATATCCAACTTTGACACTTTTTAACATTCTAAATTTAGTAATAAGCCATCCAAAATCATGGTGGGAGGGTTGGTAGGGGAAGTAAATCATGGAACACACTACAGTGAATAAACACTAATTTCATCTTTATTGAACAGTGAAGATATGCATTTCCTTAAGTTCTTTCCACAGATTTCTCCAATTCCTTAGATTGGAGTACTCCTAAAACCGATTTAATCTTAACACCACAAAGTTCTAAATAGAAGAGAGATTAATAAAATGACAAGGAACCACTGTGTTCTTATTTCCAAGAATTTCTAAGAGTCAGGCTTTGATGCTCATGGTCAACATGCACTTCCACTGAGGCACCTTATTTAAGCCATGAATGGATGCCACTCCCACCCCTGCTTCATGGTCTTGTTTTTTATTGCTTTGTCTTATTTCCATATGGTGTAATCAGCCTTCTGCATCAGTCATTGTTGATTAACACAATAGTGACTTCCTCTCAACAGTTAACACAAGACCTTTAACGGTAGAGAACAGCCAGAGCTTACAAGTGCAGCACAACTTTATTTTAAATATTTATTGAATTTATAAATTACCCTGTAATGACACAGAAATCTGTATTCAGAGTTGTTGCATAACTGTGACCCTTTTTTTGTAGATTATTTAAGCTCTCTGTCTGGAGTTCAAGAAAACTACATCTTAGGCTAAACTCTACTGCAGACTAGATAATATTAGAGCAATGAGCCCTCAGCCACAGTGTGCGACGATACAATTAAGAAGCCTTACTCTGTTCTATTTCAAGATGAAGAACTTAACATATCAAAGTAAAATACAACTGCGTTGTTATTACCACTTTTTCACAAAGCAAAATCTAGCATAATTCATATCCTTTTTGATTGGATGCAATTAAGATTTTAAAAAAGAAAAAAGACAAAAATTTCTGTCCCTGTACTGGAAGCCATCTATCACAGAACAATCAGCTAATCACATTTATATGGTTAGTACGGACGAGATGGCAACACACGGTGAGTGAGGATCATTGGCACTCACTATCACATATTGACAACTGGTCAACCAATAAAGCTGAAGTGGCTCTTTTGGTTTCCAGGCGTTATCCTTCTACATTGACCTGACGAGCTCCCCATAACTCTCCATGGGCAGAGTCCAGAGAAACAGCAACATGTGAGGGGAAGGCAGATGAAGTGGAGTCATGAAAAGAATAACCACAGAGCCAGGAGAAGAGGCAGAAGAGACGGGGTTCTTTCTATAAGGCAAGTAACAAAAAGATTCTCTGAATACACAAATGGCGCATATAATTTTAATGTTGTCTTTATAGAGAGGAACAGAGCCACCATTTGCATAGAAGACACTGTTACTTATAGGACTCCAGTCACTGACATTCCAAAGGAGTTACTATTTGCCATTGTGCCTTCTTCTCTAAGAAGACCTTCCAATAAATTGCCAAAATATCTGCACAATCAGGGCCCAGATGATTTGCTTGGCCCTGGTTGGATTTCCAGCAAGAGAGACACATAGATGCAGCAAGAAAGCTGACCCAGAATGTGTCTGGGGAGGCTGTTGCCCAGCTGGGGGATGGCAGTGGGGAAACATCACAGGAGCAGCAAGATGCAGGTTAGCTGCACCAGCAACAGGGGTCTAATTCACTTTAGAGTTTACATAACAATGAAAAGTAATATAAACCAACTTTTTCCACAGCCATTGGCAAATTTTCTCCAATTTATGTTTGTTCAAGTCAAATCAAAGTGTGAGAAAATACATTTATTTCCAAACCTGGTTTCTTTTTCTAAATTCCAAGCCTGAGATTCCAAACTGATTCTTGCAAAAGATGACATCCAACTCAAAATTCATTAAGATGGCTATAACAGCTACAATGGAAAAATCTAAAAATTAGTTAAAACATGAAACTTGTTTATAGAAGTGATGAAGTTAGAATTGTCAAACAGGTCTAAACAAACTTAAATGCTATCTCAGAATCCAGCTTCCCACAAAACATTTTGGGGGTTTGCCCTGAGTTACCACATAGGATTTGGGGCAGGGCTTCCTGTAGGATTGTTCATATCCGTGGTTGTTTTCTGCAGGAAGGTAACTCTTCCCACTACAAACTCCCCCTCCCTTTGAGTTAAGAAACAAACTGACTAGTGAGAAATGGAAACTGCAGTAGCATTCTATGTAGGGCATCTTCATCCGTAATCCCGGCCTGATTTGAATCCCAGCCTGTGGTTTGAATTAGCAACATCTTGACATTGTGTGCTATAGAATTTCAATTTGTAAACAGTCAAGGATTTAAAATTAACACACAAACAAGCTCTGGAAGAGTCCACTGCAACCCTGAGTATGATCAGACAGTCTGGAATGCTTCCTGCTGCTAAGGCCCGGGAGCTTCTCACTATAGTGCTCAGGAGGACAGCAGTCCAGTCATGAGACCATTCAAAAGGAACTCTGTAACCAAGCTTCTAGATGGTTGCTTTATATAAAAAGCAACTGATATTGACTGTAATTGTATGTAGAAGTGTCTAATTTATGTAAGATCTTCTGTTTGACTAGATTCACATTCTGTTTACATATATTGTTTGGAATAAGAATCTTCGCATATAGTACCACCTGTACAGGAATATTTTCAATAGTGTGAGAAAGGGTGAGAAAATAAGTGTATTGAAACAAGTGTTCTGTTCTTAGAAATAAAAGCTCCATTCTTCATAAATAGAGTCGACTCTTCTAAAATTAATGAATTCCAATTTCATGAGAAATCATCAGAAACCTCCAAAACCAAGTCATTACAAACGTCATGGACACGCACGTCGCCTTCTCGTGGCCACTGTTATGGAAAGAGTCAGAAGCCTGTGGATGTCAGAAATCTTGCTGAGTTGAAGTTCTGCAGTGACGCATTCGGGCCTGCTCAGGAGCAGCCCCGTCCCCCCAACACCATCTCTCCTCACTCCCCAGCCTATTTAGGTATTGATGAAGCCTCCACCGCCTCCTAGAATTACAAGGATATGGCTCTAATCTCTGTCGCATTAGCCTAAACATTCGTGATGACAAACCAGGAACACTTGTGGAAAGGTCTAGTTTATTCACTCTGCAAACCTGTTCCATGCCAGGCACTCTGGGGGACGTTCAGGATAAAAATGATAGGAAAGAGATAGAACTCCTGCCTGCAGAAGTCAGCAAGATAGACAAGGAAATGGTAATTCCTTTTCTCCTCTTAAAACAAACAAAAAAGCAAACAAAACTTTCTTGCTCGACCTCCCACACCTTCCAGATGTGGCATCCATCCTCCACATCTCTTACCTGAATCACTTCTGGAGGAGCTGCTCCTAACAGCTCTGTTCACCTGACTTTGACACAGGTCCCTCCTCCTCCTCCCACAGGCTGGCCCTGAGAGGCAGCTGTGGCCTCTATCTGCACTATCCAGTGTTCACGTCTGTCCTCTTCTTACTTGACTGCTCAATGGCACTGCCCTCAGCTGGCTAGTCCCACATCTAGTGTGTTGGCCACTTTCCTCATGGATGCAGGGCTGACCCCTCCTGCTCAGTCTTCACTCAGCTTAATCATCACCTCCTGGCAGAGACTGATGCTGATCAGTGAGTACAGGAGCCTGCCTGACACCTGCAGCCACGTCTATCTCTGCTTCCACTGTGTCTGTTCGTCATCAATTTTCCAGCATCTCACTGGCTGGTCTGTTTATTATCTGCTGTCCCCACTAGAATGTAAGCCCCAAGAGGCCACGAGATGCCTGCATGCTCGCCAGTTTACTCCCCAGTGCTTCAAATGAACTCCAGAAATAGTAAAGTTTCAGTAGATAGCAACAACTTTATGAATAGAACAAATGAAGTAATAAATGTACAACTACAAAGTGAGGTTTTCAAAGAAACATACTATTAGGATAAAAATGATTTTTTTGTTTGTTTGCTGCAGAAAGAACTCGTGGGAATAGGGAGGGTGTGGATGCAATCCCAGGCCAAGGGAGGCTGATGTGAGAGGACTGAAGACAGGAAAATGCTGGACAAGTGTGCAAAATTGAAAGGGCGTCCCTGAAGCCAGTCTTCAGTATCCTCAGCATATGAGTAATTAACAAAGAAGAGGTGGAACTCCCCTGCCACACTCTGGAAATTGAACAGGTCTAAATGTCATAACTTGATGAGCCCTGTCCCCTAGATTTTCCATAAAACATTCTGTTATTTGTGCTTAAGGGATAAGTTGATTCCATGGACCATGTTACAAAAAAATATTGTCTTTGAACCAATCAGAAATTGCCATGATGATTACAGGATTTTTTTTTTTTTTTTTTTTTTTACATCATAATGTCATCCAACAAAGTGTTGTATGGTCTTAAATTACCTAAACTAAATGGTTTTGCTGGGAAATGGCTATTTTGAAAAGTTAAGAAACAACAATGAGGGCACAAAGTATTGTCTTTCCAATCAAAATATGACCAAAGTATGAAAAAAGATAAAAATTCAAACTGAAACAAGATGCATAGAAGACGACAAAGATGAGCGAGCATTATGGGTTTTGCTGGTTGCAAGGAGAAGTGGCAGATGAAAAGCCTGAAATTGAAATTGCTCATTTAGAATCTAAAGCCCCAAGTCAAAAGATGGTAGAAAACTCCTCAGATGAGGGCAGAACTCCTACCTGTGGCCAAACAGATGGTGTGGACAAGCATGTCTCTGCTCTGCACAATATCAATGGCCAGATGGGAAAAGTGACTATTGCCTTTCATGAAGGAGAGCACTGTGGTCACTGGCTGCACCACCTCATGCATCAAAATGAACTTCTGAACATCCTGCAAGTCCCTCTTCATCAGATTAATGTCCAGGCTCTGGTCCATGGTGCTACACTGCAAGGGAAGACAGGCCATGTTACTGGAACCAGATACCTGGACACCCACAGCTGACTGTGGCCACCCCTGCTAGAGGAGTGTGACGTGGAAACTGAATAAGCCACAATGTGTAATTGAAGTGTGCAAACATGTTTGCTTCTCCATTTTTCTTGAAGTTCCCATCCTAGCATTTCTCCCATTTTGGAGTTCACCTTATCTTTAGGGACTTTCTCAGCTCCATCATACAGGTGGATGAACAAAAGTGAAAAAAAAAAAAAACCCCACATAGATTGGATGTTATTGCTGACTTTAATTTAAACAGCATATGCATAGAGACTTCTCAACATATTTTAAGTCACTTGGGAGCTATTTGTCTAAGTGCATATTATTATATCTTTTTGATAAATCAGGTACCCAAATTGAAAAATGCAGCTAGAACATAATACAGATTTATGACTTTCCTTGTTAAAGGAATGGGCCTATAAGGCCATGAAAAGAAAATTATGCTCGTTTCCTCTAGAGTGCATATAATACTGTAATATCATTCACATGGGCTATAAAGAGTCTATACTGGCTTCTTAGTCCATTTGTACTGTTATAACAGAATACTTTAGACTGAGTAATTTATAAAGAACAGAAATTTATTTCTCATAGTTCTGGAGGCTGAGAAGTCCAAGATGAATTTGCCAGCCCATTGAGTGCCTGGTGAAGGCTACTCTCTCCTTCCAAGATGGTGCCCTGTTGCTGCATCCTCCAGAGGGAACAAATGCAATGTCCTCACATGATAGAGGCAGGAAGGCAAGCCAGCCAGTGGCTGTTTGAAGTCTCTTTTATAAGGGCCTTTGTCCCAATCATGATGGAGGAGCCTTCATGGCCTAATTGCCTGTTAAATGCCCCACCTGTTAATTTCTTCACATTAGCAACACCTGAATTTTGGAGCAGGCACATTCAAACCATAACACTTGATGTATTGCCTTAATTTATTATTTGTATATTAGAATATATAATACACCTAATTGAAGAATAAACTCCTAGAAATCAGAGAAATATCATGCCAAATTTTGCACAGTAAGTATGAGGGAAGGAGAGACGAGAAGAGAAAAGAAGGAGAAAAAAAAGACGTAAAGAGAGAAAGATATTTAAGTAGAGCAAAAGCATGAATAAGAAAGTGGCATCTATAAAGAAAAGAAAACCTGACCACTGCCGAGAATCTAATTCAGAGCTACATTGCAGAGGCTGGCAGTGTATCGATGTATTCTGTCAAGGAAGAACCAAAAATGCATAGGGAGAAAACAAAGGTTAAGCTTTCCTAGAGCAGAGAACTGAATCAGGAAACCATAATCCTTTTAAAATTTATTTTCATTAACTTAAAATCCTGGTACAAGTAATGGCTGATTCTCATCAGAGTTTCTTATAAATTGGTTTGATAGAAATGAATTTTCTAGTTCAGAACAATATGAAACTACAATTTGTAATATGGCATTCTAATACTTGGTTGTATTATTTTGAAAAAAACACCATATTGAGCTATGACTGGCATTCAAAAAAGCTGTACAAATTTCACATATACAAACTGATGAGTTTGGAGGTAAATACACTTCCATAAAACTGTGAATGGAAAATGTGTTGGACCCCCAAAATCACTAAGGAAAAATCAATCTGGAAACTGCTTAGGGCAAACCTGCCTCCCATTCTATTCTAAGTCATCCCTCTGGTCACTGAGATAGATGCACAACTAATTGCCTCCTTTGGAAAGGCTAATCAGAAACTCAAAAGAATGCAACCATTTGTCTCTCACCTGTCTGTGACCTGGAAGCTCCCTCCCGATTTAATCCTCCTGCCTTTGCTTCAAGTTGTCCTGCCTTTCCAGAATGAACCAATGTACTTTTTACATATATTTATTGATGTCTTACATCTCCCTAAAGTGTATAAAACCATGCTGTGGGCTCGGCGCGGTGGCTCAAGCCTGTCACTTTGGGAGGCTGAGACAGGCGAATCACGAGGTCAGGAGATCGGGACCATCCTGGCTACCACGGTGAAACCCCGTCTCTACTAAAAATACAAAAAACTAGCCGGGAGTGGTGGCGGGCGCCTGTAGTCCCAGCTACTCAGGAGGCTGAGGCAGGAGAATGGCATGAACCCAGGAGGCGGAGCTTGCAGTGAGCCGAGATTGCCCGCCACTGCACTCCAGCCTGGGCGACAGAGTGAGACTCCGTCTCAAAAAAAACAAAACAAAACAAACAACAACAACAACAAAAAACCATTCTGTGATCTTGGGCACATGTCTTCAGGACTCCCTGAGGCTGTGTCAGGGGCGCATCCTCAACCTTAGCAAAACAAACTTTCTAAATTAACTGAGACCTGTCTCAGATTTTCTGTGTTCACAAAACCATCACCATGATCCGTGTCATGAACCTCTCCATTGCCACCAAACGTTTTCTCTCACCTTCGTATTCATTATTATCACTACTATTTTTGTGATAAGAGCACTTAACATAAGATCCACCCTCTTAGTGATCAGCCAGAACTGGGTACAGGATGGTACCTTGTGAATCCTCCTTAGCTGACCTGTGAGATGCCACGGAAAGGTTGTGACATCAAGTCAGGTACTGAATCAGGTATGTAAACTCTATTCAACTCCAACATTCTGTAATTCTTCAGATTTTTAAACGTCATTTTATAGCATGTGGAACATTTTTATCTCATGCTACACAAATACCATTTACTTTAAAAGAGTGTCAAGAAGAAATATAATTTATTTTGTCAATCCTCATAAATTTGTAATTGGGACAGACCCCTACAACAAAAGACAGATTAAAAAGACAAAAACAAGCTAATTAATGTGTGCTGGGCATGCCGTGCATGAGAAACTTCAATTAAAGGTAATAGAAAACAATGGCTTAGTACTCAGGCTTATATAGCAACTTCAGCAAACAACAGTGAATTTGTAGAGAAATAACAGGACAATTTTAGAAAAGCAATTTTAGAACTCCAAGCATGGGAAACTCTGCAAAGAGAATATAGAAATAAACCAAAAGGTAAGCTATGTTTGAAGACACCTCTGGGGTCTTCTCTGGGTTGATAAGTCTCTGGTGGTTAATGTTTGTTCTCCCTGGTAGAGATGCGGCAGAATAGTTTTTGTCTTCGCAAATTTATGTTCTACTTTTAGGCAAACAGAGGAAAGGAAAAGAGTTTTGCTATATCTTTCTTCTCAATTGTCTTCAGCTCAACAATCCCTCATATTTTGAGGAGATATATTCTGGTCTCCCACAATATGTACCTCTAACCTGTTATAAAATCAAACATTTTTAAAGCATAGTACAGTTAAAAATATTTGGTTTTTATAATAGGTTTTATGAAATAATTTAAATCATAGTATATTAAAAACACTTGGCTTTATATCAAATTTCATAATAAAATTTTAAATTATAGTATCAGGCCTCTGAGCCCAAGCCTGCATGTATACATGCAGATGGCCTGAGGCAACCAAAAAGTACAAAAGAATTGAAACAGCCAGCTCTTGTCTTAACTGATTGACCAACCTTATGACATTCCATTATGACTTGTTCCTGCCTTGCCCCAACTGATTCATAGGTCAACCTCGTGATATTCTTCTTCTGTACAAAGAGTCTTATGATCTCCCCACCATGCACCTTGTGACCCCCTCCTCTGCTGACAATAGATAACCACCTTTAACTGTAACTTTCCACTGCTTACCCCAGTCCTATAAAACTGCCCCACCCCTACCTGCCTTTGCTGACTCTCTTTTCGGACTCAGCCCACTTGCACCCAAGTGAAATAAACAGCCTTGTTGCTCACACAAAGCCTTTGATGGTTTCTTCAAATGGACTTGCTTGACATTTGGTGCCATGACTTGGATCAGGGGACCTCCCTTGGGAGATCAATCCCCTGTCCTCTTGCTCTTTGCTCAATGAGATAATCCACTTATGACCTTGGGTCCTCAGACTGGCCCAAGAAACACCTCACCAATTTTAAATTAGGTAAATGGCCTCTTTTTACTCTCTTCTCCAACCTCTCTCACTATCCCTCAACCTCTTTCTCCTTTCAATTTTGGTGCCACCCTTCAATCTCTCCCATCCCTTAATTTCAGTTCCTTTCCTTTTCTGGTAGAGACAGAGGAGATGAGTTTTATCCATGAACCCAGAATTCTGTTGCTGGTCACAGACTCGAGAAGACAGTCTTCCATTGGTGTTTAATCACTGTAGGGACATCTGCCTTGATCCTCCACCTTGGTGGCAAGTACCACCTCCTTTGGGTGCCAAGTACCACCCCCACCCCGTCCATGTCTCTACCCCTCTTTTCTCTAAACTTACCTTTTTACTATGGGCAACCTTCCGCCCTCCATTCCTCCTTCTTCATCCTTAGCCTGTGTTCTTAAAAACTTGAAACCTCTTCAACTCTCACCTGATCTAAAACCTAAGCATCTTATTTTCTTCTGCAACACTGCTTGGCCCTAATACCAACTTGATGATGGTTCTAAATGGCCAGAAAATGGTACTTTTGATTTCTCCATCCTACAAGATCTAGATAATTTTTGTCAAAAAAATGGGCAAATCATCTGAAGTGCTTGACATCCAGGTGTTCTTTTCCACATTGGTCTCTCCCTAGTCTCTGCTGCCAATGTGACTCGTCCCAAATCTTCCTTCTTTCCATCCAACCTGTCCCTTCAGTCCCAACCCCAAGTGCCACTGAATCTTCTGAATCCTTCTTTTCTGTAGGGCCCTCTGACCTCTCTCCCCCTCCCCAGGTCACTCCTCGGCAGGCTGAATCAAGTCCCAATTCTTCCTCAGCCTCTGCTTTCCTACCCTCTAACCCTTCTGTCACCTCCCCTCCCCACACCAGTCCAGCTTACAATTTTGTTCTGCAGCAAATGCTCCCCAAACTGCCCAACAATTTCTTCTTCAAGAGGTGGCTGGAGCTGAGAGCATCATTAGACTGCATGTACCATTTTCTCTATCAGAGCTTTCCCAAATTAATCAACACTTAGGCCCCTTCTCATCAGACCCCACTAAATATATACAGAAATTCCAGTATTTAACCAGTCCTACAATTTAACTTAGAGTGACTTAAATGTCATCCTAACTTCTACCCTTTCCCCAGATGAGCAGGATAGAGTTTAACTACCCTAGCCCAATCTCACACTCACACCCACCAGCATCATGAGCCAGACCTTCAGGAAGGCATCAGGGGAGTTCCCTGAGAAGATCCCAGATAGGAATACCAGACAGGCTCCCCAGGTATAGCTAGGCAAGATGACACGATTTCCTGCCTAGTTGAGGGGCTTTAAAAGGCAGCTTATAAAGCTGTTAATTATGACAAACTTAAAGAAACTTCCAAGGTAAAGACGAAAACCCAGCCCAGTTCATGGCTCATTTGGCAGCGAGCCTGAGACAATTTTTACCGCCCTAGATCCAGAAGGGCCAGAAGGCTGTCTTATTCTCAATATACATTTTATTACCCAATCCGCTGCCAACATTACAAAAAGCTCCAAAAATTAGATTCTGGCCCTCAAACCCCACAACAGGAATTAATTAACCTTGCCTTCAAGGTGCATAATAATAGAGAAATGGCAGCCAAGTGGCAATATATTTCTAAGTTGCAATTATGTGCCTCCACTTTGAAAGAAATCCCAGCCACATCTCCAGTACACAAGAACTTGAAAATGCCTAAACCACAGCAGCCAGGAGTTCCTCCAGGACCTCCTCCCCCAGGATCTTCCTTCAAGTGCTGGAAATCTGGCCATTGGACCAAGGAATGCCTGCAGCCCGGGATTCCTCCTAAGCCATGTCCCATCTGTGTGGATCCTACCAGAAATTGGACTGTCCAAGTCACCCAGCAGCCACTCTCAGAGCCCCTGGAACCCTGTCCCAAGGCTCTCTGACTGACTTCTTCCCAGATCTTCTCAGCTTAGTGGCTGAAGACTGATGCTGCCTGATTGCCTCAGAAACCCCCTGGACCATCACAGATGCTTGGGGTAACTGTTACAGTGGAGGGTAAGTCTGTCCCCTTCTTAATCAATACAGAGGCTACCCACTCCACATTACCTTCTTTTCAAGGGCCTGTTTCCTTGCCTCCATACTGTTGTGGGTATTGACAGCCAGGCTTCTAAAGCCCTTAAACTTCCCGAAACTCAGTTGTCAACTTGGACAATATTCTTTTATGCACTTCTTTTTAGTTATCCCCACCTGCCCAGCTCCCCTTATTAGGCTGAGACATTTTAACCAAATTATCTGCTTCCCTGACTATTCCTGGATTACAGCCACATCTCACTGCTGCCCTTCTTCCCAACCCAAAGCCTCCTTCGCGTCTTCCTCTTGTATCTCCCCACCTTAATCCACAAGTATAGGAAACCTTTACTCCCTCCCTGGCAACCAATCACAAAGTCCATTACTATCCCATTAAAACCTAATCACCTTTACCCTGCTCAACACCAGTATCTCATCCCACAACAGGCTTTAATAGGATTAAAGCCTGTTACCACTTGCCTGCTACAGCATGGGCTTCTAAAGTCTACAACCTCTCTTTAAAATTCCCCCATTTTACCTGTCCAAAAACCAGACAAGTCTTACAGGTTAGCTCAGGATCTACGCCTTATCAACCAAATTGTTTTGTCTATCCCCTCTGTGGTGCCCAACCTGTACACTCTTTTGTCCTCAATACCTCTCTTCACAACTCACTATTCTGTTCTTGATCTTAAAGATGCTCTTTTTCACTATTTTCCTGCACCCCTCATCCCAGCCTCTCTTTGCTTTTACCTGGCCTGACCCTGACACCCATCAGTCTCAGCAACTTACCTGGGCTGTACTGCTGCAAGGCTTCTGGGACAGTCCTCATTACTTCAGCCAAGCCCTTTCTCATGATTTACTTTCTTTCCACCCCTCTGCTTCCCACCTTATTCAATACATTAATGACCTCCTACTCTCTAGTCCCTCCTTTGAGTCTTCTTAAGATGTCCTCCTGCTCCTTCAACATTTATTCTCCAAAGGATATCAGGTGTCCCCCTCCAAAGCTCAAATTTCTTCCCCGTCTGTTATCTACCTCAGCATAATTCCTCAAGAAAACACATGTACTCTCCCTGCTGATCGTCTCTGGCTGATCTCTCAAACCCCAATCCCTTCTACAAAACAACAGCTCCTTTCCTTCCTGGGCATGGTTGGATACTTTCGCCTTTGAATACCTGGTTTTGTCGTCCTAACAAAACCATTATATAAACTTACAAAGGGAAACCTAGCTGACCCCATAGATCCTAAATCCTTTCCCCATTCCTCTTTCCATTCCTTGAAGACAGCTCCAGAGACTGCTCCTACACTTGCTCTCCCTGATTCATCCCAACCCTTTTCATTACACACAGCCAAAGTGCAGGGCTGTGTAGTTGGAATTCTTACACAAGGACTGGTACAGCACCCTGTAGCCTTTTTGTCCAAACAACTTGACCTTACTGTTTTAGGCTGGCCATCATGTCTCCGTGAGGCAGCTGCCACTGCTCTAATACTTTTAGAGGCCTTCAAAATCACAAACTATGCTCAACTAACTCTCTAAAGTTCTCACAACTTACAAAATCTATTTTCTTCCTCATACCTGATGCATATATGTTCTGCTCCTCCACTCCTTCAACTATACTCACTCTTTGTTGAGTCTCCCACAATGACCATTGTTCCTGGCCTGGACTTCAATCCAGCCTCCCACATTATTCCGGATACCACACCTGACCCCCATGACTGTATCTCTCTGATCCACCTGGCATTCACTCCATTTCCCCATATTTCCTTCTTTCCTGTCCTCACCCTGATCACACTTGGTTTATTGATGGCAGCTCTACCAGGCCTAACTGCCACTCACCAGCAAAGGCAGGTTATACTGTAATATCTTCCACATATATCATTGAGGCTACTGCTCTGCCCCCCTTCACTACCTCTCAGCAAGCCGAACTCATTGCCTTAACTCAGGCCCTCACTCTTGCAAAGAGACTATACATCAATATTTATACTGACTCTAAATATGCCTGTACCACCATGCTGTTATATGGGCAGAAAGAGGTTTCCTCACTATACATGGGTCTCCATCATTAATGCCTCTTTAATAAAAACTCTTCTCAAACCCACTTTTCTTCCAAAGGAAGCTGGAGTCATTCACTGCAAGGGCCATCAAAAGGCATCAGATCCCGTTGCTCAGGGCAACGTTTATGCTGATAAGGTAGCTAAAGAAGCAGCTAGCGTTCCAACTTCTGTCCCTCATGGCCAGTTTTTCTCCTTCTCATCAATCACTCCAACCTACTCTTCCACTGAAAATTCCACCTATCAGTCTTTTCCCACACAAGGCAAATGGTTCTTAGACCAAGGAAAATATCTCCTTCCAGCCTCACAGGCCCATTCTACTCTATTGTCATTTAATAACCTCTTCCATGTAGGTTACAAGTCGCTCGCTAGCCTGCCTCTTAGAATCTTTCATTTCCTTTCCATCGTGGGAATCTATCCTCAGGGAAATAACATTTCAGTGTTCCATCTGCTATTCTACTACTCCTCAGGGATTTCTCAGGCCCCCTCCCTTCCCTATATATCAAGCTCGAGGATTTGTTCCTGTCCAGGACTGGCAAATTGACTTTACCCACATGCCCCAAGTCAAAAAACTAAAATATCCCTTGGTTTGGGCAGATACTTTCACTGGATGGGTAGAGGCCTTTACTTCAGGGTCTGAGAAGGCCACCGCAGTCATCTTCTGTCAGATATAATTCCTCAGTTTGGCCTTCCTACCTCTATAGGAGGTAGGAAGTCTGACAACGGACTGGCCTTCATTAGTCAAGTCACTCAGGCAGTCTCCCAGGCCCTGGGCATTCAATGGAAACTTCATGCTCCTTACCGCCCTCAACCCTCAGGAAAGGTAGAAAGAGCTAATGGTCTTTTAAAGACACACCTCACCAAACTCAGCCTCCAACTTAGAAAGGAATGGAGAGTACTTTTACCACTTGCCCTTATCAGAATTCGGGCCTGTCCTCGGGATGCTACAGGGTATGGTCCATTTGAGCTCCTGTATGGATGCTCCTTTTTTATTAAGCCCTAGGCTCATTCCAGACACCAGCCCTCTAGGTGATTATCTTCCAGTCCTCCAGCAAGCTAGACAGGAAATTCACTGAGCTGCTAATCTTTTTTTGCCTACCCCAGATTCCCAGCCATATGAAGACACTCTAGCTGGACAGTCAGTTCTTGTTAAGAATCTCACCCCTCAGACTCTACAACCTTGGTGGACCAGACTCCACTTAGTCATCTATAGTACCCCAATGGCTGTTCGTCTGCAGGATCCCCCCACCCCCCCATTAGGTTCATTGTTCCAGAGTAAAGCTGTGCCCATCAGACAGCCAGCCTGATTTCTCCTCTTCCTCCTGGAAGTCACAAGTACTCTCTCCTACTTCCCTTAAACGCACTCGCATTTCTGAAGAACAGTAATAAGCCTTATGAGCCTAATACATCCCTTCATTCTATTAGGTCTATTCATCCTTACCCCACTTTTTGCAACAGGACTTTACGTAGTCACCCCCCAGTACTCAGACTGCACCACGAAAAGTTGTCTTCCCTACTATCTCCTGTATAGTCATACTCCTATTCACCATTCTCAACAACTCATAAATGCCCTGCTCTTGTTTACACTGACGGCTTACACTGTTTCTCCAAACCATCACAGCTGATATCTCCTGGTGCTATCCTCAAACCATCATGCTTGACTCTTGGCGTGGATAGATGATCTTTGCTGGCAGGGCACCCTCCAATACTTTCACCCTGATGAAGTTCTGCTTTTTACTTTTATACTTACTCTTATTCTCATTTCCATTCTCATGCCACCCTCTACCTCTCCCCAGCTATCTCCACCACACTATCAATCACACTCACTCACTCCTAGACATTTCTAATCCTTCCTTAGCGAACAATTGCTGGCTTTGCATTTCCCTTTCTTCCTGTGCTTACACAGCTGTCCCTGCCTTACATACAGACGGGGCAACAACTGTCTCCCGACACCTCCAAACTTCCTTTAACAGCCCTCACCTTTATCCTCCTGAAGAACTTCTTTACTTTCTAGACAGGTCCAGCAAGACCTCCCGAGACATTTCACAGCAGCAAGCTGCTGCCTTCCTCCACACTTACTTAAAAAATCTTTCTCCTTATATCAACTCTACTCCCCCCATCTTTGGACCCCTCAACACACAAACTACTATTCCTGTGGCCACTCCTTTATGCAACTCTCAGCAAAGACCCACTGGAATTCCCCTGGGTAACCTTTCATCTTCTCAATGCTCCTTCACTCTTCCTAACTACACACATCACTGAAACAACTGGGGCTTTCCAGCTCCATATTATAGATAAGCCCTCTATCAATACTGACAAACTTAAAAACATTCGCAGTTATTATTGCCTAGGAAAACATTTACCCTGTATTTCACTCCATCCTTGGCTCCTTCTTCTTGTTTATTTATACCCAGCCCGGTAAATAACAGTGAAAAGCTGCTCGTAGACACTCAATGTTTTCTCATACACCATGAAAATTGAACCTCCTCCTCTACACAGTTACCCCGTCAGTCCCCATTACAACCTGCGAACTTCGATGGCTGCCGCCCTAGCTGGATCCCTAGGAGTCTGGGTACAAGACACCTCTTTTACTACTCCTTCTCATCTTTTCACTTTGCATTTCCAGTTTTGCCTTGCACAAAGCCTCTTCCTCTGTGGCTGCTCCACCTACATGTGTCTACCTGCTAATTGGACAAGTACATGTACACTAGTGTTTCTTATTCCCAAAATTCAATTTGCAAATGGGAAAACTTCCTGTCCCCTTCATGACACCAACCAGACAAAAAAGAGTTATTCCTCTAATCCCTCTGCTTGTAGGCTTAGGACTTTCTGCTTCCACTATGGTTCTTGGAGCTGGAATAGCAGGCATTTCAACATCTGCCACAACCATCTGTAGCCTTTCTAATGACGTTTCTACCAACATTACAGATATATCACAAACTTTATCATCCCTTCAAGCCCAGGTTGATTCCTTAGCAACAGTTGTCCTCCAAAATCCCAGAGGCCTTCACTTACTCGCTGCTGAAAAAGGAGGACTCTGTATATTTCTAAATGAAGAGTGTCGTTTTTACCTAAATCAATCTGGCCTGGTATATGACAACATAAAAAAAGAAAAAAAGAAAAAAAAAAAAAAAAAAACTCGAGGATAGAGACCCAAAACTCACCAACCAGGCAAATAATTACACTGGACCCACCTGGATACTTTCTAACTGGGTGTCTTGGTTCCCCCCTATTCTTAGTCCCATGGTACCTGTTTTTCTCCTTCTCTTATTCGAGTCTTGTATCTTCTGTTTAGTTTCTCAATTCATACAAAACTGCATTCAGAGCATCACCAATCATTCTATACGACAAATGCCACTTTTGACAACCCCACGGTACCATCCTCTGCCCCAAGATGTCCCCACAGCCTAAATTCCTATTCTTTGTAACTCATTATAAAATTTTTGAAAGGTGTCCATGTAGCCCCTAATCCTGCTAGAAGCAGCCCTGAGAAATATCACCCATTATCTCTCCATACCATCCCCCAACATTTTTTTGCTGCCCCAACACTTCTAGACTATTTTGTTTTATTTTTCTTATTAATATAAGAAGAAAGGAATATCAGCCCTCTGAGCCCAAACCTGCACGTATACATCCAGATGGCCTGAGGCAACTGAAAAGTACAAAAGAATTGAAACAGCCAGCTCCTGTCTTGACTGATTGACCAACCTTACGGCATTCCATTATGACTTGTTCCTGCCCTGCCCCAGCTAATCCATCGATCGACCTTGTGACATTCTTGTTTTGGACAATGAGTCTTATGATCTCCCCACCATGCACTTGTGACCCCCTCCTCTGCTGACAATAGATAACCACCTTTAACTATAACTTTCCACTGTTTACCCCAGTTCTATAAAACTGCCCCCCGCCCCGCCACCTGCCTTTGCTGACTCTCTTTTTGGACTCAGCCCACTTGCACCCAAGTGAAATAAACAGCCTTGTTGCTCACACAAAGCCTGTTGCTGGTCTTTTCACACAGACATGCTTGACACATAGCATACCTAAATATTTTGTTTTAAAATAGGTTAGAGATTTATTCTTTACAAAACTATAATGCTCTTTAAAAGTAGACAATATAAGTGTAGCATTTGATAAAATGTCCTGCATATTACCAAAAAAAAGAAAGAAAAGGAGAATTAGAGAATGTTGACATTGGATGAATTTTACAGGCCAGGTTCAATACCTGATTTAATGTCACAATCTTTCTATGGCATCCCACAGGCTAGATGAAGAAGCTTTATGAAGTCAGATGAGGGTCACCATCTTGCACCCAGTCTGACTAATCATCAAGCTATACTGCATAAACCAGGGCACGTCTCATGGCTCGGGGACCATGTCCTAAACAAGAGGGTGAAACATCCCCAATGACTGCTCCCATGTGGCTTAAAATTATGATAGTTGATGAGATAACACCCGTTAAATTACTAGGTTGCGTGTCTAGTCTACTGTTCATCAAATAGGAGAATATTTGCATTTAGTTCAGTTAATATTTTCACCTACAGTAGATGGGTCCTGTTTCTAGCAATGCTAGATTTAGTGAAATCTAGATTGCACTGAACCAGTCCATAATAACCCAACCCTATACTGCAGGATTAATAGATTTTAATCATGCCTCTTACTCACTTGCCTCCTTTCTCCCTTCTATCTTACCTCAGTGGAACAGAACAGAGCCCTCAGAAATAATACCACACATCTATAGCCATCTAATCTTTGACAAACCTGACAAAAACAAGAAATGGGGAAAGGATTCCCTATTTAATAAACGGAGCTGGGAAAATGGGCTAGCCATAAGTACAAAGCAGAAACTGGATCCTTTCCTTACTCCTTATACGAAAATTAATTCAAGATGGATTAGAGACTTAAATGTTAGACCTAAAACCATAAAAACCGTAGAAAAAAACCTAGGTAATACCATTCAGGACTTGGCAAGGACTTCATGTCTAAAACACCAAAAGCAATGGCAACAAAAGCTAAAATTGACAAATGGAATCTAATTGAACTAAAGAGCTTCTGCACAGCAAAAGAAACTACCATCAGAGTGAACAGGTAACCTACAGAATGGGAGAAAATTTCTGCAATCTACTCATCTGACAAAGGGCTAATATCCAGAACCTATAAAGAACTCAATCAAATTTACAAGAAAAAAACAAACAACCCCATCAAAAAGTGCGCAAAGGATATGAACAGACACTTCTCAAAAGAAGACATTCATACAGCCAACAGACATATGAAAAAATGCTCATCATCACTCACCATCAGAGAAATGCAAATCAAAACCACAATGAGATACCATCTCACACCAGTTAGAATGGCAATCATTAAAAAATCAGGAAACAACAGGTGCTGGAGAGGATGTGGAGAAATAGGAACACTTTTACACTGTTGGTGGGACTGTAAACTAGTTCAACCATTGTGGAAAACAGTGTGGCGATTCTTCAAGGATCTAGAACTAGAAATACCATTTGACCCAGCCATCCCATTACTGGGGATATACCTAAAGGATTATAAATCATGCTGCTATAAAGAAACATGCACCCGTATGTTTATTGTGGCACTATTCACAATAGGAAAGACTTGGAATCAACCCAAATGTCCATCAGTGACAGATTGGATTAAGAAAATGTGGCACATATACACCATGGAATACTATGCAGCCATAAAAAAGGATGAGTTCGTGTCCTTTGTAGGGACGTGGACGCAGTTGGAAACCATCGTTCTGAGCAAACTATCGCAAGAACAGAAAACCAAACACCACATGTTCTCACTCATAGGTGGGAACTGAACAATGAGATCACTTGGACACAGGAAGGTGAACGTCACACACTGGGGCCTATTGTGGGGACGCGGGAGGGATAGCATTAGGAGATATACCTAATGTAAATGACGAGTTAATGGGTGCAGCACACAAACATGGCACGTGTATACATATGTAACAAACCTGCACGTTGTGCACATGTACCCTAGAACTTAAAGTATAATAATAAAAAAAAAAGAATGCTAAGGAAATGTCAGATTTCTTCATTTGGACCTCCAACAACAGTCTTCCCATCTGCTTGATCTCATTTCACAATTTTAACTCTATCAGTTAAGATTTCTGGTAATTAAAACTGCACAGAAGATCCCACATGCAGAAATGGAGTAGCTGGGTCTCATTTTTTGTCTTAAAATGTTTGTTTGTGACTTTTTAAAAAATAAATAAGCTCAGAATTTAAATTACTATTGGGACAGCAGCATGAAATTGGGCACCGTTTTAAGATGCTGTCTACGGTAATTCCTTCTGTAACTGATACTCACCGGGAATAGTTTGTGATTGTTTAATTGAGATGTGTGCACTTATGTAATGAATAATGACAAGGTATCTCTCCTGATCATTTTTTAAAAATTGTACCTGAATCTCTTTTCTTTTTCTCTAATGAATTTGCCAATTCTAGTACATAAAGGTTGCATACTTTTCAAGAGCTGATAAACAGATGGCATCTGAAAAAAGCAAGAATAAGGAAAAGAAAAATTTAATTGCATATTAATGCTTATTATTGCTGAGAAGTAGTCAGATTTTTGAAGCACAGATGCCTAGGTTAAACTTCAACACCGCTACAGACCAGTAAAGATGATGTCACGAGCGCACTTGCGCTAGCGTAACCAGCAAACACTGGTAAATCAAAAGAAAACACAACTTTCATGAGTTTGGAGGTAAGTATACTTCCTCAAAACTGTGAAAGGAAAATGTCATGGACCCACAAAATCACTAAGGAAAACTCAACCTGGAAACTGCTTAGGGCAAACCTGCCTCCCATTCTACTCAAAGTCAACCCTCTGCACACTGAGATAGATGCATATCTAATTGCCTCCTTTGGAAAGGCTAATCAGAAACTCAAAAGAATGCAACCATTTGTCTCTCACCTATCTGTGACCTGGAAGCTTCACCATCAACACCCAAAGCTGAGATTCGAATTAAATTTTTCTCTGTATTCTTTGCAGCATGCATTTAACTACTATGTAAGTATTGACCATCAGCACTAATATATTAATACTTTTATGTACTTCGTGCATGACTACTAGTCCCCATAGATAATATATAGCACTATTACATAAACTTTCTCATCAATATTTAATACAATTCCTACCATATAGAAAAAGTTTGGTAATCTGCAAATCTTGTCTTCTGTCCAAGTGTGAAAGCTTAGAGGAACAAGCCTCTTGCGTGAAACCAGTCCCACGTTTCCGCATGAATTATTCATTGTCTTGTGTGGTGTTACTTCCATCTTATCAACTCTAAGAGGCTGTGCGTTGTGACACTGATTTTACAAGGTGATTTCTTGTGAGCCTAAAAATGTAGACAGAAGGGGAGATTATCCAGTATAGAATCCCTAGATCTGGTAGGGAACGAAAAAGTTTATTGATTCACTCAGTTTTACTGTGAAGAATTTTACAATAAAAACATCAATAATTTAAAAGCTCGCTATGGATGTCTGTTTTCAGCTTGGACATAGGTGTCTTGTTTTTTCTAAGACCACCAGAGCGAGCAAAAGAACCAGCAA
>NC_045437.1:7800809-7934773 GCF_002776525.5 Piliocolobus tephrosceles
GGAGGCTCTTGAAGCCAAAGTGGAGGGTACCTTCAGGCGGACGTCTCTGTCCTGCAAGGCTCTCCGAAGCCACGTGGTGGCTTCCAAGCCACTTGGTGGCTCAAAATGGACCTCGGACCTGCGCAGGATTTTGGCCGAGGGTGGTAAAGAGGAGACAAGGGCACTTACCCCAGAGAGGCCGTGAGAGTGAGCGAAGTGGGTCTCAGGTCCTGGTCCGTCCGCGGCGTGGAACGAGGAGGAGGAGGCTCCCCAGACCCTGGGGGCCCTGAGGAGGGGTCTCCTCCCGGTTGGGCACCATCTGTCTTGTTTTTCTAAGACCAGCCGAGCGGGCGCAAAAGAACCAGCGGGTAGGCAAGTGTAACAGCAAAACTGCACGTTTATTTTGGTAACCTAAGGTGTGCGGGAGAAGTCTGTCGGCCTCCGGGGAAGGAGGCCGGCAGAGTCCCCCCGTGGGGCCCTCGGACGGACTTCCCACAGTCCCGACATCCCGACAGGAGTGGGGCTGCAAGAAGGCCGGGTGGCTCAATGGCGGAGAGCGGCTTTTCTAGGAGTGGGAGGGCAATAGGTGGGGCATGGGCGTGTCAGGGGCATTCCGCAGGTGCGACCAGGTAAATCTTGGTCTCTTCAGATTGACATCACCCGGCGCATGCCCAGTTGGTCTGCACCCTCCCTGGGCGCCGGCTGCATTTTCGCGCGCGCCAGAAGAGTTGGGGGTGGGGATGAAGAACCCGGAAGTGCACCATCTTGCCTCGGTTCGTCCAAACACCCTTGTCTTCAGCTATCAGTGGAGACAGTATCTCCTCTCTGGAGCTGCTAACCTATAGTCTCTGCAACCTCTGCCCTGCTCTGGTTGAACCCCGGGCTTTTATGGGACCCAGAGGGGGGAAGTACATACTGAATGGTCCATGGGTAGCTGTGGGCAGGCCCAGGAAGAAGCACCATGAGTTTCCTCTCCCTTCTGCAGGACTGGCAGGCCAGACCCAGGCTTCAGATCTATGCCGGCCAGAAGGTGAGGCTTCACTGGGCACCTGCCCCCTCCTGCCCAGGAGCCTGTCTGTCTCCCGGGGCCATCCACGGCATCCAGGCTGCTGGCACCAAGGGGCACCTGCAGACCAGCACCCAGCCTCCTTCAGCCCCCACTCAGCTTCCTTTCCTACACTCTTCCGTTCCCAAAGTCCAGAGTGGGGCAAAGCAGCAGGGCGCTAACATGTCAGGACGGCCCCAAGCGGGCACACACTCAGCTGGTCTGTGACAGCCCACGGGCTTGGCCCCAACACCGCTCAGAGACGGGAGCTGGTGCTGGCAGTGAGGAGAGGCCAGGCAGCAGGAGCACGCACCTGTGAGCCTGCGAGGCTACTTCAGCCACGGTTTGGGCAGCTGCAGCTGTGCAAATGGGGGTGGGGGAATGGTGACCAGGCTGCTGCCTGCTTCGTGGAGTGGGAGGCCAGGATCTGCAGCCACGCTTGGGCGGCTGCAGCCCCACCCAGGAGGGCAGGGCTGTGTGCCTACTCCCGGCTCCTGAGAGCACAGGGGTGCCGGGGTTGCAGCCTTGCCTTGGGCAGCCTGCTGCAGCACCTAGGGAGCTTCCATCCAGACAACTTGGAAGGGGCAGAGTTCCTGCTTGTCCATGGCTCGCCCGGCTCCATGGAGCACCACACTCAGCTGTGCACCCTCACAGCCTGGGACAGTGTCTCCTTTTCTTTGCTGGGCCTGGGGCAGGAGCAACATTGCCCTGAGCTCCCGCTGTGGTCCCAGCACTCATGGGCGGCCGGAGCTTCCCCCTCGCCCAGTGGCACAATCTGGCCTGACTCCATCGCAGCGGCCCTGCTGGAGTGCGAGCTCTCTGCCTCCTCCCCGTGCCCTCCCTGAAGTGGCCTGCATGATGGCAACAGCACACCACCGCTGTCATCAGTTTGACTTTATCTTTTTATTTCAATTTAGTCACATTGTGAATTAAGGCTTCAACATATAGATTTGGTGGGTGGGGATGGGGACGACACAATTCCGCCCACAGTAACCCTACACAGAAAATCATGGCAGAACGCAGCTTCTGAATTATGGCACACTGGTGTGAATAAAACGCACCAGCAGACTGTGTTAATCCGGTTTCACATTAACCTGCTATTGCTAACATCAAAAATGATCAGCACAATTTGCTACACGTTTTAGAAAAATACACATCTTTCCATATTATAACCTGCAGAAATTCTTCGCCACTGGTGACATAAGGTCTTTGACAAGTGAAAGAGCTTTTCTGTATGAAAACTTAGGCCTGAGGAGAAAAAAAAGATAAAATTATATATCTTTATTCATGTTTGTTTTACGCAGGACATGAAAACATTTTTGCCTTCAAACAGGTATCTGAATATATTTTTAAAAGATTTTAGTGCTTTTGAGGAGAACTTGGAAAAAGTTTTATTTTAGAAAATTGAAGTAAAATGCACTTTAGTGATTTTAGTGACCTAAATTTGCTTTAGCAATTACAGTGATTACAGTGCCTGGTGACTCTGTTAGCTTTGAGGACCAACTCTTACTCTCTTCTTTCTAGGTTGCTAGGGAAACCATTTAGGGAAGGCAAGTATGTCGAGAAGAGGCCACTGCTTTTCAACGCTCTTGCCTCATAATTAACTTAAAAGCAGGAAGATACAGCTGACAAAATTCTGCAAAGCTGTTAACGTAATTGAGCAAGCTCAAGAGAAACTTGAGAATCACATAGACTTTCAATTATATTGTTTTTAACAAGTAAGCAAAGCCAAGACCACCAGGAACACACGTGTGGTTAGGCAAGTTAGGTGAGCACATACCATGGAGAATCATGGGTGTCTCAGGAGGAAAGTGATAAACTGAACCTACCGTAGGATTTGGATTTGGGTAGGTCGTTTGGGGAGGTTCTAAGAGGTTTGCTCTGGATTAGATGTTGTTAGAAAGCTGGAGATCGATGAGGTAAAAAAAACAAAAAACAAAAGAAACAACAAATAGCAGTCACTCATTTAGCAGAGAGCAGGGAGTGTATACCGTTCTCGGGAGGCACAGTGACCTTGTTTTTGACTCTGCTTCAACAGAATTATAAGGTGGCCTTGCTTGTTTCACTCTGTCTTACTATAGTCTCAGAGTAACCTTGTCTGAGGTTGGTATTCTGATAATGTATTCTGATATTCTCCAACGGGAGAATAGCCTGTTCCAGCTGTGAGTGTTAGGCCAGTTTCTAGAAGTCAGGAGATACTTTCCTCTCTGCCTCAAATGTTATTTTCACAACATTCTGTTGGATGGTATAATGTATTGAACCTGTATATGAAATTACCTACATAGTGGAACATCTCAATTTACTTATTATTTATTTATTTATTTATTTGAGATGGATTCTCACTATCACCAGGCTAGAGTGCAGTGGCAGGATCTTGGCTCACTGCAATCTTCGCCTCCCAGGTTCAAGCGATTCTCCTGCCTCAGCCTCCCAAGTAACTGGGATTACAGGCATGTGCCACCACACTCGGCTAATTTTTGTATTTTTAGTAAAGATGGGGTTTCACCATGTTCACCAGGATGGTCTCGATCTCCTGACCCCATGATCTGCCCCCCTTGGTGTCCCAAAGTGCTGGGATTACAGGCATGAGTCATCGTGCTGGGCCTCAATTTATTTTTTAAAATTCTAACAACTGGATTTGATTCTATTTTCTGTATTTCTACCTCCCATTTAATAAGCAAGTGTCAGAATTTTAC
Organism: Piliocolobus tephrosceles; assembly: GCF_002776525.5. Taxonomy (NCBI): domain Eukaryota; kingdom Metazoa; phylum Chordata; class Mammalia; order Primates; family Cercopithecidae; genus Piliocolobus; species Piliocolobus tephrosceles. Next base: position 7,804,530 of record NC_045437.1, read on the forward strand.
AGGGCAATTAGAATAATTATAGCAACAATATTCAGTGTTCAAAATGAATGGAAATTGTAGACAACTACTACACCTGTTAGAACACATTTTCAGGGACAACTAGGCATTTGTTGGGGCAATTGAGTTGGGCATGTGCTTTAGTAGGTGAAGCTGAGTTGTACCAATGGACATATAATTAGTAGAATAATTAAAATGCATTATTTGACTATAAAAGGAGCCAGTAACATTGAGAATAATACACTCACATACACTCAACTAAAGACAGAAATAATGAACTGGACCTCAGTGTTTAGCACCACAGTCTGAACTTGCACCATCTGACCCAGGGCCTCTGCATCCAAAGTACACAAAAAAGCACAGTAAGTCAAGAACACATGAATTATCCAAGCAATACTCAAGAACAGAATCAGGATTCCTCTCCAGTGGCTTTGGATCCCAAGTAGAGATGGAGTCCCTCACTGACATGTGGAATGGTGAGCAAGTATTTATAGGGATTGGCTGAGGAAAGTTTTAGAGTAACTAAAGGAGAAGAAAAATGTCCAGAGGGAACTTCATCTCGCTACTCTAAGAGCTCTGAAGAACATCATAGAACAAGCAAGGGAGGAGGAAGCGGTGATCACTAAAGAGCTTGTTAAACAAGGTCACTGTTGGAGAGCGTGTGATTTGGGTCCACAGATGGTGTTTGATGTACTGCCCACCACGACCTCAGTGTGCAATGAGTACGTTAGTGTGTCTACGTCATGCCCACTTTCCAATCCATGAAAGCTCCCCCCGTTCATATTTCTCATGTAGATTTGTCCCTACATCCTTCTCCTTCCATAGAAAAGTCCCTCTGATGTCTCCAAAGCACCCTGAGCTTGCCTTTCTCCAAAATTTATTTTTAGGGTGTTTTAACTAAGTGTGATTTTAATAAAAATCACAAATAAAAATCAAACAAATGTTATCCTATGAAGTAGGTAAGAAATAACGTGTTTAAGTATATACAGCTTACTGTAGTCAAGAAACCAAATGACATTTGGGAGCACATTGGCCACCTACAGTGTGGCCTTCCAAGACAATGCCTGGCCTCTGACTGTGGTCTTCAGTTGAATAAGGGAGCTCCATTTGTTAGACAGAAGAGACTTGAAACTAAGCCGGTAGCATCCTTATCCTTTTCTAAAGACAGGGAGAAAAAGAAATAATCTTTAAACTCACCACTGAACCATGGAACCTTCAGATAGAAAGTACCTCCCTAGGCCTGCATTTTACAGATACAGTCTGTGTGATTTTGGGGTAGAAGAGAGTCTTCAATGTCCCCAGAAAGAATAAAAAAGAATGCAAGTTGTTTTCTTTTATTTAAATATTTAAAAATATGTTTCTTGCTAATGTGCAATTTGCCACAAATCTAATTTGTGTCGATTCTGAGTTAATCAAAGAAATTATAAAGCAAGTATCACTTTATCTTAGTTTTAATTTATTTATTTTTTATTTTTATTTTTTTGAGATGGAGTCTTTCTGTCGCCAGACTGGAGGGCGGTGGCATGATCTCGGCTCACCGCAAGCTCCATCTCCTGCGTTCAAGCGATTCTTCTGCCTCAGCCTCCTGAGTGGCTGGGACTACAGGCGCCCGCCACCACACCCAGCTAATTTTTGTATTTTTAGAGGAGACAGGGTTTCACCATGTTGGCCAAGATGGTCTCAGTCTCTTGGCCTTGTGATCCACCCGCCTCGGCCTCCCACAGTGGCAGGGACCGCTTTCTAATCAACAATGAAAGTGAGTGAGAGATCTGAGGGTGCCTTTGTACATTATTCTTATGGATACACATGAGCAGAAGATGTGCTAACTAAGCAAGGCTGAAAATAGGCATGAGCATATGTCAGCCTGCGGAATGATTTCATGTGTGTGTGCCTGGACATATGTATGGAGATACAGCTTTCATCACACATGCTTGGATAGCATATTTACTTGTGAATTTCACAGTTTCTTATAAAAATTCATGTACAAAAAAGAAATTATACCTAATTTAAGAATTTTGTTTTACAACTTTGTTTCCAAAATGGTGACGTAAAATAGTCACTGTGATTATTCAGAAAAAAATCCAAACTTTACAGAAACATTTGGCATTGAGAAGATGAACAACAAAAAGATTGAAAAAGAAATTACTGTTATTTGTTGCCTGGTGATATATGTAAGTTTCTTTACAACATGCATTTAGGAGTAATTCATAAAATTATTTTATTTAGTATGGCCTAGGCTTACTGATTATATTTTTTAATTAAAAATGAATGCTGCTTTTATTTTTTAAAATAACCTGAAATCATAAATAGCACTTAAGAGTGTAGAAAATATGCAGTTGTAAAGATATGGAACATATCTAAGTCTCCATCAGCCAACTAGTGGATAAAGAAAATGTGTATATATACACCATGGATTACTACTCAGTCATAAAAAGGAATGAAATAATGTCTTTTGCAGCAACTTATATAGAGCTGGAGGCCATTATTCTAAGTAACTCAGGAACAGAAAACCAAATATCATATATTCTCACATGTAAGTGGGAGCTAAGCTATGAGGATGCAAAGCCATACGAATGATATAATGGGCTTTCAGGGCTCAGCGATGAAGATTGAGAAGAGGGTGAGGGATAGAAAATTACCCACTGGGTACAGTGTAAACTGCTCACATCATGGGTGCATCAAAATCTCAGAAATCACCAATAAGGAACTTATCTATGTGTGTTAGCCTGTTTTCATGCTGCTGATGAAGACATATCTGAGACTGGAAAATTTATAAAGAAAAGAGGTTTAATGGACTCGCAGTTGTATGTGGTTGGGGAGGCCTCAGAATAGTGGCAGAATTTGAAAGGCACTCTTACATGGCGGCAGCAAGAGAGAATTTGTGCAGGGAAACTCCTCCTTATAAAACCATCATATCTCATGAGACTTACTCACTATCATGAGAATGGCATGGTAAAGACCCACCCCCATGTTTCAATTACCTCCCACCAGGTCCCTCCAATGACATATGGGAATTGTGGGAGCTGCAATTCAAAATGAGATTTTGGTGGGGACACAGCCAAACCATATCACCATGTAAACGAAAACCATCTGTACCCCCAAAACTATTGAAATAAAAGTAAAATTTTAAAAGAAGTATAGGAAATATTTATAAGGGAAAGATTAAGGAAAATAATTTTGAAAAATTAACTTGAATTCAAGAATTCTGGAAATATTTTACACATACCAATATAGTTCAAAGGTTTAAATTTGTATTAAAAAATAAGATTTAACAGAAGGAATATATTAAACTACAGCATTATTTTGTTCTTATCAAACGTCCTCTTCAATCTTCAGCTAGAGAATAATCCATTTCACTGCTTAAGCCTTGATGCCTACCTCTTTGGGGAAGAAACTGCTTCAGAGAAACTAAAGGATAGACGTGGACCAGGGTAAAGGAAAGGCAGAAGCACCTCGAAATAATTTCTTAAAGTACAGTGTTGAATGATTAATTGTGACATGACATTTACTGGAAAAAAAATATTGCAGTCTTTTGGAGCAAATTTGCTGAAACACCCAGACCAGAGTATTTTATAAATAGAATGACAATATAATTTATAATTCAAATTGGAATGCTTTTGAGTGGGAAACAGCCTTCTATATTTATGCCAGGACAATGAAAAGTGTAAACCAGGACTTACTCCTCTTAGAATTAATCTTCAGACAATCAACACTTAACCATTTCCCTGATTTGATATGTCAATGATAACACAATTCTACGCAATACATTGAAGTTCTGTATAATGTATAATAAGGCATACCTTATTTGTGCAGCATTCATGTGAAATTCATCTTTTAGGTGACAGATTTTCCTAGGTTTGAGGCTACACAAGTTTGCTTCTTTACTCTCATGATATTTTGCTAGGGGAAGGGAGACAGCCGACAAACAAGAAGGGCTCACTAATCCATGGTAATTTTAAATATGTAAATGTAACCTAAATATTTTTAATGAGTTACTAATGAAACATGAGGAACCTACTCTTGGTCTTTGTTTTTCTTTTATAGTCCTTCTTTGTCTTTGTGTTAAAGTCTGAGGATCTCTTACACAACTATATCTTATTCCCAATCTCCATTTGTCTTTATTTCACTTGTTCTGTGACTGCCACTTGCATTTATGAATTATCTGCATGAGTAAATGTAATCAGACCAGAGAGCACCTAGGGCAGATGCTTCACATTTCCAGGGAACTCTTGTGTGGACCCTGCCAAACAGGCTCTCACTGGCCTGGGACAGAGCCCAACAAAGTCACCCAGCCTGGCTGTTACTTGGCTGGTGAGTCAGTGCCTACTCACAGGGAGAGGTGCCGACCTCCACAAAACACTTCTCTTCAAGGTAAGCAGAACTGATTTCTCCTTCAATTAAGCACAGAGAAAGGATTTTTATTTCTTCCAGGCAAATTATCTTTAATCACCAGGAAGTGAATGAGTGTTATTTTTTTAAACCACAGGAGAGTTTATTTCATGCTTAGCTCACATCTTCAAAGCATTTCAAGCCAGAAGAATTTAAGCCAATGTTTGAGTCTCCTTTATTTAAAAAATAGCTCATAAAACGATTTTGTTGCAGTAAGAATACTTTTAGATACATGGTAAGTGGATGTCATGTTAGATTATTTCAATATGAGATTATGACCCTAAGAAGAAAAAAACAGTGAAGTTCGTTGTGACAACTGGGGACAGATTAATAATAGTTTATTCACAAACAGAAAATAAATTGGGATCATTTGGGGTGGACAATACTAATGTCCATGTTATTAAAATCTGGTGAAACAATTGCTCAAAGTTCCCATTGATGAAGGGGTATAGTTCTCTCTTTTGAAGGCATACAGTTCGGTCTTCACTCAGGAGCTCAACTTTACATTCTAATTTGGAAATATGATTCTTGTTTCCTCAATTTTCATTTTATTGAAAGCAAGTTTTACAGCATCTCTATTTTAGGTATCTCTATTTTAGGCATTAATCATTAAACATTTACTTCTTTATAGTAAACTCCCTTGTATAATTGTTTAAAAAGGGTTTTAACTGATTAACATTTTAAGGTAATAAAGCAGTATAGGTACATACCTAAGCACATACACTTGTTTTTAAGAGAGATTTTGGTACAGAGAAGGGATCTGACTTTGAAACTTAGATTTATTACCAAACACATTATTTGGGGTTCCTGTTTTCTTCAGTGATACACCTGGACAACCCACTTTCCTCAGTAAATAACTAATTAAAAACAATTGAAAATAGAGTTTACAAATAATTTTGAAAGTCAGATTGTCAGTTTTCTCATCTTCAATTCATTTAAAGCAGATTAACCTGTTGTTTTCTTTTGGATCATCAGTAATATAGTTTTTCCTTCTCTTCATTTAACAATTTTTTTCATATTTTGACTGCTTATCAAGACAATTTGTCACATATTCATCTTAAAATGACTGATTGAGTGTGGACTGTGTTTAGGTGTTTAATAAAGTGCTGGGCACACAAATGAAAAAGGTGTCACTCTACTCATTAAGGAGTTCATATGGCAGTTATTAATTAATTTATTCAAAAAATAGTATTGCTTAGCACTGTTCTCAGCTTTCAGGATAGATTGATGAATAAAAGCCATAGAAATATAACTGGTTTGTGGAACTTGTTTCATAGTAATGGGAGACAATTACAATAATCATGAAAATTTGAAAATTATAGGGTATGTTAGAAACCGATAAGTGTTACGGAAAAAATATGAGTTCAGGAATGCTAGGTGGAGAGTAGTGATATTGAATATGTGGTCATTCAGAAAACAACATTTGAGCAAAGACTTAAAGGAGTTGAAGAATTTGACCAACTGGATACTGAATGGAAAACCTTTATACATGGAGGGAAAAACAAATACTCAAAAAAGGGATAGTCAATCTAGAACGCTAAGATTAGTTGAGTAATCAGGAAATTAACAAGTACATTTCTTCATTATATTTATTAAAGAAAAGTCGACTGATACTATTAAGTTACTTTGGTAGGGCTGCTACAACAAAGTACCACAAACTGGGTGGCTTAAATCACAGAAATGTATTGTGTCATAGCTACGAATCCAAGTTTATGGTACCTTCAGAGCTGAAGGAGAATCTGGCCCAAGATTCTCCCTGGCTCCTGGTGGTTTGTTGGCAATGTTTTGTATTCCTTGGCTTTCTTGAAGAATCTTATCTCTGCTTTCATCTTTACATGGCATTCTCCCTACACTGGGGTTTGTCTCCAAATTTCTCATTTTATAAAGAAATAATCTCCAAATAAAGTTAAATTCTGAGGTACTAGGGTTTAGGACTTGATCATGTGAATTTTTAGGGGACACTATTCAACTCATAACTGTAAATTTGTGCATTTATATTTTTTGCTATGATAACAATACTGCCTTATTTTTCCAATATGTATATTCCATGTTAAATTTTATTTGTTTGTCTTCAAATTGATTTATGTACAGATGGGGTCTCACCATGTTGCCCAGGCTGGTCCTGAATTTCATGCCTCAAGCAATTCTCCCACCTCAGCCTCCCAAATCATTGACATTACAGATGTGAACCAATGCATCTGGTTATTTTGTTTAATTTTAGATTTCTTATCCAGTGTTTATCATCAACTTGGAGATGATATTTTCTTCCCTTTTATTTCAATATTTTTGCCATTTCAATAGTTATTTGTAGCCCTATAACAATATCAAATAGGGAAAAAAATCTATTCATTTTAGAGTCAATTGATTCATTGGTAAATGGTTTGAAAATTGCTGGTAAAAATTGAATCTGGAGATCATGTTTAAACTCAATTATGCATGCCAATATTGTTCCCAACACTATAAATAATCCAGTCTTGATTATAAGTTATCAATGATTTATTCAAGTTCACAATTCTTTTAAAAAATTAAACAGCAACTTCTTTGTCCACAAAAAATGCTTTTAAACTTGATGTTTTAAAACAATATTTGGTTTATTTTTGTACTAGTCAGTTATCTCCAGAGAAACAGACATGTGTATATATAGAGATAAATTTTATTTTAAAGAATTGGCTTACACAATTTTGGAAGCTGACCAGCATAAAATCTACAGGTTAAACTGGCAGGCTGAAGACCCAGCAAAGAATTGATGTTACATCCTCAAGCCTGAAGGCAGTCTGGACGCAAAATTCCTTCTTCCTTGGGGAACCTGAGTCATATATCTTAATGCCTTCAACTGGCAGGATGAGGCCACTCACATTATGGTTTGTAATCTGCTTTACTCAAGGTCTACTGATTGAAATGTTAATATTATCTAAAAAATCAGTCTTCATAGCAACAATTCGACTGGTGTTTGACCCACAACTAGCCAAACTGGGTACTATGTCCTACCTATGATGACATATAACACAACACATCACAATCCTGTGTTATTAAATCCTGTTAGGCCTCAAGGTGAAGGCCTACTCTGTGGTTCACACAGACAGAAGTGAAAGCATTTCACATGTTAATAACTGATCACCATTCACACAGACACACACACAAATCCGTGTCTAGTTTTAATATTCTTCCGGAAAAAAAAAAAAGAAAAAATATCTAATCAGAAAAAGTTGTTCAAATGGTTAAAACACTATTTGACCAGTTATATTATGGTTTGGGAAAAATTAACTGAATTAAACTGTTCATGTGTCCTATGAACTTAATCAATGCAAAATAGGGAATCAATGTTCAATTAAAATCTCAATGTGTGTGTCCTATTTTGATGAGTGTAGGTAAATTTTAACCAGTCTAAATTATCTTTATAAAATGCATGCACAATTGCTGGGCTAGAGATTGTTTTTCAAACCAGGCCAGAAAAAGTCAGATCTAGCCTCAGCTCAAGTATCTACCCTGCATGCAATGCGTCTCATATTCTAGTTATGGTAATCTATTCATCATTTGTCAATGTCGTATCTGGAATGCTGCCAGAAATGCTCTTCCATCACTCCCATCACCTACTTTCCTTCAAAATTCAGCCCACAAATCACTCCATGTATCATTTTCTGACTTTCTTTAGGTCCTGAATTCTAGTATAACACCGTAGTGTTTTGTATGAATTTCAGTGTGAATGTGCACATCATATTAAACTGTGATCAACCATGCACCTATCTTTTGCTGGATTGTGCTGCGTCAACTTGGCTAAAGTTATAGACTATATTTCCCAGTTCCTTGAGAAGCTTGAATATTTTTATTTTATTTATTTTTTAGAGATGGGTTCTCACTCTTTTGCACAGGCTGGAAGGCATTTCTTATTTATAGCTCACTGCAGCCTCAAACTCCTCGGTTCAAGCAATCCTCCTGCTTCAGCCTCTCAAGCTGGGACCAGAGGCACACACCATCGCAGTTGGCTAAAAATCAAGTTTATAGTTCAAAGAAAGAATCTGAGAAAGATTTAGAAAATGGAAGCCTTTTAAATTATTTATTTGTATAATCAAACAGAAAGGTTTCATGTCTAGTAAACAAATGGATGTCTCACTTAAATCACCACAATAGAGTTTATAGCCCTATTCACAGGCCAAGAGCCTTTTGAATGAAATGGAAGCCTGATCTCTTTAGGGAAGGAACAATACTACACTGTCAGAAATTAAGAATTTAAATCTTCCTCTTATTCATTTCCAAAGTACCTGAAACTCTTTACTAGGTCACTGTGCTTTGTGGAAGAGAAATAAATGCTCTTCATAGGCTCTAAAGTGATACTTATTCTTAGGAACCCAAAGTGTTGTTATGGTTCATTAGTCAAAGTAGGAGTTTACAGAATTGATTAACGTAGTTTTAGCACAGTTCTATCTCACATGGGGCCAGAAGGTCCCCAAATCTATTCTGTGGGTTTTTTTTTTTCTCCAATTTCAAAATGCAAAGTTGGAATCAAAATACTCAGCCCTGGAAATATTTCCATATGGGTTTCTTGATTTGTGGACTGAGGACTATCACAGAAGAAATACGAAGTTGAACTGTCTCTACTCCCAAAGTAATAAAAGCAATACCACACTCATGGAAGAGATGTGGAGATTAGAGCCTCCATCAGGAACCTAAAGGATGCAGGGGCTGTGCAGGAGACTTGGATCTTGGAAAACAGCAATAGAATGTCATAAACTTAATCATATGGCGACTCCAATGGTAACTGTTGTTCAGTTGTGTGTGTGTTTATTTCACTGAAAAAAATGAATACAGTCAATTACCAGGTATGAGGCTATAAATCTGGTCAATGCTTTTATGGCTATATTTTTTAATGAAGGGTACGGTGAAATAGTTTGCTTTCAGCTGACAAAATTGTCTAACTTCTAGACTATATCAACTCTCTAGTCCTATGTAAAAATATAATCCATGAGAATCTTGGTGACCTCTGCATTCCACAGGACATGATGCTGGCCCTCTACAGTGCTGAGCAGACCCAGTGAGCACAAAGTTGCAAATATCCCAGACACCCTGACCAGAGACATACATGTATACCAGGGACAGGAATAAATACCTAAAAATGCACGATGCTGCCACCTTCTTCGATGTCTTGGTGAGAGGTCCAGTGTTCAAAAGGCACATTGAGATACAAGGCGAAGGCCTCTTTGGATCTGTAGTGTGCTACCTCTTGAATGAGAAATCTTAGAAGCTATCAGTATTGAATGGTGACCAGAGGAAAATACTGCTCTACATATAGGTCTGGGCTGTCATACAAACTGATCTGCTACTGGGGCCTCATGACCTAGCAGATCCAAAAGTATTCGACGTATTTGTGGCAGATGCGAATGCTGTTTAGAACCTTTGGGAGGTCGCTGTAGAAGCACAATGCAAAACTTCAGGATTTTGGAGTAAAGCTTTGTCATCATTTGAACACACAGTGTTCTCTTTTGATAGCTCCTGGTGTGCTACAGGAGCTATCAAAAGAAGAAGTAGAGACAGAATGTGTGACTGTGAGCCACTAAGTAAACATTCAACCTCTTCTGCCCTTCAAGAACTGGGAAATGTCTGAAAAAACAAGCAATGAATCATGTAGATGGCAACACTCTATTACAAGTTGTAGTTTCATATATGAGACTGGTCTCAAGTAAGACCTAAAAGTAAGAGGCTCAGATTTGCATGGCTCCTCCTCTTGCTGAATTAACCGTTGTCTCTCAAAGCAAGCATATTGTAACATTTTGATGGAAGAGGAAAATACTGAGTCTTGCTTACGGATAATTCTATGTAACATGCTGGCATCACCTAAAAGTGGAGAACTGCAAGATTACTGCCTCATCCAAGGAAACCCTTCAGCAGCCCCATTCTTCAGGAACCGTGAAGGACTATGGCAAGGTAAACACTTTCTGTGGGTAGAACTCCAAAAAATGCCCCCAAGTGTTCTTTTTCCTGGAAGGAAATTATCAGGGTTGTATATCTATGTACATAACCTAATAGATTGTGCAGATAATCCAAAATCTCAAAGGACCAGAATTGGAAAATGGGTAACAAAGAGGTATGGGGAAGAGATGTGTCACAGTATAAAGATATTTTTGTCCTACTGTAACTGCTATGAAAGAATTCTGGGGTATAGAATGGGGTATGTAGAAGGGATTAAATCAGTAATTATTAGGATTTAGAAGTGAAGTCACCTATACTTTTAAAAACAATGTAATATAGAGCTTGTCTCCAGAAAAAATACATGTATATGATACATACTTTACATTTTCTGAAGGTTCATGAACCTTCTAACCAAAACGATGTCTACAAATGTCTTAGACTAAAGGTTCAAAACATCATTTGCAATAGCACAGATCTGATAAGAATTGGAAATCTTTTTCAAATCTGATTTCGAAGTGAACAAAACATGCTTTAAAGCCTAGCCTCCAAGTAAACAGACTACTTAACTGGGTGCTTTAACATATTAGAATCTATCCAGTCTCTTTCTCATTCAGTCTGTTTTATTCTCTTGGCCTTCTTCACTCTCTAAAACACAAGAACAGGAACATTTTATGAATAATCTCAGAGATCAACTAACCTAACCCCCCTCTCCCTGAGTTTTACTGATGAATAAACAGACCCCAAAGGTAGAGTGAGGTACCAGCATAGTGTGACAAAATCAGACATAATCATTATAAGTAATAGTTACAGTATACTTTCTTTGTGCTACTATGTTTGTTTTACACGTACTAAATAACTTGTGCTACCATGTTTGTGTTTTACATGTATTGAATAACTTAATTCTCACACAATTCTACTAGTATCATCTCCAAGGAAACTATGACATGAGAATTAACTTGTCCCAAGTCACATGGTTAGCACGTAATGAAAGTACCTGGTACGTGAGCTGACATGGGTGGGCATTAAGGAAGAAAATAATAGCAGTTTCTTTCCTTCTTCTTGTTCCTCCTTGATAGAACCATCTGACAATGAAAGAACCCAGACTCAATTTTCCAAACTTCAGAGCCTTTTCTACCCCTGATCCCTCATTCCTGCCTTTCTTGCCATTCCTGTCCTGTGTCTCAACCTGACAATGAAAGATTTATATCGGATCAAATGAAACTCGCATACTTTCTATGATTTAAAGTCAGAAGTTTCCCTTGTCAATTTCCCTTGCCACCTCAAAGAAAAGCTTATCTACATTAAGTTCCTTTTTACTGATTTGTATTTTTATGTTCGCCCAAAATTTCACATTGATATACAAGAATCTTCTGTTGCTAGTTTAAATAATTTTCTGCTTAATTCAATGATTATAAGTATTTATCTCCAAAATAATATGATCTATTTTTCTTTATTTATCCTCACTACATATTTCCTTTAACTGAGATCCAGCCATCTGACATATCTAGGTAGACTTGATTTGATATAAAATTATAAACTAACCCTCTTAAGAAAATGTCCAAAGTGACTAACATTGGTTAGGTCAGTAAATATCCCGCTCTTCTGGAAACTGCCTGCTTCTCTTTCCATAAAATGATTAAGTTTCTTTAACTATTTTCTTCTGGTTCAAATGTTTTACCACTTGACTTCTGTTTTAGATAATTATGGAAAAGAAAGTCAAAACATTGCTGAGTATAAAGCATTCCTGGACTCTGAAACATCAACATTTCAAACATTAATTATTCTAGTCTAAGTTATAACCAGCTTATCTTGAAACTAATGAAGAAAATGAGAGCTAAATGTGTTTAGCATAAGTCAGATAGATTATATTTAATCAGTGAACATGAATTAAGAGTTTAACAATATTATGCATGAAAAGAATAAAAATGAGGGAATAGCATATTTTCTAGTTTTCTTAACAAAATGCAGGTTTTCATGGCAAGTAACTGACTTTCCCAAGTGGTTTTATTAATTGAAAACCTGAGGGACTAAAAGTTTATTCAGTCATACTTATTTTATTGTACACTTTGCTTTATTGTGCTTCACAGATACTGTCTTTTATATACATATATATGTATATATAAATTGAATGGTTGTGGCAGCCTTGCATTGAGCAAGTCTATCAGCGCCATTTTTCCAACAGCATGTGCTTAGTTCGTGTATCTGTGTCAAATTTTGGTAATCCTCACAATATTTCAAACTTTTTCTCATTATTATATCTGTTATGATGATATGTGGTGAGTGATCTTTGATGTTACTATTATAATTGTTTGGGGGTGCCAAGAGCCACACCCATATAAGACTTTAAACTGAATTGGTAAATATGTGTGTTCTGACAGCACCACCAATCATCTGTTCCCCATCTCTCTCCCGCCCATTAAGTCTCCCTGTTCCCTGAGACACAATGTTAAAACTAGGCCAATGAATAACCCTACAGTGGCCTCTAGGCATTCAAGTGAAAGGGAGACTTGCAAGTCTCTCACTTTAAATCAAAAGCTTGCAATGATTAAGCTTCGCAAGGCAGGCATGTCAAAAGCTGGATAGGTTGAAAGCTAGGCCTCTTGTTCCAAAGGGTTAGCCAAGTTTTGAATGCAAAGGAAACGTTCTTGAAAAAAAATTAAAAGTGCAACCTCAGTGAATATAGGGATAAGAAGAAAGTGAAACAGTCTTTTTGCTCATCTGGGGAAAGTTTTAGCGGTCTGGATAGGTCAAATCAGACATATCATTCCTTTAAGCCAATGTTGAATCCAGAACAAAGCCCCAGTTCTCTTCTTTTCTATGACGTCTGAGAGACATAAGAAAGCTGCAGAGAAGTTTAAAGCTGGCAGACACTGGCTGATGAGGATTAAGGAAAGAAGCTGTCTCCATACGTAAAAGTGCAGCGTGAAGCAGCAAGTGCCACAAGTTATCCAGCAGATCATTGATAAAGGTGGCTACACTGAACAACAGTTTTTCAGTGTAGACAAAATAGCCTTATGTGGAATGAGATGCTGTCTAGGACTTCATCTGACATGCTTTATTGTGATAATCACTTTATTGAGGTGGTCTGGAACCGAATCCCCAATATCTCTGACATATGCCTGTCATTTGCAAGGGGGAAAACAACTTTCTGCTATTACATTCAAAATGGATTTTGAAGGGGTCAGTTTTCCTTTTTCTTTCTTTCTTTTTTTTGAGACGGAGTCTTGCTCTATCACTCAGGCTGGAGTATAATGGCACAATCTCTGCTCATTGCAACCTCCGCCTCCCAGGCTCAAGCAATTCTGCTGCCTCAGCCTCCCAAGTAGCTGGGACTATAGGCACACGCCACCATGCCTGGCTAATTTTTGTATTTCAGTAGAGATGGGTTTCACCATATTGGCCAGGCTGGTCTTGAACTCCTGATGTCGTGATGTGCCCACCTTGGCCTCCCAAAGTGCTGGGATTACAGGCGCGAGCCACTGCCCCTGGCCCAGGAGTCAGTTTTCTGTATCACTTGACTTTCTGTGCTCAGAAAGTTCAGCAACATGTTGCTCTAGGTCTTTGTTTAGAAAAAAAGTTATTGTGCCCAAATTATTAGAAACTTTCTAAGACTTAGTATCTATTTCTTTATTAGAACTAAGAAAAAGAGAGATCACAGGTAGTGTCTGATCAAAAACCACAAGTATGCTGCACACTTGGCCTATTTAGGATTCAAGTTAGAAACTGTTAACTGAGAGATGTTAATTACCTTCTTTTTAAAAGTTGCTTGTAGATCCTCTTTTTCAGCCCAGAATATTTCATAAAATGACACTGATATGTTTTGAATATATGTCCCCACCAAATCTCACGCTAAATTTTAATCCCCAATGTTGGAGGCAGGGGCCAGTGGGAGGTGTTTGGGTCATGGAGGCAGATCTCTCAGGCTTGGTGCTGACTTCCTGATACGGAGTTCCTGCAAGATCCGGTTGTTGCAAATTGTGTCACCTCCCCACCGCTTTTCTGTCTTGCTCCTGCTGGTCTTCCACCATGAATAAAAGCTCCCTGAGGCCTCTCCCAGAAACCTAACAGATACCAGCACCATGCTGTACAGCCTGCAGAACTGTGAGCCATTTAAACCTCTTTTCTTTATAAACTACCCAGTCTCGCGTATTTCTTGATAGCAATACAAGAATGGACTAATACAGACATACCATTTTTGTGTGTGGTAAATTCTTCCAATTTCTCACCTTGTATTCCCAGCGCTGCCCTAATCGGACCTGGGGAGTTTCATCATACTTCTTTCAATACAAAGATTGTGAATATCTATGAACTCTTTTAAGACAATTTGTATTCTGCCATCAGGCTTCCTAAGCCTCCTTGTGGATCCACATGCAACAGAATCAGAACTTTCAAGGCAGTCACCAAACATGTAATTGATAGCTTTTTAAAAAAAATTCAAAATGAGAATAACAAGCACCAAAGGTGTTATTTTCTTGTATTTCTTTTAGCAGCATTCCATCACTATCTGTTCCTTCCATTTCAGAAATCTGCAAAACTGCTGTAGAATATCAAGCAATTGTTCTTGTAAAGTGAATTTTTGTTTTTTAGCTCACTGCAAAACATCTATTCACCCATGTTTTAGTCTTTTGTTCATTCTCTTTCAAGTATGTACTTGGGAAAACAACAGGACACCAACCAGACAAGCTCATTACCATTGTCTGCAGATAATCTTTTACAGTCGGTGTGAAAAATCTCACCCTGAACTATGGTGGTTATAGTGAAAAGACCCATGGACACAAGTATGACTTGTGAACATGATTCATAAAGCACCCAGAGCCCCAGTGTGGCAACACCAGATGAATGAAAAAGGTTCTTCTACCAAGTTATGAAAATCATGTCATTCTCACTTTCCCTCAACAGTACCCAAATTTTAAAAAGAATATAAGTATAATGATGAAATACTACAAAAGTATCATTTGAGATCACATTGCACTCAATGAAAATTATCCATGTTTATGAAAATTAAGATCTGTATCCAGAAAAGATAGCAAAACGTCCACAATAAATTATAAACACCAGAACATCAGGGACTTTGATCCCTATATCCCAAGGCCTAGAAAACTGCCCAGCACCTAATAACAATAGTGACTTTTGAACATTTCACCACGTGCCAGGCACAGCTCTGATAGGCTTAAGGCTTACAGGCCACCAGTGAGTCTATAAAGTTTCAGTTTATATATGAGAACTGAAGCACGGGGTTAGATAATCTTCTGAGACAACACAAGTTAGTAGCAGATGGGTTAAACTCAGGCCGCACATGTCTAAAATATGCACACTTACATGCTTGTTGAAAAAACTGTGTTGATTAGGATCAGACTAGTTTTAGAAAATAGAAGTTAAAAAAGGCAATAGACTTTGGCCAATTATTTGGGTAAAACGTCAAATGTCAGATATGTCGAGGCATGGGTAGCCTTCTAAGGGGCCATGTCTATGAAAGGAAAAAGTTTGACTTAACAAATAGGAAAGTGAGAGAAATAATGAAACAGTAATCGTGATGGGACAGGATCGTGATGGGGCAGAAGTGGCCTGCCCAGACGACGCGGGGACGACTCAGCAGGACAGAAGGGAGGGAAGCTCCAGACGCCAGGGCCCTCTTCCAGATGAAAGAACCTCCCATCCTAAGTGCCTGGCGTTCCAGGAACACCTTCGCTGGCTGAGCCGGCTCAGTGAGGCAGAGCTGCCAAGCCTTCAGCCCACCTCCCCTAGTCACTGAAAAACCCTGGACCGCGCAAAGCAGCAGCTCCGCGCACGCGTAACAGGAGGAGACACCGCCCACACGCTAGACGCGCTGTGACTGGCCCCAGTTACCCCCGGACCGAAATTCCTATTGGTCCCAGGTGCCGAGCATGCGTACTTTGGCCGTGGGCGCGTGTGTGGAATGGGAGGAGGTCGCGCTGTCTATGGGCGTCCCTGGCCTGCGCCGCCCGGGTGAGCGCTCCAGAGGCTGCGATCCCGGAGTCCCGACCGCCCGCCTAGCACTGGCCTGATGGGGAAGCGTCCTGGGGCTGGAAGGGCAGCCGGCTTGCCCGCGTGGTTCCCACGCCCCTCGGGCTCCGGGCGTCGCTGCGGGTGCTGGCTGCGCTCTCGGTCGTAGGGGGGACCCCAGGAGCGCGTCCCTGGGCCCCGTGTCGGCCTCTGCGCAAGGAAGCCCCTGGGCGGTGTGAGGCCTCTCCGCCTGCCGCGCCTTTGACTCTAGATGCTTCCCAGGCCCAGGGAAACCGCAGGCGTGGACGCGGGGAACAGGGGACGTGACGGGGAGGGGCGCATCCCGGGGACCCGGGGAACTTCCGAGCGTCCACCTGGCCGGAAGCCCCGCCCGCCGTCGCGTAGTCCCTGGGCCTGCCGGGGCTGGGGCCTTCGCTGACAGGCGTGGGAAGGTGGTGCTGGGTTGTGGCTCTGTCGCAGGGATGAGGGGTTGATCGGGGAAGCCCTCAGGATGTATGTGGCTCCTGGAAGGTGACGCACATAGTTAGCTTCAGTAAGGTTTTCAACACCATGTTTCCGCAGAACTTGGTTATAATAACTATATCGCCTTCCACGTAGTACTTTTGGGGAGTTACTCATTTTAACAGATACTACGTGTTGAATGTCCTCTTGTTTGCCAGGTGCAGTTCTCATCCCTAGGGATGGAGACTTAAAGAAGATATATTCCGTTATTTTCTTTTTTAATGTGTGAGCTAACAATGATTTTATCCTTTGCCGCCTTTTTTTTTTTTCCTTTCAGATTTATTTATTTTTTATTATTATACTTTAAGTTCTAGGGTACATGTGCACAACGTGCAGATTTGTTACATATGTATAAATGTGCCGTGTTGGTGTGCTCCACCCGTTAACTCGTCATTTACATTAGATAGATCTCCTAATGCTATAATGGTTGAACTAGTTTACAGTCCCACCAACAGTGTAAAAGCATTCCTATTTCTTCACATCCTCTCCAGCACCTGTTGTTTCCTGACTTTTTAATGATTGCCATTCTAACTGGTGTGAGATGGTATCTCATTGTGGTTTTGATTTGCATTTCTCTGATGGCCAGTGATGATGAGCATTTTTTCATATGTCTGTTGGCTGCATAAATGTCTTCTTTTGAGAAGTGTCTGTTCATATCCTTTGCCCACTTTTTGATGGAGTTGTTTGATTTTTTCTTGTAAATTTGTTTAAGTTCTTTGTAGATTCTGGATATTAGACCTTTGTCAGATGGATAGATTGTAAAAATTTTCTCCCATTCTGTAGGTTGCCTGTGGTAGTTTCTTTTGCTGTGCACAAGCTCTTTAGTTTAATCAGATCCCATTTGTCAATTTTGACTGTTGTTGCCATTGCTTTTGGTGTTTTAGTCATAAAGTCCTTGCCCATGCCTATAGCCTGAATGGTATTGCTTAGGTTTTCTTCTAGGGTTTTTATGGTTTTAGGTATAACATTTAGGTATTTAATCCATCTTGAATTAACTTTTGTATAAGGTGTAAGGAAGGGATCCAGTTTCAGCTTTCTGCATATGACTAGCCAGTTTTCCCAGCACCATTTATTAAATAGGGAATCCTTTCCCCATTTCTTGCTTTTGTCAGCTTTGTCAAAGACCAGGTGGTTGTAGATGTGTGGTATTATTTCTGGGGGCTCTATTCTGTTCCAATGTTCCACATCTCTGTTTTGGTACCAGTACCATGCTGTTTTGGTTACTGTAGCCTTGTAGTACAATTTGAAGTCAGGTAGCGTGATGTCTCCAGCTTTATTCTTTTGGCTTAGGATTGTCTTGGCAATGTGGACTCTTTTTTGGTTCCATATGAACTTTAAAGTAGTTTTTTCCAATTCTGTGAAGAAAGTCATTCGTAGCTTGATGGGTATGGCATTGAATCTATAAATTACCTTGGGCAGTATGGCCATTTTCACAATATTGATTCTTCCTATCCATGAGCATGGAATGTTCTTCCATTTGTGTTCCATTTTATTTCGTTGAGCAGTGGTTTGTAGTTCTCCTTGAAAAGGTCCTTCATATCCCTTGTAAGTTGAATTCCTAGATATTTTATTCTCGTTGAAGCAATTGTGAATGGGAGTTCACTCCTGATTTGGCTCTCTGTTTGTCTGTTATTGGTGTATAGGAATGCTTGTGATTTTTGCACATTGATTTTGTATCCTGAGACTTTGCTGAAGTTGCTTATCAGCTTAAAGAGATTTTGGGCTGAAACGATGGGGTTTCCTAAATATTATAATGATGTCATCTGCAAACAGAGACAATTTGACTTCCTCTTTTCCTAATTGAATACTCTTTATTTCTTTCTCTTGCCTGATTGCCCTGGCCAGAACTTCCAACACTATGTTGAATAGGAGTGGTGAGAGAGGGCATCCCTGTCTTGTGCCAGTTTTCAAAGGGAATACTTCCAATTTTTGCCCATTCAGTATGATATTGGCTGTGGGTTTGTCACAAATAGCTCTTATTATTTTGAGATACATCCCATCAATACCTAGTTTGTTGAGAGTTTTCAGCCTTTGCCTTCTTAAAGGTTTAATTTGCCCTTAGGTGGACAGAGAAGCATAAAGTTAATTTTAACTGCTAGTTGGTCGCAGTTCAAAAGCCTCATGTGTGGTTTGAGTTTCAGCTTAGATCTTTCCTTACATGGCTTTCCTGACAGCTCCTCAGATTTAGATAGTGTGAGGATCAAAACTGTATGAAGGTGCTTTACTCTTGATAATCTGGGAACATCAACTAGGATAATTTTGAGTGTATTTGAAATGTTTTTCGAACTCTTTGAGAGTCTAGGCAATTTCACTTGGGTTCTGTGATTAATTTGCTAAGTATTAGGATGAAATCAAGAAACCTGCAGTTTTAATTGAATTGCCTTTGATTTTGTTTCTCAAAAAATGGGACAACAAAAATACCCACTTAGGACTACTGTTTCAGGCACTGCCTAATTGCATTTATCAGATCTTCTTATATTCATTCCATGAGGAATTGAAGACCAGTTCAGTCAAGCAGCTGCCAAGGTTACATGTATAATAAAGGGTACATTCCCAGATCAAGCCCATGTAGACTGACTCTAGATTCTGATTTTGAACTGCTCTATTTCTGAATTGGAGTTTAACTTCTCTGTCACCCCTAGATTAATGGTGAGTGTTTTCTCTCTCTCACCCGAGTTATTTCCATTAACTCTAATCAGAACCCTAATTTAGCATATTTCCGGTAGAGTTGTCCTACTCTAAAGTTTTTGTGCTATGTCTTAACTGTTTTTTATAAATGAAGGGACATCTTCCTCTGTAACATATGGGTGTATTGTATAATCTTTGAACAGGCTAAGGCATTCCAGAGAAAAGATAGATGAATTTCATATATTTGTATTAAAGCAATCCATTTTATTAAAACATAGATAAATAGTGGATTATTTAGGCAAGTTGCAGTCTATGTAGGTTAACCACTAAGCTATGCTTCCTCTCTTTGCATGCGTGTGTGTATACATGTGTTTTTCCTAAAGATGTATCGAGGCTTAGTACTTTCAGGATGAGTTTAGTCCTGCACTGTGCCTTGAAAGATGAAGGGAGGGAGTTAGAGACAAAGATAAATTAACTGGTTAGCAGGATCCAGGTCCAAGTCCTTAGATGCCTATTAAAGAGTTCAGGCTTCACCCTAGGGGGAAGTAGGAAGATTTTTGAAAGACTAAGTGCTGGGAGGACATGATCAGGTTTGCAACTTAGAACTATCACTGTGGCTGCAGACCTAAGAGTAGACGAGAAGGGTGGGTAGAAAGGTTAGGAAACTACATTTTCCAAAGAAAAACATGGAAAGAACTGAAAGGGTGATCCTTGGAGTCAGAGCCAGGTAGAGTTTAGGGACTTAAGGAGGATTTGGTAAGAGATTTATTGTGAATCTTACATCCTAAAATTTTAATTTTTTTTCTTCTCTAGAGATGATAAATAGCCAGAGATGTCAGTGATACTCATGGACATAGTAAGCATAGTAGGAGCTGAAAAACTAGAAGCAATGAAAATGTCAACTATTTTGACCTAAAAGAAGCAGTGTCTTCAGAACATTTGATCATAAAACCAGAAATTAAAGGATGAGAAAAACATTTTTCTGAAGCTTATACTTTCACGTTTACTAGAGAGCATATTTGTATGGATGGGGTTGGGTAAACACTCAACAAAAGTTTCTTTAAAAAGAAGAAACCATCCTGGTTTGATGTTACATAATCACCAGTTGCCCTCTGCTCTCTTCCCTCCCCAAACTGCCCTGTTGCTTGCAGGCTCACCTGAGCTGAGAGGCAGCCCTCACTCCCCATTGGCACCTCACTGGGGCCTTCTTTATACCCTGGAGAACTTCACAGGGAATCTGTATCTGTAACACAAAGGCTTCCTGGTCCAGATGTAGGTACTAGGTCTGACTGGATATTTAAGTCCTGTGGACTTACTCTGCCAGAATTATTTAATCGTGTAAAAATAATTTATAATTCTTGTGAAGTATCCCCTTCATAAAATAATGAATGTTGGGGTTATTGCATTTATGTACACATGTACAGTATACAAGATTATACATTAATAATAATGTTTTCAAATAGTTATTGTCAAAGCTATTTTTCTTATGTTTATGAAAGTGCTTATAAAATTAATGTTTTATGAGGCTGGAGATGTATATTTTGTAATTTCATTCTGATAGTTGTTAATATTCACTTCCATTGCTGGGTTTGGTTGATGAGATTGACATTGTCTAATTTCAAGCTTTTTGAGTGTGTACTCTTTCATAGGAAGTACGAAATAACTAGTAAAAAATATACAAATATGCTTAACAATCAGTAGACTTTCTCACATTGATTACTTACAACAGCTTTAGGTGGGGTGAATCAAATGCCTGTATTACAGAAGCATCTAATGCAAAGCAAAATCAAATCACTTGTATGAGTGCACAGAGGTAGGTGTGGAAGAAAGTGAAACACTATTTTAGGTTTTAGTTACACTCTGCTGTGGTGTGCTGCCTGGTATTTGCATTAACCTGCAAATACTAGGGGTTATGAATTGTTTCTAAGTCTATTATTAAAAATAGCCTTGCTTCATTTCTTCCTAAAATGGAGACAAACGTGTATAGTGTCTATCTTACCAGTATGTGTAAGAATAATATCTTAATGTGTGTAACATGTTTATAGGTACCTGTTTTTCAAAGAGCCATTTTTGCAAGTGAGACTAACCTTCTAAGAAACTCTTTTATTCAAACTTTTTTCTCCATTTATAACTGTTCTATTATTTCTTAATGTTCAGAACGCTTTTCATTATCTATAAGGCTAAGTTTTAGGTAAGTTATGAGAAAGTAATAATAATATATGGAAAACAAATGAATGAGGAGTCAAGATGTCTGTCAATCAAGAATGAGTATGTCAGCCCTTGCATTATGATTTTACCTGGGAGGTGATAATTATTGGATGATGTAATGTAAGGGCAGTGATACTACATGGTATGTAAGACTGTTAAAATCACTGAGGTAAGATATTACTTGAACTAAGCACAGAAATAGAGACAGATTTTTAATGCATTTATTTATCAAAATATCTAAATTAAGATTTGGTGTGACTGTTCGCTGGAAACAAATGGCAGACAAACAGAATATTTCTTGGAGTCATGAATGACATTATACTGTTTCCAGCTTTCTGTGTAGTTTCTTTCTTCAGTTGGTCTTTGCTTAGATTTCCCTGTGTCAGAGAAGACTTCCCTGGACATCAGAGACAGTTACTGATTGCTCATGCTATGAGCTCTTCCCATTTCTCAGCCCGCTTGTGGTAGGTGAGGCCATGATACCAGTTATAGCTGACTGCTTAAAGACTTTAAGGCTCCGTATGTGACTTTCCAGTTCTTGTCCACTGCTACTGCAGCTCTGGCAGGACTACGGAGGTGCCCCGTGTTTCAGATAGGCCAGCCTCCATCCGCCTGTGTCCCTGAATGACTAGAGCACAACCACTGGTGACCTATGGTGGACACAGAATGTGGGTGAGAAATAAA
This sequence comes from Piliocolobus tephrosceles, assembly GCF_002776525.5. Taxonomy (NCBI): domain Eukaryota; kingdom Metazoa; phylum Chordata; class Mammalia; order Primates; family Cercopithecidae; genus Piliocolobus; species Piliocolobus tephrosceles. Next base: position 7,826,826 of record NC_045437.1, read on the forward strand.
CTTATGCTACACCACTGGGGTTCAGGGGCTAACTTGTTATCACAGCATAGTCAACCTTTTCTAACACCCCATTCTGTCTAAATTTAGCCGTCCTACCCCACTCCATGCCTCCCGATCCCTTCACTCTGCTTAGTTTCTTTGTAGCACTGGTTACCGCCTGACCTGTCTTTGTTTTACTTTCTCACATCACTTCTCCCTGCCTCCATGCACATACACAAAAATTTAAACTCCATGCCTGGCCAAAATAAATGTCTGTTAAATAAATTCTGCCAGTTCTGTTTGCAATTTATCAGAAGCAAGGAAAGAAATCCTATATAAAGTTGATCTGTGCTTTGGCAATTTTCATTTAGGGTCATTGCCCTTTTTTAAAATGGCTGTGCATTTTTTATGATGAATATAGAGTATTTAGCAGAAATATTTTTTATTAAAATTGTTGAGCCTGTGGAATGAGTCTAGCAGCCTATGTGAAAGAAACACTATGCTGGAGAGTCATCTTTCTGCCACGTGTAATCGTTACATTTAACTCCAGTTCTCCATGGGAGATCCATGCAGAGATGTGAAAATGGGACGTGTCTTCCTTCTTCAAAGTTGCTCCAGGTTTTGGCTTCAGGTGCCTCCTGTTTTTTGCCCTCCCTTTTCCCTGGGAGTTCCCTCTGTTTACTTTCATGAAGACTCTTGGTATAAAACATATTTGTATACCTGGGTATGTGGGAAGGAATTGAAGGCAAAGGTAGCAGTCATTTCAAGCTGAAGACGTTAAGTAGTCATCTAGCACTTGGTTTTTGTAGAACCCCCTGTGGCCATCTCCACAGCGTCGTATTTGAAAGAAATCTTGTGTAAGAACTGGTCTAAGGGTCACTGACTATGAATGATGGATGTGGTGACAGCATGGCCATTTTAGAGACAGGCAGACCAGATATTGGTTACTTTGATTTTAGCTGACAAAGTTTACTTGCTTTTAAGTTTTAAAACAATACAGCAGTGTGAACTTCAAGTTGTAAACTTTCATTTAGAAAGTTCAAAATTTAGTTCAAATATAAAATATTCTGAATTTGAATAAAAACTTTAAAACTCATTCTTCCTTTTCAGTTGTTTTAAACACAAATGAATCAAGAATAGGATTATCACCAATTATTACATGTTTATATTTCTGTTGTATACTGAAGGGATTGGTAAAATGAATGCTGGAGGAGGATTTTGGTTGAGAAATTGGGAAGAGGAGGAAGTAGCAACTAAGACTGAGACAAATGGCCAGTTAGGAAACTCAAGAATATTAAACAGTAGGGAACAATACAGTGTTTCAAGAAGAACTTAAGGGGCAACTGAGTCTGTTACAATTGATAGGTCAAGTAGGAGGAGAACAGAAGTATCCATAGGATTTGAGAGCATTCAGGTCATGGAGACAGAGGAGCAATTTTTGTGGAGTGGTAGGCACAAAAACCTGACATGGGTGGTTGTAAGAGGAATCAAGGAGAATGAGAATCCATGATTATTAAGGGTATTTCAGTTCAAGACATATTGAGGCTGGGCGTGGTGGCTCAGTAATCTCAGCATTTTGGGAGGCCAAGGAGAGCAGATCACTCTAGCCCAGGAGTCAAGTCTAACCTAGGCAATGTGGTGAAACCTGGGCTCCACAGAAAGTTCAAAAATTAGCCAGGTGCGTAATGTAGTCCCAGCTACTTGGGAGGCTGAGGTGGGAGGATTGTTTGAACCCAGGAGGTCAAGCAAGCATGCAGTGAGCCATGATCTTGCCACGTACTCCAGCCTAGAAGATAAAGCGAGACCCTGTATTAAAAAAAAAAAGAAAAAAGACATTGAAAAGTAAAGTAAAAAATCTGTTTAAAGTTAGAGAGCTAGATAAGAGAATAATGAAATAAAGCCAGTAGAAGGAAATAAATGAGAAAAAAACAGGCAATGACATAATAGAAAAATTTTAAAAAATAATAAACCTAAATCTATTATTGAAATGACTAATAAAAACTGAGGAAAAAGAGCAAAAATAGGCATCATGATAAAAAAAAGGGGGGACTTAACTATAGGTACAATAATTTTTGAAGAATCTGAAATAACATGCACTGCTTTCTGTGACCTCTTGGCCCTCAGCATCCATTTCTACATCATCATGATGGGGGGAAAATCAGGGTCTAGAGTCACAAAATAGGAACTGTGGCTTCTCAGAGGGGCAGTAGAACATAGTGGTTTAAAAGCATAGACTCTGGTGTCAGACCACATGGGTTTGAAAACGTCCTGACCCTTACTGGTTGTGACTTGGCTAGTGCCTCAGTTTCTCATCTTTAAATGAGGATGATGGGAGTCCTTATGGCGTTATGTGAAAAAACAAGTCAGTTTGTGAAGAAGCACTTAGAATAGCTCCTAACATAAAGTGAACACTGTCTCATGTGGGTATAATTGAGTTCAAAAATTTGTTTTATATATATGTATATGTGTATATATATATGTGTGTGTGTGTGTATATATATGTGTGTGTGTGTGTGTGTGTGTGTGTGTATATATATATATATATATATTTTTTTTTTTTTTTTGAGACGGAGTCTCGCTCTGTCACCCAGGCTGGAGAGCAGTGGTGCAATCTCAGCTCCCTGCAAGCTCTGCCTGCCAGGTTCACACCATTCTCCTGCCTCAGCCTCACAAGTAGCTAGGACTACAGGTGCCCGCCACCACGCCTGGCTAATTATTTTTTGTATTTTTAATAGAGATGGGGTTTCACCATGTTAGCCAGGATGGTCTCGATTTCCTGACCTCGTAATCCGCCTGCCTCAGCCTCCCAAAGTGCTGGGATTACAGGCATGAGCCACCGCAACTGGCCTGTTACATAATTTTTAACTCTACTGACTGAAATGTATTATACCCCCTTCTTTAAAATGCAGCCAAGATAAATTAGGATCATCAGTGGCAACTTTATTTTGATTCTGAGGTATTAGTAAATCCTTTATTTTATAATTTTAAGCATTAAGTGAGCATTCGCAAACGTGAAAGGTTTAAGCTAGATCTACTCCTATCCAGAGCTAAATGAGTAGAAAATCAATACCCCAAGTTACCTGCTGACAGCCTAGTCACTCCCTTGTGTCCAGGGCCAGGTGTTCCTAAGTGCCTTCTGTTCTGAGTGATCCAGATTAGTCTAGGAAGCCTGTAAGTTGTTCTGTTGGTGCAATTTTACTTAGAGTACCTACATATCAAAGTGGCCTATTACCTCGAAACCATAAAAACCTAATTTAAGTATGTTTAAATACTTCAGCTGACATGATAAACTTTCCCCATCTGCAGAGGACATTAACTCAATTGCTAGTAAAAGACTTATATATGATGTTTTAAAATTATTTTTCCACATTTTTATCTCTGTTAAATGCTGACATTTTTCATTTTAAATATTACTGGCTGATACTTACAGGAAATCCAGATACTGTCTTTGACAACCCTTAGATATTCATGGCTAGAGCTTATGAATCATGGTTTTCTTAAGTTAGGAAACATGTTACTATTAAAATAATTTTTCAGAGTGAGAGAATGCTAACATAGATTAGTTTATTTATGTCTAAACAACTTAACTTTAGCATTTATTGTTTTCTGTTTGTGTGTGTATAATCTATCATTGTTGTCAGAGACATAGCCAAAGAGGTGAAGATCCAGCTCAGATGCTGTAAGGGGGTACAGCTACTCATGTGTGCTTGATCTGCAGAGTTTAGCAGAGGTCCTTATTAAGCGAGCTAAAAGTATTCACACAGGTGCTAAACACTGTGCCAAATATTTGTGCTGAAAGCAAACAAAAACAGCCCCTGACGTCCAGAACTGATCTGACATTCACATTTAGACCTCAATACAAGCTAGTCTGATGTTCATGGCCAGACCCTTGTGTTCTGCCCTTGGGCATGTACAGTCTCACAGAATGTCAAAAGTGCAGTCTGGAATCATCATAAAATGAGACAATAACAGGTCACTCTGCAACAAAAAATTCTAAACATTCCTGTCACCAAATGAGTGCCTGCTACTGTACCAGTTATAGCTGTATCTTCGTGCTAGTCTGTCCTCCCTATGGATAAGATTTATTGAGATACCCAATTATAGATTCACTCAGAAATCTGTAATTTCTGACACCCTCCAATCTAGAGCGAGCCCCCACTTCCTTAGATGCTCTGCCAATTCGCCCAACTAAAGCCCAGTTCCTGTAAGAGGCTCTTAATAGCACCATCTTATTGAGACACCCGTTGGTTCCCTATGCTGTGTCTTCTCACTAATTGCAAGGAAGAATAAACCCAGCCTGTTTATAGGGCTGTTCCAGTGGGCTTTGGGTAAAGGGTGTTGATGATGTATATTGTCTATTGAATCCTCAAGGCAATTCCATGACTTAGTTCTGTCAGTTGAGAAAAATGATGATGCAAATCTCAGTCATTTTAGGAGATTTATTTGCCAAAGTTAAGGATGCACCTGGGAGACAGGTCTATGCCCTTCTCCACAGATGATTTTGAGGGCTCCACATTTAAAAAGGAAAGGGTGGGAAATTGAGACGTACACAATTTCCATGTAAGAGGGGCATAGGGAAAAATAGTTAATCATGCCTTTGGCTCAGTGAATCTGCATTTTTCACATAAGATGACAGAAACAAATGGGGCAGAGGAAAAATATAGGGAATCTGCATTTTACATAACATAAACAGGCAAAATGGGGAAGGGGAATAATCAGATAGGCATTTATGTCTGGTGGGCCAGGGTAACTGCACCTGTAAAGATAAGCTGTCAATTAACATTCTCGTGAAATTTTAACAGGCCACTAGGAATTTCCTTGTGGGCAGAATATGAGGAGGCATGTAGCTTTTCATCTCGTAGCCATCTGATTTAGGAACCAAAACGGGGAGGTGAGTTTGTGTGACCCAATTCCCAGCTTGACTTTTCCCTTTGGCTAAATGAGTTTAGGGTCCCAAAATTTAATTTCCTTTCACAGTTCTCATTATTCTCATTCTCCAGGTGAGGAAGCTGAAATTCAGAAAGCTTAAGTATCTTGCCCAAGTTGATGTGGATAATAAATGGCACATCCAAGCTTCAGAATTAGGTCTGTTGTGCTCCCAATCCTATGCTCTTTAAAATTCAAGTTTTCAAATCACCATAATATTTTATACAGGCCAAAAATGAAATGTAACATACATGATATGTTATAACAATAGTTATGATACATATTAAAATGAACACACATGAATTTGCTACCCAACTTAGCAACGGGCAGGAATTTTAGATCTATCGTTGTATATTTCTTAAGGCTTTAAAAAATCCTATCCTATCTTTTCTATCTTATTTCCCAGAGCAAATCAGTTACCTATGTGTTATGGTTATCATTGCCTTCCCTTTTTTTCTTTATTTTGTAAAATTTTGAAGGCAACTCAAATTTACAGAACAAAAATGCATATATAAAGTAACTTTTTCTTTTGTTTTTTTTCTTTTTTATCTCATAAGAAATAACGTTTTCTAGACCATTTTCAAGTAAGTTGCAAACCTGATGCCCTGATCACCCCCAAATATTTAGTATTTTCTACTAATAAGAACATTCGTCTGCTTAACGACAATGTACAATCAAAATCATGAAATTAATGTTGATGCATAATTACCATACAGTCCTTGATCTCCATTCATGTTTTACAGATTGTTCTCATAATGCCCTTCATATAAAGTAGAAGAGATCAGTTTAGAATCATACATTAGTTGTCAACTAATCAATCAGCTAATCATAGAATCAATACTTAGTTGTCGTGTCTCTTCCACTGCTTGTGGTGTACATTTTGATCACTTGATTAAGGTGGTGTCCTCCAGATTACTCTGCCATAAAGTTGTTTTATTTTCCTTTGTAATGAACAGGTATTTTGTGGAGAAGGTCTTTAAAACTATGCATGTAGTATGTTCCTCATGAAACTTTATGTTAGTTGTTCATATCAATAAGACTCATGGTGGTTTATTTCATTCATTGGATTATAACCCATCACTATCACATATTTTGATGCTCAAATTCTTCCAGATTTAGCCCATGGGAGACTATTCATGTGAGTTCCTTTGTCTTTTTGATATTTTGCCATCGTTCTTTCAGTCCTTCCTTCCTTGCTTTTTGACTCAAGAAGTTCCAGACGGATCTTTTACTTGTACCCTACCCTTGCTAGGCATTTCTCCAAAGAGCCCTTGTTTCTTTTAGCGAAGAATGATATTTTAAATCAAAATCTTGGATCTAAGTGTGCTTACCGTTATTGGAGTGTCCTTGCTCTCATCTGAATGCATAGAGCAAGAGAATGTAGAAAACCCTCTTTTTGATGCTCAGGCTCTGATACACCGACCCCATCCATGCCCACATCCATCTTGGGTTCTGACATTCCACACCAACTGACCATGGTCAGGCTTCTGACTTTGCTCAGTCTTTGACAGTCATCCTTTGCATGGACGTCTTCCCACCCACCTCAAGCTTTGACCCAAGTCCAACTGCTCCTTCTCATGGACATGTTCCTCACACCCCGTGGGCCCTGTCCTCCTATTGCCAGCTTAGATGATTTTCAGGAACGGATTTCTTACACTGGGCTTACCTATGAGATCATGCTTCTCTCCACAGGAATCCTCCATGCTTGTGCATGTCATAGTTACCTAATTTGTTTTTACTGATGAATATTTTCCAAGGTGTAAGTATGTCCAAATTTAAATGTCCATTTTTTGAAGATGCGTATTCAGCTTGTTTCCAATGCACCCCTTTATGGACAACACTTCTTCATATGTACATTTGTATACATGTCTTCAGTATTCATACACATTCCTGTAGTGTGTCTCTGGACCATAAGGTATACTGATGTTTCATTTATATTACAAGATAACATTATAATTTTTAAAAGCACATCTATTAACTTACTTCAACCAGCATATTGATACCTATGGTCACTAAGATCTTGACATTTTCAGATGTTTTGTTTTCCAAAGTAATGGTGGTAAGGTATCTAATTGTGGGTTTAATTAGCCTTCTTGGTTACTAAAGTTACTTGGTTATAAGTTTTAGCATTTTTTTCTACATTATGATAGAAAAATCATTTTTATCTTTTCAGAAATATCTTACCTATTATTGGTTCTTTGTTCTTCAATATACAACAAAAAAGTAGCTAATTAAGTTTTTCAAAAAAAAAATTTTGGAATTTTGATTGGTGTTTTATTGAACCAATGAATCTTTCTTCCTTTTTTTTTTTTCTTTAGAAATGAAAGCTTTATCATTTTTCAGCTTTCTGTCCTTAAGCAAGTTATAGCTTCCCATTTATATAGATCTTTCTAAATATCTTTCAGTACAATTTTACATGTTTTTACATAGTCTATATATATATATATATATATATATATTTGTTAATTTATTCCTAGATATAACATCTCTTCCTGTTTTAAAATTATATCTTTTGAAAAGTTCTGTGTTCTAAATTATATTTACTAATGTATATGAATGTGATTGGCTTTTCTGTATTGCTATTGTATATTTATTAAATTTGAAACACTTGTTCATGAATTCTAATACTTTACCTGCAGATTACTTAGATTTGATCTATAGAAAACCATATTGTCTGAAAATATGAGTTGTATTTCTTGATTTACAATCTTCATGTATACATTATCTTTATTTTTTTAAATTTTACAACACTGTGTAGTACCTCTAGTATAACATTGACTGTAAGTGCTAACAGTAATTATGTAAATCTTCTTTCTGATTTAAAGGATATTTATAATGTTATACTCATTGTATTATATCATTTTCACACTGCTATAAAGAACTGCCAGGGACTGTGTAATGTATAAAGGAAAGAGGATTAATTGACTCACAGTTCCACAGGGATAGGGAGGCCTCGGGAAACTACAATAACGGTGGAAGGGAAGCAAAGAGACCCTTCTTCACATGGTGGCAGGAAGGAGAAGTGCCAAGCAAATGGGGGAAAAGTCTCTTATAAGACCATCAGATCTCATGAGAACTCACTGTCACAAGAACAGCATGGGGATAACCACCCCCACGATTTAATTACCTCCCACCGAGTTCCCTTCCACAACATGTGGGGATTATGGGAACTATAATTCAAGATTAAATTTGGGTGGGGACATAGCCGAACCACATTCGACCCCGACCACTCCCCAACCTCATGTCCTCACATTTGAAAACACAGTCATGCATTTCCAACAGTCCCACCAAGGTCTTAAATCCTTCCAGCAGTAACCCAAGAGTCCAAGTCCAAAGTCTCATCTGAGACAAGGCAAGTCCCTTTTGCCTATGAGCCTGTAAAGTCGAAAGCAAGTTAGTTACCTCCTAGATACAGTGGAGACACAGGCATTGGGTAAATGCACCCATTCTGAATGAGAGAAATTTGCCAAAACAAAGAAGCTTTTCAGGCCACATGCAAGTCAGAAATCCAGTAGGGCTGTCATTAAACCTTAATGTTCCAAAATGATCTCCTTTAACTCCATATCTCACATCCAGGTTATGTTGATACACGAGGGGATCACATATCCTTGGGCAACTCCAACTCTGTATCTTTGCATGGTACAGCCCTGCTCTTGGCTGCTTTCACTGGCTGGCCTTGAGTGCCTGCAGCTTTTTCAGGTGCACAGTGCAAGCTATTGGTGGATCTACCATTATGGGGTCTGGAGGATGGTGGCTGTCTTCTCACAGCTCTACTGAGTATGCCCCAGTGGGGACTGTGTGGCTCCAACTACACATTTCTCTTCTGCACTGCCTTAGCAGACGGTCTCCATGAGGGCTCCACCACTGCAACAAACTTCTGCCTGGACATCCAAGCATTTCCATACATCATCTAAAATCTAGGTGGAGGTTCCCAAACATCAGTTCTTGACTTCTGTATACCTGTAGGCCCAAAATCACCTAAAAGCTGCCAAGGCTTGGGGCTTGCACCCTCTGAAGCAGTGGCCTGAGTTGTACAGTGACTGCTTTTAACCATGGCTGGAGTTGAAGCAGGGCACCATGTCCTAAGGCTAGGCCTGGAAGGGGCCCTGGGCCCAGCCAATGAAACCAATTTTTCCTCCTAGGCTTCCTGGCCTGTGATGGGAGTGACTGCTCTGAAGGTCTCTGACATGCCCTTCAGACATTTTACCCATTGTTTTGGTGATTAACATTTGACTCCTCATTACTTATGCAAATTTCTGCAGTGGGCTTGAATTTCTTCTCAGAAAATGAGTGTTTCTTTTCTATTGCATTGTCAGGCTGGAATTTTCCAAACTTTTTTGTTCTGCTACCTTTTGAATGCTTTGCCACTTAGTAATTTCTTCTGCCAGATACACTGAATCATCTTTCTCAAGTTCAAAATTCCATAGATCTCTAGGTCAGGAGCAAAATACTGCCAATCTCTTTGCTAAAGCATAGCAAGAATCACCTATATGCTAGTTCCCAACAAGTTCCTCATTTCCAACTGAGACCACCTCAGCCTGGACTTCATTATTCATATCCCTATCACCATTTTGTTCAAAGCCATTCAACAAGTCTCTAGGAAGTTCCAAACTTTCCCACATCTCTCTGTCTTCTGAGCACTCCAAGACTCTAGAAAGTTTCTAACTTTCCCACATTTTCCTGTCTTCTTCAGAGTCCTCCAAGACTCTAGAAAGTTTCTAACTTTCCCACATTTTCCTGTCTTCTTCAGAGTCCTCCAAACTGTTTCGATTTCTAACTGTTATGCAGTTCCAAAGTCACGTCCACATTTTTGGGTATCTGTATAGCAGCACCCCACTCTCTGAGGTATCAATTTACTGTATTAAGCTGTTCTCACACTCCTATTAAAAAAACTGCCAGAGACTGGGTAATTTACAAAGGAAAGAGATTTAGCTGACTCAGTTCCACAGGGCTGGTGCAGTCTCAGGAACTTACAATTATGGTGGAAGGGGAAGTAAACATGTCCTTCTTCACATGGCAACAGGAAGGAGAAATGCCGAGCAAGGGAGGAAATGCCCCTTGTAAAACCTGCCGAGCAAGGGAGGAAATGCCCCTTGTAAAACCATCAGACCTCATAAGAACTCACTTACTACTAGGAGAACAGCATGGGAATAACCGCCCCATGATTCAATTGCCTTCCACCATGTCCCTCCATGAAATGTGAGGATTAGGAGAACTACAATTCAAGATGAGATTTGGGTGGGAAATTTTTCAGTTTTGTTATTGTAAGCTTTTAAAAAATACACTGTATTTTTAATGTTCATAATTTTGAGAATAAGATTTACCTGTATATTTTTCCTATAATTTTCTTGCCTAACATTAAGCATATTTATGCCTCATGAGCTGATTTGGGGAGTAAAACAACTTATTTAAATTTTTGGAAGAGTTTGTAAGATATTTTAATGATTCATACTTTGAAATTTTGGTAGAACTCAGTGTAAAACTCAGTGTAGAATTTTCTTTATGGAAATCAGGAAGACAGCACTTCTCTGGTATATAGTGCTTCACACTTGCTATCACAACTTGTTCCTAGAGGAATCAAATGTGTCATCCTGTGTGACTCCACAGGGAGAGAACTCTAGGAAGCTTGCTCCTGCTTTCCTCTGGACTTCACTTCATGTGCCTTTTCTCTCTGCTGAATTTGCTTTGTATCCTCTTGCTATAATAAACTGTAGGCAGAAGTATGCCTATATGCTTAGTCCTGTGAGTATACTTAGCAAGTCATCAAACCTGGGGGTGATCTTGGTGACCAACAACACAGTGATATTTTCCCAGAAAATTTTTCATTTAATTTCAGTTTTCTAAATTATTGTCATGTGTGTTCATACTACTTGTGTTATATTTTAGAATTTAAAAACTATTGTTCCTTTTTAAATTTAATATTTCATGTTAAATGTTTTTTTATTTAGATTTTTTCTTATTAGCCTATATTATTTTGTCCATTTCTTTAGTATTTTAAAATAAACTTCTTTTAGATAATGTTGATTTTCTCTACTGTATCTTTGTTTTCTATTTCATTGTTATTTAATTTTATCTTTATTATCTTTCATTCTCTTTGGTCTCATTTATTTGATTTGTGATCTAACTTAATATGTATATGTAACTCCTTAGTTATCAGCCTTTTCTTTTCTAACATAAATATTTAAAACTATGTATTCCCTTCTTAGTGTTTATTTTAACATGTTCCACTAATTTTGATTTAGTAAATTTTTTACTATTAAGTTCTAATTTTTTGACTACTAAATTACTCAGTTATCAGAATACATATGGTACATTTCTCACTATGGTTGACACAGGATTCCTTCTATGCCACTTCACCAGATGGAAATCTCAGTGGCAATGGTACCCCTGCCTGGGCCTCTCTTGGCTCCATGCTCGCTGCTGGGCTTGCTTCACCTTACTCTGCCTGGCAGCCTGCACTCAGCTCATGCTACCAGCCTGGATTCTGTACTCAGCCTGTGAGTGGGCTGGGCATGCAGCAGCCTGCTTCCTCCTTGGGTACTGGCATCTGGATGAGGGAATGTGGTGGAACCTTAAACTAGTAGATGACAGAAACTGCAGAGCCCAAGTGGTGTTGTGGCTCTCGCCCACAGAGTCCCAAGGTCCGAGCCCCCAAGCACTTTTACTGTTCTCTCTCCTTCCCACCACCCACAGATAAGCAGATGGGGCTGTTGGGGGTGGGGACTGTGGGGGGGGGGGGTTACAGATTGTTCTTGTTACAGCTCCCATTTGTTCCTCCCAATTGGTGGGTTTTGGGTTCTTGTCCTGCATCCAAGAAAAATTAGGCTACATGGACACTAGAGAGTGAGGAACGTAGAAAAGGGTTTTGTTAAGTGACAAAACATCTCTTGTCATGAGAAGGTACCTCTCATACACCACATGAGTGGGTGGCCCTCTGTGTGAGAAGGGGCCCAGAAGTGAATAACCCCACATGTGGCTGAGTCTGGGGTAATTATGGGCTCAAAATGGGGGAATGTGAGGTGATTGGTCCATGAACAGGCCAGGGAAAAGCCCCATTTGATTGGCTAAAAGGCATTGAAGAAGTTCTCACTCTAATCATGGACTCTACCTGGACTGCCAGCCCTGTTTTCAGGCTTTAAATTGTCCTTGGTTTGAAGGTTGGGTTTTACTGGGGACCTTTCCCTGTCTGCCTAGGAATTTTTCTCCCTCCTGCTGCTATCAGTCTCCCCTCCGAAAAGGTACATCTAACTGACGTTAGGATAAGGACAGTTACTGCTCTTACCACTTCATGTTGACGGGGGTCATTGTTTTGGGCAAATGCAGTCAGATTTCTCTCAGGTTTATCTGAGGGTCCCCAGTGAAAGCCATTACCCAAAGCTCCATTTGCATAAGCATTTGGAGTTTGATGGTCTCTAGGTGAGAAGAAACAAATTTTACAGGAAGATTAAGTATGAATTGGCCAAGTATTAGTATTATACAAAGAGGAGCTAAGAGGAAAATTCTGGTGCCAAAGATAACAGAAATAAGAAGTAAAAGAGACTAATCGTTCTAAAAACAATGTTGTGGCCAGAACTGTTTCACTCTGGTGAAAAATACTTAAATCTTTATGAGAGGCAGTTAAACTTTAGAGGAGAAATAACTGTTTATGGAAGTAAATAATCCCATGGGAATTTGGGATTAAGGGGTCCTTGGCAAACATGCCTGATGGTGAGGAACAGAACAAAGGTGATAAGAGCAAGCATAGGGGAGGCCATAAAAAGGATATTCATGGAAAGTTAATTATTGACACTTACCTTTGTGATTGTTTGCCTGAGGTCTCCAATTTCTTCACACTGATATTTTGGGTGCTCTTCTAGGTCTATAGAGGTAATTCTGTCAGTTTCCCAGGGCTTTACTTGAGTATAGTGAATCCAGGAATATATTTCAGTGACCTTACTGTCATAGGAGTAGAAAGAACAGTGTAAGGTCCCTCTCACTCTGGGCCTAGAGAGGGAGAAAGGGAAAGAATTGCCTTTACCAGTACTAAGTCCCCTGGATTGAATAGACATGGCCCTAGTTCACAGGGTTAGGCCTCCAACAATTGTTTCAGTTCCTGTTGTAAATGGGCCAACATAGTTACATGTTTAATTAAATCAGAGGTTTCTTGGTCTAGCAAGAAATCATTAGCAGGAAAAGACCATCCATACATCATTTCGAAGACACTTAAACCCAGCTTCAAAGGGGTGTTTCCAACAGGTAGTAGGGCTATGGGAAGAAGAGTAATCCAGGGAAGATAAGTCACTTGAGACACTTTTCTGAGGTGTCTTTTGATAATACCATTTGTCTTTTCTCCCTCTCCTGAGGATTGTGGTCTCCAATCGCAATAAAGATGATATTGTGTGCATAGTGCATTTGAGACACCCTGGGTGACAGCCACCTTGAACAAGGGGCCATTATCACTCTGGAAGTACTCAGGGAGTCTAAAGTGAGAAATTATTTCATTAATTCATACTTTTATTACCTCAGAAGCTTTCTCTGTTTGACATAGAAAGGCTTCTACCTAGTTAGTGAAGGTGTCTGCCCATATTGGGAAGTACTGGATGTCCTTTGTCTTTGGCATATTGGTGAAATTCATCTACCAGTCTTCCCCTCGGTAGCCTGTCATTCTTTGGTTTCCAGCAGGAATAAGTCAATAATTTAAGAGATTGCATTAGAGTAAGGGAGTAAGGTTGTCGAGATCATAAGAGGATTGTAGAGATACTCTGAGTTGTACTGAGTGCTTCCTCGCAGTGAATATGATTACAGAATTACAGATATTTTTTGAACTTTCATTGCCTAGACTACTACCATATATTCTAATTAGCCACCATTTTTTATACAGCTGGCTATAGCACACAGCTTTCCTTCAGTGCACTGTCAGCGCATGGGGCTTTGAAAGCTACCACGACTCTTGGCAGGAAAAGTCTGAGGTGTGCTTGGAGCACTCTCCACACCATTTGATTCAAAATACGAAACTAATGTTGAGTGGGAAAAAAGCACATTCACACAAATTTACCAGGTCCCCTGCTAAACAATATTTTTAAAAAAATAATGTATCATTTATTCCTCACAATTACCCAGTGAAGCAGTTGCTACAAAGACCCTTCAGCTGTGGCTATTTCTGCTCATTCTGAGCCAGGGTTCTGATTGTACAGTAGTCATTAAAAGGCTGCCCCTTTTGAAGGATGTTTCTCTTTCACTGCACATGTCGACTCTCCATGGGTCTTAGCAAAGGCTGGCATATTTGTCACATGGGTGTACTGTAGAATGAGAAATTAAAATGAGACTTGCTTGAGAGAGATATTTGTTCTGAAGGGAGAACAGTATTTTAGTACTTATTTCCATCACTCTTAGGATAGATGGACAGAAAATGTCTGCCTGAAAGAATTTGTCGAATGAAGCTGCCAAGGTTACAAGAAACACGGTGGTAGGAGAAAGAAGGCCAGGAAGCATTGCTTTTTAGGTCTTTATACAGAACATGAGGCTTGGAAAAAGCCGTTCTTCCAGCAACTTTTCTTCCTTGTGTTGCTTCTGTGGTCCAGAGGAATCAATTCGGGAAGGATATTGGTATTCTTTTTACCACATGCAATGCTTTCTGCATAAAGAATGTTTTTTTCTATATTTCCTTAAAACCATATCATTTTCTTTAACATTCTTTAATTTCTGCCAGTTACTTTCTCAGTGAGTTTTGCAATATCACACTTGTTTTTTTCTTTTCCTTACCTAAGATTTTTTCTTTTTTCTAAAGATTTCTTTCTCATCCATGTTTGCATTTTTGGGTATGTTCTTTTTATCATATCATTATCATCACCATTATTATTCTAGTTTGAACACAAAATTAACATATAAATCTTTGACAGTTAAGAAAAATGTGATTTAATTTAGTTTTGTGTAGTGGAAAGAGTACTTGAAATCACACGATTTCTATTTGAATCCTGACTCTGCAGTGCCCTCGCCTTCTGCCACATTAGATGAGAGCTTTGTATTCTCTCTAGTCTTCAATTTTCTCATTTGTGAGATGAAGAAGTTAAATCAAATACTCTCTAGCCCCTGTTCCAGCACTGCTAACACAAGGACCAGCTTTTTCCCAATACGATGCTGCCTCACACAGTGATTTAATTTTTCTGTTTATACCCACCTTCTTCCAAAAATTGTTTGAGGGTATCTGAAGGATACAAAAGAAACCAATAACATGCGTTATTTTTGGGTGAAGGAACATCAAGGCTGGGAAACAGGAGTAGAAAAGAAGATTCAAGTCATCTGGATTTTGGCCAGATAAACCTGCTTTCAATTCCAACAAATAAACAAAATGTAAAACTGTAATTAAGAGAAGTTATCTGAGCAGAATTTTTTTAAGTCATTTTGTTCTATTCTGTGATTATAGTGACTCAAAATAATACGTTACAAGCTGTAAGGGTAGGAAAAAATCAGTAGAATTTCACTTTTTCTTTACCATTTTATTAGTAGAAAGAAATGCTAATGAACAACAAAATAGCCAGAAAAAATAAAAAATTTGAGTAATGTATTGAGACTTTTAGCACTGGAGACTTGCATTTATGCAATATTTATTGGGTCTCTGTTTTATATTTCTAGACAAATCTAGAGCTAAGACTTGTGAGTCTAACATTCTCTGCACACACACTTAAGAAAGATGTTGGCTGGGCGTAGTGGCTCACACTTGTAATAACAGCATTTTGGGAAGCCGAGGTGGGCAGATCACGAGGTCAGGAGTTCGAAACCAGCCTGGCCAACATGGTGAAACCCCATTTTTACTAAAGATACAAAAAATTAGCCAGGCGTGGTGGTGTGCACGCATGATCCCAGCTACTTGGGAGACTGAGGCACCAGAGTCACTTGAACCTGGGTGGTTGCAGTGAGCCAAGATCATGCCATTGCACTCCTGCCTGGGCAACAGGAGAGACTATGTCTCAAAAAAAAAAAAAAAAAAAAAAGAAAGAAAGAAGGGGAGGGAGGGAGGGAGTGAGGGAGATTTTCCACAAGACCTTTACTCCCCCAGCTGTTATTATAGGCCTCAAACTTTATTAAGCAATTATACTGTTCTACACGTTGATAAGGACATTTAAAAATGGTTATTAATTTTTAGAAAAATTTAAGGTAGAAAATGAGAAGTTATGTCCAATTTTTGAAAATAATCCAATTAAACACAAATTTTAAAAGTTATAAAAATTACTTTGAGTAAATAGACACATTCAAAAACATTTTATATGTCTTCTAACTAATAATCATTACCATTTTTTCAGGTATGTTGGGGCAAATCAGTGTTTAAACACCTGTTCAGAAGAATTAACAGATTGTAGTATATAGCAGGAATACTATATCCCTCTGGTCTTTACTTATTCTGGCACATAGGCATGGAAGCATTTTGTTTGCTCAAGGCTAATTAATCTGTATTGATTCTTCACAGAGAAATGAATATTAAAAAATTACTTTAAAACGTACCTTAATTTTTTAAAAGAGCATGCTTTGCTATATAATATTTGTTAAATCAAACTAAAATTTGGCCTGATAAAGACTTCATACTTGCATTCTGTATTAGCTCCTTCTCCTGCTGCTATGAAGAAATACCAGAGAATGGGTAATTTATAAATGAAAGAGGTTTAATTGACTCACAGTTCCCTAGGGCTGGGGAGGCCTCAGGAAACTTACAATCATGATGAAAGGGGAAGCAAACACATCCTTCTTAAAATGGTGGCAGGATGGAGAAGAAAAGAGCTGAGTGAAAGGGGAAGTCCCTTGTAAAACCATCAGATCTCTTGAGAACTTACTATCATGAGAGTAGCATGGCAGAAACCTCCTGTATGATTCAATTACCTCTCACTGGGTTCTTCCCACAATGTGGGGATTATGGGAGCTATAATTCAAGATGAGATTTGGGTGGGAACACAAAGCCTAAGCATATCACATTCTTTAATTATCCTGTACAAACTGCAATATATGCAAACTGAAAACCTAATTTAGGTGTGTGTTTCTGTCAAATAGCTGAGTTTCAGCCAAACCCAGCAACCAGACTTCATCCACTCACAGGCAACCAACTGTTTATTGTTGAAATAAGGCAAAAGCTGAGTTGTAACTAATCCAATTGTTTCTGGAGGTTACTTCCATTTTCTGTATGTCACTTTGCTTTTTCTGTCCATAAGTTTTATCCAACCATGCAGCAGCCTGGAGTCTCTCTGAATGTGTTCTGGTGCTGGGAACTGCCCGATTCAAGAGTCATTTTTTTCTTGCTTAATTAGATTCTGTTATATCATATTAAATTTAATTTGTTTAAAGGTTTGTTTTGGTTTGTTTGATTTAACAGATCTGGTGTCAAAAGCGAGAAGCCAAAGTGAAACTCCAGTGAACTTCAGGACCACCAGTTGATCAGGAGGCAAGGTACTATGGAAACCACTGTGCTGTTTGCTCTCTTGCTTGTAACTGGAGTTCATGGACAGGTATTACTGTGGATTCTGAGCTCTACCAGTTTGTGTTCTGAACAATTTTGTAAGCAATATTTATCTGGAATGAACTGGAAGATCAGAGTGGATTTGATAGTTAACTGGTTCAGGTTTAGAGGCCTGGAACTTCAGATAGTGACCTTTGTGATAATGAGTTTGTCTCAATCAAAGGAGTTTGGAACTACAGCTTCTGGTATTCCAGCTAATTTTTTTTTTCTTTTTTTTGAGATGGAGTCACACTCTGTTACCCAGGCTGGAGTGCAATGGTGCAATCTCTGCTCACTGCAAGCTGCACCTCCCAGGTTCACACCATTCTCCTGCCTCAGCCTCCCAAGTAGCTGGGACTACAGGCGCCCGCCACCACGCCCAGCTAATTTTTTGTATTTTTAGTAGAGACGGGGTTTCACCATGTTAACCAGGATGGTCTTGATCTCCTGACCTTGTGATCCACCCACCGCAGCCTCCCAAATGCTGGGATTACAGGCATAAGCCACTGTGCCTGGCAATTCCAGCTAATTTTATGTATAAAATTAGGAACCCAAGAATGTGTGTCATTTTTAAAAGATGGGCTAACCTTACTAAATACAATGTAGAATTAAGATGGCCACAATAGGGAAGTTTTTTTTTTTTTTTTTTTTTTTCCCTATACAGTTTTGCTCTGTTGCCCAGGCTGGAGTGCAATGGTGCTATCTTGGCTCACTGCAAACTCCGCCTCTCAGGTTCAAGTGATTCTCCTGCCTCAGCCTCCCGAGTATCTGGGATTACAGGAGCCAGCCACCACACCTGACTACTTTTTGTATATTTAGTACAGACGGAGTTTTACCATGTTGGCCAGGCTGGTCTCAAACTCCTGACCTCAAGTTATCTGCCCAACTCAGCCTCCCAAAGTGTTGGGATTACAGGGATGAGCCACCACACCTGGCTGGAAGTTTTAATTTGAACAAAATTGTGTATTTAAAGGCATATTATAAAAGGGGTGACCAAAAAGCCTGCAAAAACAATTTCGTGTATTCTTTAATTTGGCATGTGAAGGCATGTAAAAGATTAAATGAATGAAAAATTGCTATTGCAAAAAAAGCAAACAAAAAGTTTAAGCCACAGACTAAAGACATAATAGAAGAGGATTGTACTCTTGATTGAACTAACCCCAACTATTCCTTCTCTTTATCCATCTCTACCTAAATTCTCTGAGTCCACTAACCTTTTTCTAAATGACCTTTCACCTTGATGATGATGAGAACAGAGAAGTTAGACAGATGCCTTACAAAATAAGACCTTCTGATCAGCCAGGCCTTCGGGCTGTTACCACCTTTTACTATGTGGTCTAAAATTGAGCATAGAGTCATTGTAAAGAACTTCTCTGACTCAAGGGAACATCCTCAAAAATATATTGAGGAATTTAGAATCATCATAGGAGCTTAGGATCCAGGGCTTTCTGACCTTTACTGATTTATTCCCATGACATCAGGACCTAGCAAAACTCAGAAATGGATGACAGCATCTGATTGGGACAGACCTAAGGAGGATATTAAAGATCTTCCCACACCCCCTTATGAGAAGGACCAAACCGAGCTACGAAAATTGCTGAAAACCCTTTAGATTCAATTTCTACGTATGTTTCACAGAAAAATAATTGGTTCATCATTCAGTTTTGCAGACCAAAAAACAAAAACAAAAACAAAAAGTTGACCCAGTTTTAGATTACAGAACTCAGAAATACTGTATTTGAAACATTCTGGGCTCAACATACAGCAAGCAGTCTTTTCTGCAGGTGCTGAAACGGGATTAACTAATCTGTTTATAAATAGATTCTGTCCTTAACTCAACAGTTTAATTTAAAAACATAAACTTAGATGGGTAGTGACAGATGTGACTCAATTGATAGCCTTAGCTGAACATTTTGAGAGGACATCAGAGCAAGAACAAAACCCCAGAAGTGTTACAAGCTTATGTCTGTCCTGTTACAATGGTTATGGAGTCCAAGACCAAAGGAGCCTTCTTGTTTTTATTTTAAGTCACAATCAAGAGGTAGAGAACAAGAAATTCTGTACTCCAGGATATCTGCCTTCATTGCAAATAACAAAGACACTGGAAAAGAGATCGTTGAGGTTTATGTCAGTCCACTCATAAATCTCCTCCCCTTAGTCCAGACTGTTTCTCCCTGAGAGGCAGCCCAAGAGATCTTAGCCCTTGTGGTGATAATAGACATTGTGGAGGCCTTAAGGGATTCTCCTGTAAATTGCCCTTGCCCCCTCCCCAACTTAGTGTCCATTCTTCTCCACAATATCCTTAAGTAAACCTGAAGAAACAGGGTCAAAATAAATGAGTAATCCTGTACAATACTGTGTACAATAATATGAGAGCCACATTATCTACCATAAACTCCACTTAAATCAATCAACAAATCCCTCTGAGTAAAAAGGTCATTTCTGCGGTGGGGCTTTTGAATCAAGTTCAAGAGGCTTCCATATCTGAACAAAGCCAATTTACTTTGCAGATATTTTCAGAAAAATGTACCTTTCTGCTATGTGATACTGCCCCAGTAAATTTGCTAGGGTGAGAATCATTTTCATTGCTAACAGGGCATATGAAATTCTTCTATGAGGGAGAAGTAATCTTAGAGTTTTTGACTCTCCTCAGTGAGAACGGTTATGCTCTCTACAGGCAGAAATTGGTAAGATCAAAAGTCAGGCCTATAAACCTGTGTCCTTTCTAAAATACCTGAAGGTTTATGGGCCTCTTCCTTAACCGATATAGAAAGAATTAAAAGTGTGGAACTTTTAAAAGTCCAAATAGATCGTTCTAAATCCTTGCCTAAATTACCTCAGTATCCACTAAAACTCAAATTAGTTCAAAGGCTCTCACCAGTGGTAGCAGAGTCAATTAAACAAGCACTTATAATTCTGTGTACCAGTCTTTGTAACACTCGAATCCTACCAGTTAACAAAACAGATGGACAAGCTTAGAGATTTATTCAAGATTTACAGGCAATTAATAAAATTGTAATACCAAGGTTTCCTGAGTCCCAGATACTGATATCTTAATGTCTAATATGCCCACTGATTCAAAGTGGTTTGCAGTAGCAAACCTCTGCTCGGCCTTTTTTTAGCATTCCAGTTCATAATTAGGGTCAATACTTATTTGCTTTACTCGGAAAAATCAGCAGTACACCTGGATAGTAATGCCACAAGGATTAATGTAGTTTTCCCAGGCATTGCATCAGGACTTAACCCTATAGAGTGCTGGAAATTCTACTCATATTCAATATGTAGATGACCTGTAGTTATGCACTTTGCCACTAAAGAGTGCTCTGATATTTACTCAATTTACCTTTTATAGCAAGTTGCATGTAAAGGTCACAAGACTTTGACCGTAAAACTTTAGTTTTCAAGAGAAAAAGTCGACTGTTTTTGACACAATTTGACCGTTGAAGGGATTTCCTTCTCACCTGAAATAATACAAACTACCTAAAGTTTTCCTTGCCCTGCAACCCAACACAAGGGCTTTTCTTAACGCTTATAGAATATTACAGATACTGAGTCCTGAATTTTTCCTTTATGGCCTCACCATTCTATGAACTCAGTAGAACGTAGTACCAGGGTCTTAACCTTGGAAAGACAGTCATGCACCAACTTTTAACCAAATGAAATTGGCCTTAAAACCGCCCTTAGCTTTAGAAATTCCAAGTTACAGTACATCTTTTACCTTGTTCCTTTCATGAATGTAATAATCGGGTACTAGGATTTCTTACCCAAGGACATGGGGGAAACAGGGCCATGGCATAATATAGCCTGAAATTAGAACCAATAACTGAAGCATATCCTAATTGTTTAAAAGCAGAAGCAGCAGCAACTATTTGATGGAAGCAATTGCCTGGCTTTAAGAAATGAACTTAATTTGCAAGTCCCACATGAGGTGGAAAGTCTATTAAATTCCAGCCAGACTCAGCATTTTTTACCAAGTAGACTAACATCTTAGGAAATTCTTCTCTTGTCTCCTAACCTTTCATCAAAAATGCTGAAACCCACCTAAGCCTGTTGCTCTACTACCTCTGCCTGACGATGTGAAGACCACATTTGTGTAAATGTAATATCAGAAATAATGTCCCCTCCAGTAGATTTATGAGCTGCTCTACTGTATAATCCTAAATTAATACTTTTTGTTGATGGGCTCTATGCCAAAAACTCAGAAGAAAAATATCAGTTGAGGTATGATGTTACCACCAACAATGAGTTAATAGAGAAGGAAACTCTTACCTAACTTAAGTCACCTCAACCTGTGACGCTTATTGCTCTCACCCAAGCTTGTCATATAGCTAAGAACAAGTCAGTGTATGTTTATACAGACAGCAAATATGCTTCCGGGGTCTTACATGATTTTGGCATGTTATGCAAACAATGAGGGTTTATCACCTCTACTACTACCACAGGATAGCTGTAAAACAGATGTTACAGCTATCGTGTTACAATTACAGATTGATGTTGTTAAGATTGAAGCTCACATGTGTAGAACTGAACCGGAATATCAAGGGAATGCCTTAGAAGATTTTTGTGTTAAATGAGCTAGTGTTGAAATTGCTAGAGTATGCAATTTGAATGAACTCCATCAGATTGATCCAAGTCAACTCTCTTGTGATGACTTATTTAATAAACAGTGCAATGACCCTGATTTTAAAAAAAAGAACAAAATAGGTATCTGACAGGATATAAATTCAATGTTAGATGTGGACCCACAGAGGGTCTGGATGGTTGTATGGCCTTTCTTCAGTCTTTGAAGCTTCCATTGTTAAAAGTTCTGCACTCCAAAAATCATTACAGAACAGATAAAATATTCAAATTATGAAATATTTTAAATATTCAAATTTTGGTGTGGTGACTTCCAAAATTACTAAAACAGTTTATAATCAATGTTTGGTTTTTCAAATTTATAATCCCTGGAAAACATTAAAAACCTTAGGTGATATATTTCCACCACCTGATTTGAACATTTACAGACGGACTTCATTTAGATATGACCCTCAGTGGAGTATTAGTATGTTTTTGTAATATTTTTCATGTTATCCAGTTGGGTAGAGGCTCTTTCATGAAGGAAAACTGATATTGTGACAATAGCTAAACAATCATTAGAAAATGTGTTTCTTTCATGGGACATCCCATGAAAGGGGATGTAACATAAGGGAGTAACTAACAGTTGGTTTTCAGGTATCTTAAATAATGGATGGCAAGCTTAGATTTTCCAAAATTTTCTAATTTTTGTATTTCTTCTAGTAGGTCTATAAGGACACTTAAAGCTCATTACACATGGTACTCTATGAAAGGAAGTGTCAGTGCTATAGAAAGCAACCCTGATAGAGAGAACATCATGAGAGCTTGGAATGATTATATTATTGGCAATGCCATCATTGTTATGGAAAAGCCATGAAAGCCATCAAGCCTGAAACAACAAATTCTTGCTGGAGAATACTGTGTCTAGAAGTGCATGGCCTCACAGGATTTATGACTGAGTCAATCAACGAAATCGTAAAAGAGGTTGTGCATGTGGCAAAAATAAAGATGGGGGTAAAAGTTTCAAGATATGGGTCTTGGATTAATTCAGGACCTAATAAATGCTACACCAGAGAAATTCACAGTAGGTGACTTGATGGAGATGAGTGCTTTCAAACCAGTGCCAGATGATGAGGAAGCAGTCATAGAAGATGCAGGGCCAGGAAACAAGGTGACTTTAGACACTCTGGGAGGAGGGTTCCAGTTATTCAAGAATGCTTTTGACTTCTTTTATGACATGGGCCCTTCTATGATACAGGCAATAAGATTAAAGCAAATGATAAAGAAATATTAGTACTGTATAAAAATGTTTTTAGAGAAATGAGAAGACAGGAATTCAGATAGAAATTATGGTGTATGTCTGTAAAGTCACACCAAGTGTGCCTGCTTCTTCTGACTACTCTTCCACCTCCTCCCTATCTTCCACCTCTCTCACCCCTGAGACAACAAGACCAACCCCTCATCTTCCTCCTCCTCGGCTTACTCGATGTGAAGGCAACAAGGATGAAGATCTTTATGATAATCTACTTCCATTTAATGAATAATAAATCTATTTTTATAACTTATTTTTGTAATAAGATTTTCTCTTCTGTAGCTTACTTGATTGTAAGAATATATTATATATATAACAAAAATATGTGTTAATCAACTGTTTATGTTATCAGTAAGGCTTTGGGTCAACAGTAAGCTATTAGTAGGTTAAGTTACTGGGGAATCAAAAGTTATATGCGGCTTTTTGGCCGCAAGAGGGCCCGGTATCTCTAACCCCAGAATTGCTCAAGAGTCAACTGTATATTTCATGACAATTTCTTAACTACTTATATTTAGATTTGGTATAAACAGCAACAAGAACCAAAGAGAACCTTATTACAGCAAAAAAGTTTCACTGTGTTGTTTCCACCCAGACCCTCTGCAACCTCAGTACCTCCCACTGATTTCTGAAAGCCCTCATCACTCTCTGGAAGAAACAAAGTGTTGACATTTTGTTCAGGCTCAGGTAAGATAAAGTGAAGAGGATCATTATTTGGCTTTTGAAGAGTAGATGATCATGAGTTTATATTTTAGGTTAAGATTGTTGAGAGATTGACTTAAATATGAGATTTTAGTATAAAAAAAGGTAATGAATGCTCACCCTTCTTTTTTGACCTTGGCTAATGCCTCTGCTCAGCTGGGGACCCTTATGTTAATGAGACAATATTGTATTCTGAGTAGCAGGCCCTGCTTTGAAGTAGTTACATTCTCTTGTGAAAGCTCAAAGCTGCTTTCATGCAAGTACTATTGATTAAAAAATTATTTCTTCACATGAAGCAAAAAAAAAAAAAAATATTTCATAAGTATCAGCATTGAGAATGTTCAATTTTAAGAAAGTCTCCCATCCTAGATTTTCTAACTTTGAAGGTATTACTAATAACAGTAACCATTGTTTTTGCTTTATTTTTAATCACTATCTTATTTTTTCTGACTTTGTAATTTCCATTTGATAAGGATAACAGGTAAAGGGCATTTTTGGCCTCTAAATAATTAATCATAACTCTCTAGTGACAGATTTCAAAAGGCCAGGAGCAAATCGGTATTCACAGTAAAAGCTGAAGAGTCAGGATTTGCCTTTCTAAATTCTCTGTTGTTCAGAAATATTTATGCATTGCCTGAACTTGAAAATTTAGCATAGAATTTGGCTTTATGATTTAGAGCTTTAGTTCCAGATGTTTTTTGTGCCTATTTAACAGTGGTATTGCTTATGAGTGTTTAAGAATGATTTTTGCAGTATAATATCTCATTGATTAAGTACTACTATTGTCTGACTTCAAGAATGGTCCCCACAGAAATGGCTTGGACCTATTCAAGTTCTACTCTACACTTGAATTACCCTTATAATTATTTTTGACTCCTGTACCAAGTGAACTGTATGCTGTTTTATTTTTAAAACCCTTCCCCATTCATATGGGCCAAGGGAAAGCTTCTCTTTGCCCTCTGAAAGTTTGCTTGAAAAATCAACTCCAAAAAGGAGATTAATATGACATACAGATTTATTAATGTGCATATGAGGAAGAAAGAATGGGAGCTTGGATCATGGCAAAACAGATTATCATGGTAAACAGATTCTGGGAGAAGGAGAAGAGGAAGCGTGGCTGGCCAAGGTGGTCTTGCTATGCAGATGAAACCTCACAGATTGCAGCTGTTAGACCAAATAGACGGTAAGTGTGTCTTTTAGACCTTTCTAGGTGTCAGACTATCAGTTAACCTTCCCTACATCCAGACAAGAAAAGGCCTGGCTGCATCACTGCAGATTCTGCACAGAACCAAATCTCCCCCACCAAAGACAGCTTTGCAAGGCCACTTCTGTTGGCTAGTTCTCTGAACATTCATCTCAAAATATGTCTACAAAGTATATTTTGTGGTACGGTATTTTGATTTCTTTCATATTACATAAATAAAGGGTTAAGTTCCAATTTAACTTTTAAATATCTTTATTGAACTTAATTGAATTCAGTACTCAACATTGTCTTTTGTTGTCCCCACCACTCAGTGTAAGAGCAAATGCAAATTAAACATAAGAGGGTTAATTAATTCTCCCTATAAAACATAAAGGGAGAAACAGCTCCTTCTTCTATTTCTTAGAGCATTCATTTTAGAAAACTCAAGATTATAGGTTCCTTCTCTGTCTCTTTGAAATGCATGTAAACTTTTTACAAGCTAAATAAATCTTTTTGTCAGTTTTATATTCCAGTAACAAACTGGGAGCCATCCCTTTGAAATATAATTATCAAAGATAACACTCTTATCTCCATTTATCTGTGTGAGGGTAGGAGCCTAACTTCTGTGGACACCTGGCTCCCAGTTGTATAACTACTTCCTGTCATAAATATATGAATAGTTTATTTTTCCTTTGAATAAGGCCAATTAGCTAACACAGATGGTGACCACAATTACCAGGTGAATCTAGGATAAATTATGTGTAACAAATGGTAATGTCAAGTCCTCCTCCTTGAGGACTGGTTATTGTTTATCTTGAAAACATGTTTGTAATGAGTTACGTCTGTTTAGCTATATAAAAAGGTAAGATTTCTTTGTCTTTGCCATGTCTCAGTATACTACCTGTGATATGCATCACACTCTTGTTTAATGCTTATCAATAATAAACCATGTTCTTTCTCTGCTACATTTGTATAGAGTTTTTTCTGGATTGGAAGAAATTTTGCTTTTAATTATGTTTTCTCCATGTCAGCAATATAACTCCCCTCATTTCCCATGTCAACACACACAATTCACACAATTCCTACAGAAATAGCCTGCAATAAAACTGGGAAAAGCAGAAAGAAAAGTTTTGGATCCCTAATTACTGCAATGGTAACTTTTATTATTCCTCATGTTTGTTTATAAAAGAAAGATAAGGACAATAGCTAAAAAATCACATGTAAAAATGACATGTAACTGTCCAATGGGTTCATTTTGCCTGCTGCCTAAATAAAGCCAATTTATCAAGACAGGGGAATTGCAATAGAGAAAAGAGTTTAATACATGTAGAATCAGCTAAGCAGGAAACTTAAGCTGTATTAATGCTCAAATCATCCTCCCCCAAAATTTGGAGGCTGTGGTTTTTTAAAGATAGTTTGGTACGCAGCAGGCTTGGTAAGAGGGAATGCTGATTGGTTGGGTTAGGGATACACACCACAGAGACTCAAGGCTGTTTTCTTGCGCTGAGTCAGTTCCTGGGTAGAAGTCCTAAGACGAGATGAGCCAGTTTACTGATCTAATTGGCACTGACGATTCTATTTGAATGCAGGGCCTGAAAAATATCTCAAACACCAATCTTAGGTTTTATGATAGTAATGTTATCAACAGAAGCAATTGGGGAGGTTAGTGATCTTGTGGCCTATGACTGCGTGACTCGTGAGCCATAATTTTTAATATTTTGGATAATATGTTAGTTTTACAAAGGCAGTCTTGTTCCTAGGCACAGAGGGGATTGGTTTTGTGGAGGAGCTGTTATCATCTTTGCTTAAACCATAAACTAAATCCCTCCTCATGTTAATTTGGCTTACGTCCAGGAAAAAAATTAGGGCAGCTTGGAGGTTAAAGATAAAATGGAGTCAGTTAGATCAGATTGCTCACCATCATAATTTTCTCACTGTTATAATTTTTGCAAAGGTAGTTTCATTTACATACAGTGAGAATATGCACCACATATGGTTATCATACGAAGTAGAAGGTAACTTCCAGTTTTCTGAAAATCACTGAATACTTATCAAATATGGTAGTTATGACCTATTGAAAACCTGAAGAGAAATAGAAATCTAAACTTAGTCTACTGTAAAATGACTCAAACCAACATAATCCTTCATGATTTGTAGGTTTTTGTTTTGTTTTGTTTTGTTTGAGATAGGGTCTCACTTTGTCACCTAGGCTAAAGTGACGTGATCTTGGCTCACTGCAGTCTCTACCTCCTGGGCTCACGGGTTCCTCCTACCTCAGCCTCCCAAGTAGCTTGGACTACAGGTGAATGCCACCACGTCTGAAATTTTTGTTTATATTTTTTATAGAGACAGAGTTTTGCTATGTTGTCCAGGCTGGTCTCCAACTCCTGAGCTCAAGTGATCTACCTGCTTTGGCCTCCCAAAATGTTAGTATTATAGGTGTAAGCAACTGTGCCTGGTGGATTTGTAGATTCTTTTTGGTATAAATTACCCCCTACCTTTAAACTACAGGGCTAGTCTCCTCCCCCACAACAAATTGTCTTGGCTCAATCTATTATAAGAGTCCATCAAAGATTCATTCTGGCCTCTGGAGACATCGTGAGCTAACAGACACACAAGCCTGTAGCCCATTCTGAAAGCATACCGAGTCCTTTCATTCTGCCTTTAAGGTCATGGACTACATCTGGCATGAAAGGTTGGATGTGTACAGCCTGAAGGTAACGTAATTATTATCAGGGGTATTCATGACCACATTCCTCTGCTTCAGAGACAGAGAAAGAGTATTTGAGAAGTTGTAAAAGCTTAGATTTGAAGTCAGACAGGGAGTCCTCTTGCTTTTTCTTTTCACTAAGTTGTGTTGTGTGCATACAATGACTTGGCAATAACTATCATGACTCACATTACTTGACAATTGGCCCTATGCTATGAGCTTCTAAGGAATTATTTTCTGCAATCTCACAATAACTTTCTGAAGGGATCCCAACTGAAGGTGAGGAATCTGTGGTATGGGGAGGTAGAGAGGCTGATCCAGAGCCACAGAGTTGGTAGAATAAGACTGTGAGGAGGACTTTGAGCTGACTGCAAAGCCAGCTGAGTGACCACTGAGCCAAAGGCCTTGGTACAGGGAGCCCATATGTGAATGTCTGGGCAGAGTAGTTGAGGGCTCTTCAGGTTTTATCAGGCCCTTTTCAGGTTGTACCTCATCTGAGTGCCAAGTTTCAGGTTGTCAAAATTGTGGATGGAGCTTTCCTTTCAGGATTCTTAAGGCCCTGTAGATCCACCCCAACAAAAGCGGGGGTGTAAAAAAAAAAAAACACAGAGCACATTCCTTGCTCCCTAGAAATCTATGGGGAAACACAGCTAGTGTTACAGCAGATGCATTCCTGTGTTAGGTCTTGTTGCACAGGTACTTAGGCATTGCAAGTGGGCCCAGCAGTATCCTGACATTCTTCAAAGTGAATGGGTTTTCTTTAGTGCCCTCTAAGTGCATCTTAGAGAGAAGGAGTTAATTTTTCAAAAGGCAAACTTGGAATAAGGATTTATTGTGGACATTCACTGGAAATTGGTGGTGAGATTTATTCTTTTTCTTTTTTTCTGGGACACCTAAAAGGAAGCACAACCTCTCACTGCCACAATAAATGAATTGAATATATGTGATTTTATATGCCTGTTTTTTCTTAAACTCACTGACCTTTTTCTTCCATATAATATTGTTGATAATAAAAGTCAAGCTCTGTAAAATATTTGAAGAGATTTATTCTGAGCCAAATGTGAGAACCATGACCCACGGCAGAGACTCAAGAGGTCCTGAGAAGATGTGCCCAAGATAGTGGAGTTACAGCTTGATTTCATAGGTTTTAGGGAGACCTAGGATATCAGTCAATACATGTGAGGTATACTTGGGTTCAGTATGGAAAGGTGGGACAACTTGTCACAAGGGACTTACAGGTCAAAGGTGGATTCAAAGATTTTCTGATTGACTAGTGATTGCAAGATTTAAGTTATTATTTAAAGACCTGGAATCAATAGAAAAGAATATCTGGGTTAAAATAAGGGGTTGTGGAGACCAGTGTTCTTATTATGTAGATGAGGCCTTATAGATGGCCATCCTTAGAGGCAATAGATGGCAAATGTTTTCTATTCAGAGTTTGAAAAGGTGCAAGACTCTCAGTTAATCTCTTCAGGATCAGAAAAAGACCCAGAAATGGAATAGGATTCTCTACACAATGTAAATTTCCCCTACAAGAGACAACTTTGTGGGTCATTTCAATAGATGTCAAAGAAATATATTTTGGGGTAAAATACTTTGATTTTTTTCAGGCCTGCTATCTCTCACGCAATGCTATACAAGAGTCAGGTTGCAATTTGATATCTTACTGCTACAATGAGTCTGTTATGTCAGTCTTAAGATCTCTATTTTAATGTCCATGTTGGTAAACTGTGCCTGAATTCCAAAGGGAAGAGAGTATAATGAGTCACGTCTGACTCCCCTTCCCATGATGGACTGAGCTAGTTTTTCAGATTTCTTTGGAATCCCCAAGGCCAAGAGGAGGGGTTCATTCAATTGGTTGGGGGGCTTAAAATTTTATTTTTGGTTTGCAACCTAATGTGCCCATCACTTTATAATAAAAAAAGAAAAATGAGCCCAACTGCATTTTCTTCCTGTTATTTTGGCAAATGTTTCTCATTTTGGCATGTGTTTTTATAAAATTCTAACAAAAATATTCTGTGTGCACCACAAGGATAAGAGTGATACCTGATCTCCAAGTGGAAACTGCAATGTTTCTTGCCAATAACCTGAGTGTGTTAGGATTTGTGCAGCCGAAGTCTGTCTCACTAAGAATAGAAAGGGGGAAATATTACAACAAGCTGTTAATATAGGAAGTGTTGGGAAAGCAAGCGTAGTCACTAAGCAGAGTGAGCAACTGTTTTCCTTTACTCTGTACCTCATAGGCTTGCTTTCTTTCTGTTTCTTTTCATGGAAGTCCATAGCCTTGATAGTTTCTCTTTTGGATTCAGTTTCAAATTGCATCTGCTGTTGTTAAACATTTTAAGGAAGACGTAATGATCAAAGCAGGTACTGACTAGTCTATGAAATTGTGAAATGGAACCTATTTAATAAATCACCTTACCCCATGATGAGCTCATCCCCTCCAGAGATGAAATTTTTTCTGGAATAATGCCTGGCACTAGTTGCTAATGCATATTGTTAAAATACTAAATAAAAGTTAGATATTTGTTTCACATTTAAGTTTTGCTTGTCTTCAATTTCCATATGAGGGTCATTCTGAAATGTGTGGTCAGGTAGGGACATTTACTTTGAAATACTCTATTCAGAGAAGCCAATTAGCTGTCATTTGGCTTTTAAAATACCACTATCACAATAAATTCTAGTATATACACTGTTTGAAAAATAAGGATGTTTGGAACTTTTTTACCTTTACTGAGCCATCTGGTTCTTATTTCCCAATAGAATTTCTATAGAAAAAGGAGTAGGAACACTATTAAATCTGAGCAACTCAGCTTACTCAAACTTTGAAGTCATGTTATCAAGAGATTTCGGCTCCTAAAAGTAACAGGAAAATGGTTACATACCATACCAACTCAAAAATAATCCTTCATGAATATTTCATATAAATCACTGTCCTTAATTTAAGCCATAGCTTAATGTGGTGATTTCACTTTGTAATAAATTTATCAGAGATTATTTCTGAAAAAATGATGAACTTTAATTTAAACTTTGTAATTATAAGTTCAAAATTAGATTTATTGCCAGAGTTTTGACTCTGTTCTATTTTAATTAAAAAATAAAGGAATAAGCTCTGATACAAATGTCTCTATTTTTTTTCCCAAATGCCAGAGTTATTGTAGTAGAAACAACATTACATATGAAGAGCTGTGCGTCCTTTAATTAAAAGCTGTATATTTATTTGTTAATTCCAAATAACTAAAGTGACTAAAAGTCATTAACAACAAAGAACTTGCATTCTGTGTACTGTAATAATCCACGAACTGCTGATATAGCGATGGCCTATTGATCCTTAACCTTGAGAGTCTAGTGAAGGACAGACAAGCAGAGTGCTATGGAAGCCCAGAGGAAGGGTATATGAGAGGGGCTGCCCAGAGTCAGGGAGGGAAAAACAGTTAAGGTGAATGATGCAGGGCAGCTAGTCAGGCAAAGAGGAGAAGAGTGGAATCAGAGAGCAAGGAATTGCACAGAAAGGGAAGTTGACAGATTCAATAGACAGCAAGGACTCCACAGAAAGAACTAGGGCTGCAGGAGGGCTGAAGGCAGAAAATAATAATGGAGGCATAGGCAATGGCCAGATTAAAATAGCTTTTCGTGACATGCTAAATATCTATCCCCAGATGATGAAGGTTCATTTTACAGGTGTCTTAGGAATAATCGTTTATTAACTCAAGTAACTTGTTTATGGTTGTTAATACATCATGAAAATATAATATTTAAATTTTTTTTACCATTTTAAGATGCTGTATCTGTGTATGTATTTTACACACACACATGCACACCTTTTAATCTTCAGAGCAGAGTAATTGCTTTACTTTAGAAAACCTAAGGATCTAGAACTAGAAATACCATTTGACCCAGCCATCCCATTACTGGGTATATACCCAAAGGATTATAAATCGTGCTGCTATAAAGACACATGGACACGTATGTTTCTTGCGGCACTATTCACAACAGCAAAGACTTGGAACCAACCCAAATGTCCATCAATGATAGACTGGATTAAGAAAATGTGGCACATGCCACTGCACTCCAGCCTGGGCGACAGAGCGAGACTCCACCTCAAAAAAAAGAAAATGTGGCACATATACACCATGGAATACTATGCAGCCATAAAAAGGATGAGTTCATGTCCTTTTTAGGGACATGGATGAAGCTGGAAACCATCATTCTCAGTAAACTATCTCAAGATCTTAAAACCAAACACCGTATGTTCTCACTCATAAGTGAGAATTGAACAATGAGATCACTTGGACACAGGAAAGGGAGCATCACACACCGGGGCCTATTGTGGGGAGGGAGGAGGGGGGAGGGATAGCATTAGGAGATATACCTAATATAAATGAGTTAATGGGTGCAGCACACCAATATGGCACATGTATACATATGTAACAAACCTGCACATTGTGCACATGTAGCCTAGAACTTAAAGTATAATAAAAAAAAAAGAAAGAAAACCTAACAGATGAGTTGCTTGAATTATGATTTATTTATGCCAAGAACTAAAAGAAACTTTTAAAACCCCAGAAACTAATAGCTCATATATTGATCTGAAGGATACTGAATCAATGGAATTCAAAGAAAATTTACACTTTAGCTGCAAAACCACATTTTACCTAACAAGGTAAATTTATGTCAAAGGCTTGCCAGGTGTAGGCAGCATAAGAATGAGGAACTGGCAGCTAGGTGTGATGGCTCATACCTGTAATCCTAGCACTTTGGGAGGCCGAGGCAGGCAGATCAGGAGGTCAGGAGATTGAGACCATCCTGGCTAACACAGTGAAACCCATCTCTACTAAAAATTCAAAAAAATAGCTGGGCGTGGTGGCATGTGCCTGTAGTTCCAGCTGCTCGGGAGGTTGAGGCAGGAGAATCGCTTGAACCTGGGAGGCGCAGGTTGCAGTGAGCCGAGATCGTGCCACAGCACTCCAGCCTGGGTGACAGAGCAAGACTCTGTCTCAAACAAACAAACAAAGAAGAAGAATGAGGAACTGGCATTGGTTGGGTTTCTTTTCTCACTATGGGACTTTTATGGGGTAAATTGTGCCCTCCACAAATCCACATGTTAAAGTCCTAACCCTCAAAACCTCAGAATATGACTATATTTGGAGATACAACATTTAAAAGGTAATTAAGATCAAACAAGGTCATAGAATGGGCCCAAATCCACCACAGCTGGTGTCTTTATAAGGAGAAGAAATTTGGATACGCGCGCACACACACACATACACACATACACACACAGGGAAGATGATGGAAAGACACAAGAAGACAGCTACCTGCAAGCCAAGGAGAAGAGACCGCAGAAGAAGCCAACTCTGCCAACATCTTGATCTTTGACTCGAGTTTTCAGAATTATGAGACAATACATTTCTTTTGTTTAAACCATTCATCCTGCGGTACTTTGTCCTGGCAACCCAAGCAAGCTAATACAGACATAGTGTGCCCAGCAAGGAAACTCTATTGGAAGACATCTCAAAGATCCAGAGGGAAAATACAGTCCATTGGCCACGTGGGACACAGAGGTCTCACCCTCTGAGAGAACTGAGCCCCATATTTCCAGCAACTTGGTCAGGTTGGCTCACAATTATTTTGGGCTTTGCCTACAAGTAAAAATCTCATAGCCTGTGGTTCTGTAAGGGCTGGATGAATAGTAAATCCTAAACTACTTTTTGTGTTGTTTTGGTGTATCTAGAAAATATTTAATAATAATTGACAATGCTTATGATGCAGCATTGAGTAAATAAGGCATTGCTCAAAAGTGTATAATCTGTTTGAAATGCATTTTAAAAGTAGGCATGCATATCTGTCAAAGACTGTATTTTAAGCTCTCCACAATTCCTCTCGTAATTGTTTCTGGGGAGTTCAGGTATGTTAGTTATGCATTTGCCAACACTTGAAGAGTCTGTGGGTTGCAAAAACACTTAGAGTCCAAAGCACTGTTTAAATATAAGTTTATTAATGTTTAAAGATGCAGTACAGCTAACTGCATTTTTACTACCAAGTGTGCTGCAT
This sequence comes from Piliocolobus tephrosceles, assembly GCF_002776525.5. Taxonomy (NCBI): domain Eukaryota; kingdom Metazoa; phylum Chordata; class Mammalia; order Primates; family Cercopithecidae; genus Piliocolobus; species Piliocolobus tephrosceles. The sequence continues at coordinate 7,860,706 of NC_045437.1, forward strand.
GTTAAGAGGGAGATTAGGAATAAAAAGAGCCCACATCGATGAAAAAGAAATTATCTTCTGTTACCTGCTGAATCTTGCCTCTTCACATATTATCAGGCCGAACTCCTGAATTTTTTCTCATTATTTTTTTATTTGTGCACCGTATATCACCCATTGCTCCTTTTATGAGTTCATAAGAAAGAGTATAAAACCGTGTTTCCTCGGGCACAATTTCCTTGAACAAGTTTTAATAAAACATTCTTTCAGATCTGCGAGTTGCTCCTGGTGCTGTCAGCACTTCCAGCAGCAGGTGCTTCTTGCCTGTGTTACTGATGTTACAACAGGAAGCATTAAGAGCAAAGTCTGGACATTGTGTCCTAACCCTGGAAACACCTTCAAAGACATTTTAAGCCTGATTCCCTGAATGTTCACATGTAAAATCATACAGTACAAGTAAATACCCATTCTCTTGATGATACTGACACGCAGAAAATAAACAACCTCTCTCTGTTTGTCATCACTTCCAGACTCACAGTCTTCTTAAAATAGCAGTATGTTTTTCTGGACCTCGCTTGTAGGCTGTCTGCATAATAAATGATTTCAGTAAATATTCTCCATCTCAGATCCATTTCTTTTTTTTGTCATCTCATGCCCTCTTTTCTATTGATGGAAATAGGTCTGGTAAGTTTCCCAGACATTCGCAGACAAAACAATAGTATAAAAAACAAACGAACAAAGAAAAAACTACTCTGGGTGATAAAGCTGTAACAGATTGAGTACGAGTCATATGTCAGACATCATTCTAGTCATTTTCCATGTCCTTATTTTCACAATAGAGCAAATAAGTATGAGTGTCTCCGTTTTACAGAAGAGAAAACAGACTGAGACAAGTGGAAATAATTGGCAAAGAGACTTTCTGATTTAATCTGCTTTCACCCATATGGCACTGAATCTAATCGATTTTTATTTTGGAGACTGAGGATGAGGTAGTGAGATGGATATTGAATTTTATATAAATGTGGGTTTAATTGACCATCTTTCTACTGAGTTAGGCTGCACAAAGGCAGGGATTGTGAATGACTGTTTTTCCACTGCATCCTCAACATAGGTAGGAGTTCTGGGACTTCACAGAGGCTTGCTCCATATTGAAGAATGAATGAGTGTATTGAGCTTTCAATTCTAGTAACTTCTCTACTGAGACGAGTGTCTTTAATAGGAATGTTTATCCCTGAAGGCATTGAAGATCTGCTTACTCTTCTGTCTTGCCTGATTATTCTTATTTCCCAATTCCATGACATAGTTGATCACTCCATCTCTATTTCAAAGAGTTCTATTCTCCCATCTTGACCTAAAACTTGCTATAACATTTGGGAAACAGGAGGGTTTATCTTGCGTTTGTTTGAAGTCAACCCCCTTGTCTGAAGCTCAATGGGTGTTGGTTTCATGACAAAACTCACCCTTCTTTAAAAGCCTGTGGGCCACCCGCTTCACCACAATGTGGCCGGTCATAGGTTCCTCAGACCTCAGTCTCTGTCACGCGATGCTGCTCACTTGAAAACAGACACTGAGGCCCCCTGACATCCTAGGCAGGCTCGCATGAGGTCCCATCACACTCTTCTTACCCAAGGATGTAGCAGGCATGCCCCGTTTGGGGCCCGGGGTCCAGAGAGTACCTAGTAGATAATGCACAAACGTTATCTATGGGCAAACTTGAATACAGTAAGAGAACTGACCATGGTGAGAAAAAAGGACAACTCCACAGGAGTCCTGAGTGGGGTAGGGAGACCACCCTCGCAAGGTGAGGACCCATCCAACTCCACAGGAGTCTTAAGCGGGTCAGGGAGGCCACCCTCACAAGGTGAGGACGCAGCCAGAGACAGACCAACCTTTGCTTCCTTTATTCCCCTTTCACCTTCAGATTCTACCCATGGCCTCTGGGGAAGACAGCAAGGTCACCGTCCTCTGAAAACGAGTGTCACGTGTCTGTGAAAGAAAGCAAGGCCAACTTAAATGTAAAATTGAGTGGCGTTAGTTCCGGATTCAGATGTATGCTTGCTTGTACCATTTTATTGATCTTTCAGTGGAGAAATATGCTCAGCCAAGCATCTTTGCCAATGTTACTAGAAAACAGAGAGTGCTTTGTAAGGCTAAAGAGAATAAATAATGCCAAATCGCAATCATAATTTTCATTTTATACACAAAATAATGTGACGTTGTAATTCTCCATTCTTGCATTGCTATGAAGAAATGCCTAAGACTGTGTAATTTATAAAGAAAAGAGGTTTAATTTGGCTCACAGTTCCACAGGCTGTACTGGAAACATGGCTGGGGAGGCCTCAGAGAGCTTTTACTCATGGGGGAAGGTAGAGCTGGAGCAGGCATCTTCTCAGGACAGGAGGAGGAAGAAGAGAGAGAGCGGGGAGTTGTTATACACTTTTAAGCAACCAGATCTTGTGAGAACTCACTCACTATAAAGTGCCAAGGCGAGATGATGCTAAACCACGAGATACTGCCCCCATGATCCAATCACCTCCCATTGGGCCCCATCTTCAACACTGGGGATTACAACTGAACATGAGATTTGGGTGGGGACACAGATCAAAATCATATCAGACATTGCCCTGATGACTAATTTTAATCTATTTTCTTAAGTTTTATTACATAATGAGCAAGGGACTTATTCACCAAATCGCTTTGTAAACCGTTTGAGCCCAACAGCGGTGGAGGGAAGAGGTGTCACAGAGTTACACTGGGAGAAGTTGAAATGATTGAATTTCGTAATGATAATATTTGCGTGATGATATTTGACTTTTTTTATTTGGAAGTAATTTTTTTGCTTCAGTTTTGCATCTTTTTTAAAAATATTGTCTAGGGGATGACATTTGTTATTTGGCTTGCTCCTCTTGGTTAGAAACCCTCACCTTCTGTGTAGGTGTCTGTTGAAGGACTATGTGTCCTGCTGTATCTCTTGTGGCTTATTAAATCCAGGTGCTAATAAGCATAGTTATTGAATTTCTTAATTTTCCTGCCCCTCTCCTGAAGTGCTCCTGTAGTTTACCATGCTTAAACTAAGTCAGGTTAATGAGGTACTTGCCCTTTGAGATAGCTGTTATCAAAGGAGCAATTATCTCACTGTGGTAGGGTTTAATCTCCAGGTCATCTTTCACACCAAGGTAGGAAAGGCAATGTTGCTACTGAAGAGCTCCTTACGGGGGCCTCTCTAGATTCCAGTAGAAAATTAAAGCAACGTGTCAGGCTTTTAGTGCACATACTTCCTGTGTTACCTCAAACCTGATCCGTCACCATCTATTCTGATTAAGTATCCCAAGACTCTCCTTAAATATTTGCAAAGAGGATCTGGAGTCACAGCAGGCCATGAACCTGCTACTTGAGCAACTGCACAGGGCCCCAAGCAGAAGGACTCCAGGCTTCATTTAATGCTCTGCTATTGTTACATTGAGTCTTAACAATTTTTAAAGAAGGGACTCTGCATTTTCATTTTGTTCTAGGGCCTACAAATCCTGTGGTTAGTTCTGTCTAGTTGAGGCCCAGGTAAGGTTAACCTTCTAAAGCAGGCTTAGACTTGGTCCTAATTATTCCTTCCCCTCTGACTTTGCAGGAATCTTCATTTCTCCATAATTCCTTCTCTGAAACTCGTGCCTTGCTTCCTTGGAGCCCTGCCTTCTTTGGGTGGCAGTGAGCTGGCAGGGGTGGGGGCGGGGGCGGGGGTTGCAGGGACAGAATCATCTAGGGAACGGGCCTTTGAGCAAATGTGCTATGCCCTCCGGCTGTATGACGCTTTAGTCTGGAAAGAGCAACGACTAATGATAGCTAATTCTAGAATTTCAGGTGTCGCACATGAATTAGCTGAGGTTTTTGTCTAGAGGAAAACTTGGGAGGCCACAGTGGTGACTATCAACCACACCTCGCAAGTACCCACGTGCAGTAAATACTGTTTCCTCACTGCGTCCTTCCCTCCTCCTTACTCCACTTCCATCCTCAATCCAATGGGACCTTTTAGTGAGTCCCTGGACTATTTTTTTTAAATAAATAAATGAGATACAAGTTGTCCAGGGTCTTCTGCAGAGTGTGGAAAGAGGGTTTTAGACTTCACTGCACAAATCTTGGTGGAGAAATCAGACAAGCAGCTCTGGCTTCTCCAAGGGCTGGTGTTTACTCATCTCCATCTTCTGTTTCCTGCTGCTCTGAAGTCTTTCCTTTCTTGTAACCACCTGCTTTTGTTCCTCCTTCCTGTCAGCCTCTCTCCCCAGTATCCCCTTCTGGGACATCATTTTATTCCTACTTAAAGGGAGACGGGAGCACCTGCTCTCTAATTTCATTTATTTGCAAAATGTGGCTGTGGGCACCTCACTGACATGCTGGGCTGGAATCTTCACCTTCTGTGTTTGTTCCCGTACAAGCACTCATGAATGCCCTTGCCTTGGAACTCCCATCAGGGACTAAAAATTATTTTAAATTTGCCTCCTGTAACATCTGTGTGACTGCGGCAGCTTGGTCAGGACATAGTTCCCTGTTAGCTCAGGCCTACCAGGCAGAGAACGCTCCTATCTGGGCCTGGTTTCAGTATTTATTACTACTTACATGGACCCACGAGGAAGCATCCCTCGCCCCAGGTTATCTTGGTGGTTCATTAAGGGATTTTTGAACCAAACAATGTACATTTTTGTAAGTTGATATTATAATATTTAAAGTGGAGAAACAGTCTCTATGCTCTTGCATTTAAACATAGGGTGGGAAGTGAACACCTCCCAAACAAACTCCACTTTCTTGCCTTCTGTTTAAAACTCTGTGTAATGATCTGAGATTGGTGACTTTCTGATAAAACAGTCTACTTCAGCTCCAGTAATGAGTCCTTCATTTATCCTGATTAATTTTTAATGCTAAAGATTAATGTAAAATCTTGTTTAAACATTTGTCATGAGGTAAGAAAAATAATTTATTTAAAAGTCCACGGAGAAATTCATTTGAGGGCCAAATTCTCTGACAAGTATTTGGCTTCTTCACTGATGCTGTGATTCTAGTCCTGAACACATGGAATCAATGGTCACAGTGAGGTGTGTTTTATATGGGGGTGATATGGTTTGGCCATGCCCCCACCCAAATCTCATTTTGAATTGTATCTCCCATAATCCCCACATGATTGAATAATGTGGAGGTAATTCAATCATGAAGGTGGGTCTTTGCTGTGCTGTTCTCATGATAGTCAATAAGTGTCATGAGATCTGATAGTTTTATAAAGGGCAGGTCCCCGGCACATGCTCTTTTGCCTGACGCAATGTATGATGTGACTTTGCTCCTCCTTCGCCTTCCACCATGATTGGGAGGTCTCCCGAGCCATGTGGGACTGTGAGTTCATTCAACCTCTTTTTTAAAATGAATTACCCAATCTCGGGTATTTCTTCATAGCAGCAAAGAAAATGGAGTAGGCTGAGTGCAATGGCTCACACCTGTAATCCGAGCACTTTTGGAGGCCAAGGCGGGAGGATCAACTGAGGTCGGGAGTTCGAGACCAGCCTGACCAACATGGAGAAACCCTGTCTCTATTAAAAATACAAAAATTAGCCAGGCGTGGTGCACATGCCTGTAACCCCAGCTACTTGGGAGAGTGAGGCAGGAGAAAAGCTTGAACCTGGGAGGCAGAGGTTGTGGTGAGCTGAGATCACACCATTGCACTCCAGCCTGGGCAACAAAAGCGAAACTCTGTCTCAAAAAAAAAAAGGACTAATACAGGGGGTAAAAATCTACACCCAAAGACCTATTTTACCAGGTTTTACTAACGATTATTTCTCTCCTGTCCTAAAACTCGCAACTACTTGGTTAACTAGGTTTTATCTATGCAATGCATTTTTTAGAAATGACATATAACTATATAGCCAAGATACATGATTATTTTAAAAAGCACAATGGCACGGTGTGTGGAGTTTTGGATTCATAAAATTTTTGAGAACTATATATATATAATATATATTTCCTTTCTCAAAAATATGTATTTTCCAAACGTGTGTGTGTGTGTGTATATACATATATATATATGCTTGCATAAAATGTTTTTTAGAAACATAATAGTGGTTAATTTTGTGAAGAAAGACTACACTTGGAGCTTCTATTTTATCAGTTATTGCTTTCTGAACTGGTTGAATTTGTAATCATCAGCACAGGTGACTTTTTTATTTTGACGTCAATATGGGCTACCTCATATATTTGTCCAGGTATAAATTAGGCAGAAATAGCCCCAACAGCTCAGGGGCTTCATATAATACACATTTATTTCTCACTCACAGAACATATTCACATGCAGTGGCAGGAGGCCTTATTCCTCACAATGGAGGTGCTGCCTCTGTATGGCATGAACTTCTTATTGCAGGGGCAGTGGTAGAGAGACGGGAGAACCAGAGTGCGCTGCTGCCGACTTCAGCCAGGAAGCGGGAAGGAGACATGGTACTCCTGCTCAGTGTCTATGACCCAGGACAGTTCCAAGGTCTTGCCCAACTGTAAAGAGGACTGGGAATGATAAACATTCCATTCCAGTGGGAGAGGTAGAGAGACAGGACTTTAGAGACATTACTATGCTCAACACACAAAAGGGAACACTATTGATAAGAATGCAACAGCAACATAAAAATGTGTCTTGGGAGCACCTCTCCTAGCCAGCACTTGACTGTTTCTTTTTGCTATGTAACTGTTTCAGGTGCTGTGTCCTATTTGACATATGCCAGTGAGGATCCCTCCATCTCGCACAGTTGGCTCCTCATGGTTGCAAGGTGGTTGCCACCTTCCTTTGGTAGCATATCCTCATGCAACTACATGAAAAGCCAGGAAGCAAAGGTATTTTATTTACTGGTTTCTCTTTATCAGTTTATTAATAAAGGTTAGGCTCAGAATTATGCATTCACAATCTAAATTTCACAGTGGCTTAAATGCACAAGAAATAGTATCAGCAGGTTGATGGAAGCACAGATGTTATTACATTATGATGAATCAATTTATGATGGTTTTATGTTTTTTCCATTATTATACTCTTTAATCCCTAGGGTTTGGTCTTCATTGCATGGTCCATAGTGGTCACTGGAGGCCCAGTAATTATACCTACTTTCATACAAGCAGGGAGAAGAAAATAAACAAGTAAGAAGAAAAAAAGGTCTCTGTCTTTTGAGGAAGATTCTCAGGAGCTGCTGCTGACTCTTTGCTTACTTACCATTGTCCAGAACTTACTGGCATCATCTTACCTAGCTGAGAGTTTAACTGGGAAATGTAGTCCGTATCATGGGGCTATTGTCCTAGCTAAAAATCCTGTTATTATACAAGGAAGGGACAGTGGGCAAGGAGATGACTCATTTTTTTTGTCATGATCATGGAAGATGATGTTTTTCTGAAATCCCTTAGGGAATTTTCCCTCTGTTTCCACAGCCAGAATTGAGTCACATGCCTGTAGAAGGATAGCTAGATAAAATGCAAGAAGTCCAAATAAATTAAAACTTCAAAGAATATATATATATTATATATATTATACATAATATATTATATATTATATTTATATATTCATATATAAAAATATATTATATATAAATTATATATAATTATATATTATATATGTAATTATTATATATAATTTAATTATAAATTAAAATCATATATATATATTTTTTATACACACACACACACACATTTTTTTGGCAGAGTCTCACTCTGTTGTCCACGCTGGAGTGCAGTGGCACAATCTCAGCTTGCTGCAGCCTCCACCCCCCAAGTTCCCTCTCCCAGGATCAAGTGATTCTCCTGCCTCAGCTTCCTGAGTAGCCCAGCTAATTTCTGTATTTTCAGAAGAGACGGGGGTCTCACCATGTTGACCAGGCTGGTCTTGAACTCCTGACCTCAGGTGATCCACCTGTCTCCGCCTCCCAAAGTGCTGGGCTTACAGGCGTGAGCCACCATGCCCAGCCCTCAAAGAATACTTTTTAAAAAATATTATTAATTTATTATTTTTAGAGACAGGGTCTCGCCCAGGCTGGAGTGTAGTGGCATAATTATAGCTCACTGCAGTGTCTAACTCTTGGGATCACCTCAGTCTCCCCAGTAGTTGGGATTACAGTCCTGTGCCCCTGCATCTGGCTAATTTTTTAATGTTTTGTAAAGATAAGGTCTCACTAAGTTTCCCAGGCTGGCCTCAAACTCCTAGGCTCAAGAGATCCTCCTGTTTTGTCCTCACAAAGTGCTTGGATTACAGTTGTGAGCCACCATTCCTGTCCAATGAATACTTTTTAATTAAAATTACATCTCATGTAAAACCTAGTGTTCATCTGAGATTCCAATTAATGGTGTGTCTTGCACTTTACGCTGAATCTGACAGCACTGCTATGTTCTACATGCAAAGGATGTTGGGAAACTGAATGTTTGGCCTATTTATACTCTACTGTGTTTGAAAGAAAAGGGAAAGAAATGTGTGAGAGAGGTTACGTTATCTTGTTCAAGGTCACACATACAAAGATATTGCAGAGCTTGGCTTCAAAGCCAGGTGGGATGATTTCAGAGCTGTTACTCAGCCACATTATCAAGAAATATGTTTCAAATTATCCACCTCCCAGATGCTGGGGTTCACAGATTAGTACATGTTTGTTTACAGGGTCCATTATAAGGCATCTAGTCTTTATTTCACCAATTAGGGGTGGCATTTTTGGCTTTCATCAACAGTGTAATTGTGGCTTCTCCAGCTGGTGACCCTGGCAATCTACCAAGCCAACCACTTCCTGATCTAAATATTCATTTTGAATTAATCAAGACTGAGGGTCTTTTATGTGGGTAACCTTGCCAGGATGACAAAATATATCCTTATTTTAGAGTCATTACATGATTTAATTTTCAAACCAAGACACTTTGGAGGGTGTGTGGGGCACTATGAAAAATTATATTTAAACAATAGTCCAACTGGAATTGTATCAGACCAAGTGAGGTACCTGGGCACCCAGCGGGTTGCCTTGATAGTTGAATCTCTAATCACTTGAGGCATTCTCTAAAATAGACAAATAATGCCTAGGCCTGTCAGTGGTGTGTTATGTTTATATTTTATAAATAAGTTTCTTGCTTATAATAGCCAAAAGTGGAAACAACCCAAATTTTTATAAAATGTGGAATCCATAAATAACATGCAGTATATTTATACAATTTGGGAATAAAATATAGCTTAGGAATAAAAAGGAACAAAGTGCATATTAAACACTACAACATGGATGAACTTCAAAAACATAATGCTAAACAAAGGAAGCCAGGTGCAAGAGGCAATGTATTCTTTTATTTCATTTATATGAAATGTCTAGAAGAGACAAATCTATAGAGATAGAAAGTGGATTAGTGGTTTCCCAGGACTGAGGATAGAAAAGGGGTTTACCTATAAGTGGTCATGAGGGATCTTATTGGAGTTATAAAAATAACCTGAAAATGAATTATGAGGATGATGCAGAACACAGTAAACTTATTAAAAATCATTTAATTGTATACTTAAGATAAATTTTGTAAGATGTAAATTATACCTCAGTAAGGGGCATACTCAAAAACCTACATCTCTCCAAATATGTATTTGGGTAGGAATTGGGAAGAACTCCATAGTATGTTGAACCAGAACAATCATTCATGTTTCTACTCACTTCCTACCTTCTTACCTGAGCATTCACCTTCATAACAACACAGATGTCACTTAAACAATGAAATTAGAGAGAGACATAAATAGATGTAAACTCAACCATGTTAGAAAAAGTTAAAAAGGAATGAAAAATGTTAAATGTCTGCATTAGACATCAACAGATAATAACACTTTATTTATCAAAGGACTAATTTAAAAATATGTCTGTATTACCTGTAGAGCAGTTCAGAAATACAGACAAGAAATAAGAAGAGAAGAAGGGAAGAGAAAAAAGGGAGATAATGAAAATGATGAGGATCGAGCATGGATGGAAAGAACAGAAAGGACAGCAAAGCAAAACAAAAGAAAACAAAAAAAGGAACCATGCAGAAACAAGCTGAAGAAAGAAAACGGGCTCAACCCTTAAAAAGAGGATATTTTTTCTCTTTAGTCAACTTAGGGCAGACGTTAGATGAAATGTGTAAGAATTATATTTTCTATTTATGTATATGCAAAAACCAGCAATCATATTTTGATCTGGCTGCATGGCATAGAAGACAATGGAGATAAATATGTGAGGAGCATCTGTTTCAGTAAGATTTCCTTCACTATTTTGATATTAGATTGGCATGATATTGAGTTTTAAGGTCTCTTGGAAGATTTTGTTTTCTCTTTAATGAGGTTTAAAAATGACAATTCAGGGAGGTATTTGTGTTTTTAAATATTAAGATAAATGAACAACATAGATTGGTATTGAGTGTGTATTTTCTCTTACCTACTGGAGGAGAGTGAAAAGTAGAAGATGAAAATCATAGAGTGATTAAAAATTTGTGAATATCTACATTATAGTTGTATCCAAAAGTTCGGACATTTCAGTTTAAATAGCATTTTCTTGTGGCCAGATTGCCATTGTGGTAGTTGTTGTTATTGTCATTTATATATTTATTTTAATTTTTAATTGTTATTTTTATTTTATTTTACTTTAAGTTTCAGGATACATGTGTAGAACATGTAGGTTTTTACATAGGTATACGTGCGCCATGGTGGTTTGCTGCACATATCAACGCATCATCTAGGTTTTAAGCCCCATATGCATTAGCTGTTTGTCCTAATGCACTCCCTTCCGTTGCTCCCTACCCGCTGACAGGCCCAGGTGTGTGATGTTCCCCACCCTGTGTCCTTGTGTTCTCATTATTCAACTCCCACTTGTGAGTGAGAACAAGTGGTGTTTGGTTTTCTGTTCCTGTGTTAGTTTGCTGAGAATAATGGCTTCCAGCTTCATCTATGTCCCTGCAAATAATATGATCTCATTCCTTTTCATGGCTGCATAGTTATATTCTATGGTGTATATGTGCCACATTTTCTTTATCCAGTCTATCATTGATGGGCATTTGGGTTGGTTCCATGTCTTTGCTATTGTCAATAGTTCTGCAATAAACATATGTGTGCATGTGTCTTTACAGTAGGATGATTAATATTCTCTAGGGTATATGCCCAGTAATGCGATTGCTGGGTCAAATGGTATTTCTGGTTTTAGGTCCTTGAGGAATTACTACACTGTCTTCCATAATGATTGAACTAATTTGTATTGCTACTAACAGTGTAAAGGCATTCCTATTTCTCCATAGCCTTGCCAGCATCTCTCATTTCTTAACTTTTTAATAATTGCCATTCTGACTGCGGTGAGATAGTATCTCTTTGTGGTTTTGATTTTCATTTCTCTAATGATTAGTGATGTTGAGTTTTTTTAATGTGTTTGTTGGCCATGTGATGGTCTTCTTTTGACAAGAGTCTGTTCATATCCTTTGCCCACTTTTTGATGGGGTTGTTAGATATTTCTTGTAAATTAGTTTAAGTTCATTATAGATTCTGGATACTAGACCTTTGTCAGATGGGTAGATTGCAAAATTTTTCTGCTATTCCATAGGTTGACTGTTCACTCTGATGATAGTTTCTTTTGCTGCACAGAAGCTCTTTAGTTTAACTAGATCCCATTTGTCAATTTTGGCTTTTGTTATAATTGCTTTTGGCATTTTAATCACGAAGTCTTTGCCCATGCCTATGTCCTGAATGATATTGGTTAGGTTTTCTTCTAGGGTTTTTATGGTTTTATGTCTTACATTTAAATCTTTAATCCACCCTGAGTTAATTTTTGTGTAAGGTGTAAGGAAGGGGTCCAGTTTCAGTATTCTTCATTTGGCTAGCCAGTTTTCCCAGCATCATGTATTAAATAGGGAATCCTTTCCCCATTCCTTGTTTCTCTCAGATTTGCTGAAGATCAGATGGTTGTAGATGTGTGGTGTTATTTCTGAGGTCTCTGTTCTGTTGCATCGGTCTATATATCCGTTTTGGTACCAGCACCATGCTGTTTTGGTTACTGTAGCCATGTAGTATAATTTGAAGTCAGGTAGCATGATGCCTCCAGCTTTGTTCTTTTTGCTTAGGATCGTCTTGGTTACACAGTCTCTTTTTTGGTTCCATATGAAATTTAAAGTAGTTTTTTCTAATTCTGTGAAGAACGTCAATGGTAGTTTGATGGGAATAGTATTGAATATATAAATTGCTTTGGGCAGGTTGGCCATTTTCATGGTATTGATTCTTCCTGTCCATGAGAGTGGAATGTTTTTACATTTATTTGTGTACTTCCTTATTTCCTTGAGCAGTGGTTTGCAGTTCTCCTTGAAGAGGTCTTTCATGTCCCTTGTAAGTTGTATTGCTTTGTATTTTGTTCTCTTTGTAGCAATTGTGAATGGTAGTTTATTCATGATTTGGCTCTCTGCTTGTCTTTTGTTGGCATATAGGAATGCTTGTGAGTTTTTCACATTGATTTTGTATCCTGAGACTTTGCTGAAGTTGCTTATCAGCTTAAGAAGCTTTTGACCTGAGATGATGGGGTTTTCTAAATATAGAATCATGTCATCTGCAAACAGAGACAATTTGACTTCCTCTCTTCCTATTTGAATAACCCTTTATTTCTTTCTCTGGCCAGATTGCCCTGGCCAGAACTTCCAATACTAGTTGAATAGGAGTGATGAGAGAGGCCATCCTTTTCTTGTGTCAGTTTTCAAAGGGAAAGCTTCCAGCTTTTGCTCATTCAGTATGGTATTGGCTGTGGGTTTGTCATAAATAGCTCTTATTATTTTGAGATATGTTCTGTCAATACCTAGTTTATTGATAATTTTTAACATGAAGGTATGTTGAATTTTATTGAAGGTCTGTTCTGCATGTTGTCATTTATTTTTGCTGCCAATTGGCTTCACACTTGTCATGTAACCTTGGGCCTCTGAACAATTTTCTTTCCAGAATATGAAAGTGATATCAATTTTCTTAAATACAGGACTCAAATGAGGTAACATGAAAAGTGTCTTGAAAATTATTAAGTTAAAAAGAAGACATTTATAATATCTGATTATATTTATAAATAAGCATAAGACATCAACTTTCTTGTTTTATCCTTTATTTTTCACATCTATCTCAGTGGTAAACTGGCTCCAGACTAGTAATTTTTTATAGGCTGCATTAATCAGCTCTCACATTGTTATAAAGAACTACCTGAGATCTGGTAATTTATTAAGAAAAGAGGTTTAATTGACTCATAATTCTGCAGGCTGTACAGGAAGCATGACTGCGGAGGCCTCAGGAAACTTACAATCATGGTAAAAGATGAAGAGGAAGAAGGCATGTCTCGCATGGCCAGAGCAGCAGGAAGAGAGCGAAGGGGGACGTGCCACACAGTTTTAAACAACGAGATCTCATGAGAACTCACTGTCATGAGAACAGCAAGAGGGAAATCCATTCCCATGATCCAATCATCTCCCACCACACCCATCCTCTAACACTGGGGATTACAGTTTTACATGAGATTTGAGTGGGGACACAAATCCAAACCATATCGTAGGTTATGTCTTGCTCTAAAATACACAGAAAAGAACTGGAGTCTAGAGTCATAGGTCCTTAAGAATAGGGACTCTTGTTCATTCTTATATTTTAAGAACTTTAAATAAAGATTAGTTTTATTTAAATAAATTATTTTCAAGTTAATGAATTAATTTTGTCTTTGTGTATTTAATATGACACCTCCCCAAAAAATAGTATCATAGTTCATCATATGAGAGAAACCAATGCTTTCAAGCAGCTGTCATTAGAATACACAAGGCTCATAACACAGGTCCTCTGGAAAACTCTGTATGAAATTAATTTGTGTTAATAAATTAGTTTTATCTAGGACTCTGTTCTTACGTTATGTGCATTTTTCTTCCAGAATATAGTACTACTAATTATACCTCCTTCGTTTTATATACTTGAAGAAAACTTTTTGTTTTATTTTATTTTACTTTAAGTTCTGGGTTACATATCCAGAATGTGCAGGTTTGTTGCATATCAACCAGTCATCTAGTTTTTAAGCCCTACATGCATTAGGTATTTGCTCTCCATCCCCTAATGCTCTCCATCCCCTTGCCCCAACACCCTGTCAGGCCCCAGTGTGTGATGTTCCCCTCCCTGTGTCCATGTGTTCTCAATGTTCAACTCCCACTTATGAGTAAGAAAATGTGGTGTTTGGTTTTCTGTTCCCATGATAGTTTGCTGAGGATGATGGCTTCCAGTTTCATCCATGTCCTGCAAAGGACATGAACCCATTCATTTTTATGGTTGCATAGTATTCCATTGTGTATATGTGCCACGTTTGCTTTATCCAGTCTATCATTGATGGGCATTTAGGTTGGTTCCAAGTCTTTGTTCTTGTAAATAGTTCTGCAACACACATATGTGTGCATTTGTCTTTATCTTGTAAAACAAAAATACCCCTTGTATGCAACAATCTAGATTTGGCCTTTAGAAATGTGGCCACATTTTTATTTCATCAGACTGAAATAATTGAAATACAATGGAACAAAATAACTTCAACCACATAAATTTCGTAAAATTAAATGGGCTCATCCTGTTTACATTCAGAGGAGAATCACTTGTGGGAATGGAAAAAGCAAAAAGACAGAATGAAATTCAGTTCAATATCCACTGTAAGCTGGCATGTCCAATTTTAATACTAATAACTAAATGTACAACCCACTGAAGTATATTTATAGTTTTAGCAAAAATATTGCCATTTCTTTTAAGGAACGGCACATCCAATAGCAAAAGCACTGAAAATTCTCTCCTCGTGGCCAGGAGAGTTTATAGACAGGTGAAGCATTCTTCCTAGTCTGGCGTTCAGATGAAGGTGCTTACACTGCAGCCTGGAGCTGAGACATCGTTGTGATCAGCTGGGATGAAGATGAGCAGTTGTTAGTGGTGGTGGTGGTTGTGTTGCAGTGGTGGTGGTTGTTATTGTTGTTGGTAGTGGTAATTGTGGGCTGTTATTTTTCACGGTGATGATGGTGTTAAGGAATATGATGGTGATGGTGGTGGTAGTTGTGGCGAAGGTGGTGGTGGTGTTACCTCAGCCTTATTCCCGGTATTTCCTACCTATGTCTACTAGATTGTTATAGTTGGAAGGAACTGGATCTCCCTTGGATTATCTAAGCTAAGGAAAGGGCTAGGAGATATGATGAGTGGAGCTAGTATTGTTGGTAGGTATTTGAAAAATGGAAGCAGAATCAAGAAACTTTGACTTCATGCCTAGACACCTTGGAAACCCACACAAAGTTGTATAAGCATTTTCTCTGAAACACACGGCAGTTGTGCAGACAGGCCATGGAAAATTAAAGAATATGGTTAAGTATGTCAGAATCACCAAAATCTCTTCCTAAAATTTACCATGAACTCCCCATTCCACCTAGAATGAAATGTATGTGCCTCTGCTGCTCTTCTTGGTCCCACATGGTCTGTGGTCATTCCATCATCTCTCAGGCTCATCTCAGTCCACTGACTCTCTTCTCACTCTGCTCTAGCTATGTGGACTTTCTCAAAATCAACCTCACCAAAGCTAAGCAAGGGTCTTGCAGTGGCTGCTGTTTTCTACCTGGAAGGCTACTCCCCAAGTTGCCACTCTCCTGTCTCATGCTAAGGTCCTTATTTCACAGATCTCCTCCTCAGTGTGTCCTCTCCTCATCAGTCTTGTTAAAGTCTCCTGCCTCAGGTACTCACCTCTATGCATCTTCTGTTCAGCACTGTTCTCATCTAAAATTATCAATGAGTTTTCTTTGTAATTCACCAGAGCCAGTGTAGTCTGCAAGTGCAGGTATTTCACAACCTGAATGAAAAAAACATTTGAAAAAAAGGCCAGCCCTGTTAATGAAAGAATGTGACTGTAGCCAGCTCTTAAACAATTGGCTATACCATGACTATGAAACAAAATGGACACTTAGCTAACAGAGTAAGAAAAACTTGGTATGTGCATAGCAGCTGCTTTTTGTGAAAGCTGTCTGGCTAGACCACAAAAGTGTAATGTGTAAAGTAAAAGATGTGACTAGATCTAATAATGATGCAGTGATTAAGAACAAAAAAGCCATAACAACTATTGCATCTAGTGAAATCTAGATTTAATTAAAAAACTGCAAATGCATAGTAATAGATTTTATAGTTATACATTTATGGCTACTAAAAACATTATCAAGTGATTTCCCACAGAAAAAAACTCTGTTTCTATGAGTCTGAAACGCTCTCCAAACTCCCTTTTCCTCCATTAAAAAAATGAATCTTATAATTTTATTGTTATAACTTTTTATTTTGCTATAATTTCACATTTACAGAAAAATTTCAAGATTAGTACAAAGAACTTCTGTATACAGTTTACCCAAGATCAGAAATTGTTTATTTTGCCCCATTTACTTTTTCTTCCTCCCTGTCATATGTGTATATATATATGTATATATATATATATGTATTATTTTGGAACCATTTTAAAGCAATTTTGAGACATAATGCACTCTAAATACTTCATTGTATGTTGTCTAACATAACCACAATGATCAAAATCAGAAAATTTTGTTTTGATAAAATATTATATGATTTATAATTCATTCAAATTTTCCAAGTGTCTTAGTAATAGCATTTATATATATTTTTTTCCCTAGTCTAGGATGCAATTCAAATTGGGTTAAGTGCTGCTAACATCATTCAATCTATAAATGCCTTGGCCTTTCTTTGACTTTCTTAACTTTGTTATTTTTCAATAGTGCAGGCCAGTTATTTTGTTGCATATTTCTTAAATTCAGTAGGTCTGATGTTCACTTGTTATTAGTTTCAGCACTGTTGACATACACCACTATAAAAATCAAGTCTAGCAAATAGAGTACAATATTTATTTACAATGTATTTAAGTAAAAGTTATATATAATGAAATAAAGAAATTCCAAGCATGCAATGTGATGAGTTTTGACAAATGCATGCACCTGTTTAAACTATGCTGTTATCAATATATACATCTCCATCTCCACAAAAAGATTTCTTGAGCTATTTCCTAGTGAATTCCTCCGCTCCAGAGGCAGTCTAAGTACTGATCCTTTTTTCTGCCATAGATTAATTTTTCCTGTTCAAAAATTTCCCATGAATGCTACTATGTAGTTTGCACACTTTTGTATGGAGACTCTTTTGCTCAGCATCAATATTATTAATATATATTTCATTAGATAATAAAGGTATGGGAAGAAAGAAATAAAAATATTTTATTTATATACATGCAAGCATATTTATATCAAAATAAAGACATATTCATTACACAGTTATTATTTTTGGAATTGTTTATGTGGTCATAGCTGGTATTTATAAATACCTTTTTCTGCAACCTATTTTATATTTTCTCCTCAAGTACCTCAGCTTGCCATGATTGCCTTGCCTGATGGGGTTACCTAAACCTCATTTTGGAAGGGCCTGTGCCATTAGCAGTCCTTCTCAAATTGGATTGTTTTAATTTTCCATTGACTTTATTTATTTTTAATTTTTTTTTTTTTTTTGAGATGGAGTCTCGCTCTGTTGCTCAGGCTGGAGTGCAGTGGCGCAAACTTGGTTGACTGCAACCCCTATCTTCTGGGCAAGCAATTCTCCCTGCCTCAGCCTCCTGAGTAGCTGGGATTACAGGTGCCCACCACAGTGCCCAGCTAATTTTTTGCATTTTTAGTAGAGACGAAGTTTTGCCATGTTGGTCAGGCAGGACTTGAACTCCTGACCTCCGGCTATCTGCCTGCCTTGGCCTCCCAAAGTGCTGGGATTATAGGTGTGAGCCACCTCGCTCAGCCAACTTTATAATCATAGCACATGAGAATACTAAAGGACACCCTGGATGATCCACATTTCAGACATACTCCTTACCTGCATTATGTAATAGCAACTCACTTTTCCCTTTGGAGCCAGGATCAGCCAACCTAGCCAGTACCAAAACCTGCATCTTTACTTGTTGAATCAGAAGCACGAGGAGCTCAAAGTGCCCAGGTGGCTGTCTCAACTTCCAGTTCAACGGAATAATTTATTTTTTTAATCCCCAGGTGAGACCATTCCTTCCTTTGGACTTAAGACTGCTAGACCAGCAGAATCTAAAGTCAAAGAAACAGGAAGCAAAAGTTTTCCCAGTGGATAAGAGAGGATAATAGAGAAAGGAGTCCCTCTCATTCCACCCCTTGATTCCTGGAACAATTAATCTTGGCTATAGGAGTGATATGGTTTGACTCTGCGTCCCCACCCAAATCTCATCTTGTAGTTCCCATGATTCCCACGTATTGTGGGAGGGATCTGGTGGGAGATGATTGAATCACGGGAGCGAGTCTTTCCTGTGCTGTCCTCGTGATAGTAACTAAGTCTCATGGTTTTAAAAATGGGAGTTTTCCTGCACAAACTCTCTCTCTCTGCCTGCCACCATTCATGTAAGATTTGACTTTCTTCTCCTTGCTTTCTGCCATGATTGTGAGACTTCCCCAGCCACATGAAACTTTAAGTCTAATTAAACCTCTTTCTTTAAACCTCTTTCTTTTGTAAATTGCCCAGTCTTGGGTATGTCTTTATCATTAGTGTGAAATGTACTAATATAAAGAGAAATAGCACCATAAATTAAATACTGATTTTGAGCATATGTTACACTTTGGAGTTTATTGCCTCCACCCCACAAGGTGTTGACACCCAGCTGACACCTAACTGAGTTTTGAAAAGGTCATTCTACCATTCCACCAAGGCAGCTACTTCAGGATGTTGGAAAACCTGGTGATACCAGTAAATACCATAAACATGAAACCAATGGCATGCATCATTTACTGGGGAATATGTTCTGTGGTCAGAAGTAATCACTTATAGAATACCATGATGATGGAGAAGGCATTCTATTAGTCTGTGGGTGGTAGTCTTAGCAGATGCATCGCAAGAATGGAAGACAAACATACCTAGTGTCTATTCTACTACAAACAAGAAACTCTGTCCTCCATAATGAAAATAGTCTGATGTAATCAACCCACCACTGGGTAGACTGGCCAACCCTTCTGAAGCGTTATGCTTTACCACAGGCCAAGAATTGCTGTAATTTTACTATCTATGTTTGTAACTCAGTACATTGTTACTATTACTACTTTAAACAAATAGGTATCTTTTAGATCAATTAAGAATAAGGAAGATTAAAGTTTTATTTGACTTTCACTTATTCCTTCTCTGATGCTTTTCCTTTGGTTTATATATACATATGAGCCATATATCACTTTATTTCCCCTGAAAAACTTCTTTTAACATTTCTGGCAGGTAACCCAGCTCATGGCTCTAGTGTCTATGCCTTCAGTCAGGCAGATTTGAGCTCTGAATCTTAAAATTCAACTGTCTATCCACACTGCAAAATGGCAGTTTGCTTTGCAACCTAAGTTTTGTAATAGGCTCTAGAAAAGTCATGTATTCTGTCTGTTCAGCCTCTTCTTGTTGTAGGGATAAGAGTGATGACCTCCAAAGTCTTTACATGTCAGAACTGTAAAAAAAAAATCAGCATTTTTATAATTTTAATTTTCCCTTCTATTTTGGCTTGATGGTTATAACTCTGTTTTGTTTCTCCCCAGCCTCAGATTCTTCACATGCGTGCATTACTTCATATCTAACTGAAGACCTGAGTGGGATCTTCTACATGCTTCTGGGCCTCTGTGTACCTCTGTCTTTCCCATTACTCTGCTCTGTGAATTACAAGCACCTCATTCTTCCCAGACTCTTCGTTCCATCCCTTAAACTCAGGAATCCACTGGACTCCACCCTCATTCCTGCCCCTATGCCATGGCCTGTAGACTCTCCTAGGCTAAAAACTGCGGTAATCCTATGGATTGTCTTGCTGGTTTTCCACTTCTCAGAGGTCATTATTGTTGTTGTTGTTTATTTTACCTGGTGTCCAATGTTTTCAAAACCGCTATTTCCATATTTTGTCCAGTGTTTTAGTTGTTTAAGGTGAATGATTACATCTGGGTTATGTTTTCTCATCTTACCTAGAAGGAGAACTCTATTTTAATGTATTTTAAAGTTTATTACAATAAGATATATTGAGACTGTTTTCTTTATTTGAAATATAATTTATTTATATTATTTTTAAGTATTATAAATTAAAACTATACACTTGGATCACTTGAGGTCACGAGTTTGAGACCAGCCTGGCCAACATGGTGAGACCCCGTCTCTACTAAAAACACAAAAACTATCCAGGCATGATGGTGGGTGCCTGTAATCCCAGCTACTGTGGAGGTAAAGGCATGAGAATTGCTCGAACCTGAGAGGTGGAGGTTGCAGTGAGTCGAGATAACACCATTGCACTCCAGCCTGGGCGACAGAGCGAAACTCCATCTCAAAAAAGAAAAAACAAACAACAAACAAACAAAAAACAAATATTCAACTATATCTCCACATTCTATCCAAGCAACTGTTTAATTCTTTTGACTTTCTTATGATTTTTGTGAATTAAAATATGCATGCTTTCCATATTGGTGAGTCACAATATGAAAAGTTCTAAAAGAAAATTCACAGTTATGCTTCCTCTGCCAACAGCTCCTCTTTTTCATATTTATTATCTCAATTGTCCATCTCAGGTATCTGTTCCAACTGGTCAGAGATGTATTTTATCTGATAGAAAAAATAAGACCCAGTATTTGGTAGATCAGTAGGGTGAATACAATAATTTACTTTATATTTGAAAATAGTTAGAAAAGAATAATAGAAATATTTCTAGCATAAATAAAAGATACATACTTAAGGTTATAGATAGCTCAATTACACTGAATTGATCCTTACAAATTATGTGAATGAATTAAATTAACATATATACTCCCGTCTCCCAAAAAGAAAGGAAATAATAGAAGACTCTAGAAAAACAAAACTGAGACTGCATTAGTTACTTCCTTCAGGAATATTCAAATTTTAAAAGATGAATATAAGTCAGTGGATAAGCACGCGTGCCACCTCAGCTGTATGTGTGCCTGTGTGTATTTAGAGTGGGTGGTATGTGCGGGAGACTAGTTCATTTAGGAAATCTGTCTCGCTGCTAGTTACAGGGATAAGAAATGAAAAAGGTTGATTTCCTCTTGCGAAAAATAATCCTGGAGGGAGATGATCCAGGGCTGATTTGGCATCTCTGGGACCACTGGAGATCCAAACTACTTCTGTCATTTCACTTTTATACCCTATGTGCAAAGCCACCATTTTCTTAACTCAAAATGTCTACTGATCTCTAGCCATCTGTGTTCCAGACAGTAGCAGGAGAAATGGAGGAAAGACCTTGCTGTTCATCCTTCTTGAGGAATGTTTATATGGTTCACCCAAAATTCCTGCTTGTAATTCATTAGCTAGAATTTAGTCTCAAGGATTGCTGGGCACCTTGCTGTCTTTTAGCTGGGCACACTGCTGCCCTAAACAAATTTGGATTCTCATTAACAAGGAGGAATGAGCAAAGGATACTGGATAGATAAGTACAGCTCTCTTGTGAAGGTCTTCCCAAAACTTCCAAGTTAACACCGCAGCTTTTGCCTCAGATTAGGGTAAGGCTGGCCTTGTCCCCCATTGTCTCATCCAGCACTAGAATGTCTCTGGGCTTCAATCAGGAAATAATGTATGACTCTCCTTCCACTTTGGGCTTTAGGATTTTCTTCTGATGTCTGTTGACAAAGAGGTATGTACTTGGACCTGCCTTAATCTTCCCTGCATTCCTGAAAACTAGGATGTCTCAGGTCACTCCATCATACCAGAATTGCTCTTTTCTGAAGTAAACCTAATTCTTCCCAGTGTTTTTCTTTAGTCCCATGGATGAATCAAAATATGTTTTGAGCCTGGAGAATTACTCAAGCTAAACCCATCTTGAACCACAAGTCAGAAAAGTAAACTAATGTCAAAGTCAAATTAAGGAGCACTTTTTGCTATATAAGGTAAAGTAATGTATGTCAGGATGTAGTGATGTATGATGGTGATGAAATTCTCAGAGCAGTGACCCAGGAAAAGGCAGCACTGAATTGCAAAAAGCTACATGTCATACAATGATTAAAATTAGTGGCTGCCATTTCCAGACAGATAAATCAATACTAATGAATGTAAGGTTTGCCTTCCAGGGATGAAACAAATGGTTCAGGCCACTGCAGTGATGTCCTTGCAGAGGAGAGTATTGAACTGCAAAGTCCCATGTGTGGAGTCGATTGTATTATTTTTGATGTTTATGCCCCAGAGACAGTTTCTGGAGGTCTCAACAAACAAGGAAATGCAGTGAATAAAGTACAGGGCATTTAAAATAATTAGAGTTCTGTTTCTTCTAATTTTTTTTTTCTTATGGCCAGGGAAGGGCATGGATAACACTTTTTGTGCCTAAGATCACTGCAGGCTCTTGATCAGGAGGCAAATGAGGACTGTTTAGATCCCTGGCTATCCATTTTTAAAAATTTTATTTTTTATTTCAATAGGTTTTTAGGGAGCAAGTAGTGTTTGATTACATAAATATGTTCTTTAGTGGTGATTTCTGAGATTGTGGTGCACCCATCACCCGAGCACTGTATACTGTACCCAACGTGTAGTCTTTTATCCCTCACTCCCCTCCCACCCTCTCCCTCAAGTCCCTAAAGTCCAATGTATCATTCTTATGCCTTTGCGTTCTCATAGCTTAACTGCCATGTATGAGTAAGAGCATACGATGTTTGGTTTTCCATTCCTGGGTTACTTCACTTAGAATAACAGTGTCTTCCATCCATGTTGCAGTCAACACCAATTTTTTTTTTTTTTTTTTTTTTTTTTTTTTTTTTTTTTTTTTTTTTTTGAGGCAGAGTCTCCCTCTGTCACCAGGCTGGAGTGCTGTGGCGCCATCTCACCTGACTGCAACCTCCATGTGCCTGGTCCAAGTGATTCTCCTGCCTCAGCCTACCGAGTAGCTGGAACTACAGACGTGCGCCACAACGCCCAGATAATTTTTGTATTTTTAGTAGAGACGGGGTTTCACCATGTTGGTCAGGATGGGCTTGGCCTCTTGACCTCGTGTTCTGCCTGCCTCGGCCTCCCAAAGTGCTAGGATTACAGGCATGAGCCACCATGCCTGACTTATTTTGTTCCTTTTTATGGTTGAGTAGTAATTCATGGTATATGCCTACCACATTTTCTTTATCTACTCCTTGATAACTGGGCACTTGAGATGGTTCCATATTTTTGCAATTGCAAATTGTGCTGCTGTAAACGTATGTGTAAGTATCTTTTTTGTATAATGACTTCTTTTCCTCTGATAGATACCTAGTAGTGGGATTGCTGGATCAAATAGTAGAGCTGCGTTTGGTTCTTTAAGAAAGCTCCACACTATTTTCCATAGTGGTTGAACTGGTTTACATTCCCACTAGCATCCAGAATCCACAAGGAACTCAAACAAATTAGCAAAAAACAAACAACAAACAAACAAACAATTCCATCAAAAAGTGGGCAAAGGTCATGAATAGACAGTTCTCAAAAGAAGATACACAAATGGCCAACAAGCATATGGAAAAATGCTCAACATCATTAATTATCAGGGAAATGCAAATCAAAGCCACAATGTGATACCACCTTACTCCTGCAAGAATGGCCATAATAAATTTTTTTTAAAAAATAGATGTTGTTATGGATGTGGTGCTTTTGATTTTTAATCCTTCTGTTCATTCTCATTTTCTCACAGAGACCTGTATGCTTCTGTAGCCAAAAATGATTGAAAACATCAGGAATAACATGACTTTCTGAATTACAAAAGAATAAAGCTGTATTGCCGTACGAAAACAAAACACTGAGGAGTATGCTAATGTGGATTCCTAGCCCTGAGAAAGGGAGGCAAACGTTTGTGTGATTAAGAAAATACACCCAGAGATCTTGAAAACTGTTATTCTTTAAATTGAAATTTTTATTGAGAAAAGTTTAGGTTTGCATGCAGTTATAAGAAATAATACAGATAGCCCATGAACCCCTAGCCCCGTTTCCCCCAAAGGTAACATCTTGTAAAATATCATATAATATCACAACAAAGATTTTAACATTGATTTAATTCAGTGATTTCATTCAACTTTCTTCAGTGCATGCCTGTGTGTGTGTGTGTGTGTGTGTGTGTGTAGG
This sequence comes from Piliocolobus tephrosceles, assembly GCF_002776525.5. Taxonomy (NCBI): domain Eukaryota; kingdom Metazoa; phylum Chordata; class Mammalia; order Primates; family Cercopithecidae; genus Piliocolobus; species Piliocolobus tephrosceles. Next base: position 7,884,797 of record NC_045437.1, read on the forward strand.
TATTTAGTTCTACACACTTTTATCATGTGTAGTTGTTAGTATCTATATCACAGTTAAGATTCTAAAAGTTCCATAATTATAAATCTCCTTTATATTGCCTTTAATAAATCCTCTTTGGCCAGGCACTGTGGCTCATGCCTGTAATGGCAGCAATTTGGGAGGCCAGGGTGGGTGGATCACCTGAGGTCAGGAGTTCGAGATCAGCCTGGCCAACATGGCAAAACCCCATCTCTATAAAAACACAAAAAATTAGCCAGGCATGGTGGCAGGCACCTGTAATCCCAGCTACTCGGGAGGCTGAGGCAGGAGAATTGCTTGAACCCACGAGGCGGAGGTTGCAGTGAGCCGAGATTGCACCATTGCCCTCCAGCCTGGGCGACAGAGTGAGACTCCATCTCAAATAAACAAACAAATAAATAAATAAATAAATAAATAAATATCAATAAATAAATCCTCCCCTCCATCATCCCCTAACCTGTGACAATCTGTGATTTAGTCTCCATTTCTAAAATGTTGCTATTTCAAAATGTTACATAAATGGAATCATGTGGTATGTAACATTTGGATATTGGCATTTCTTGCTCAGCAAAATTCTGTGAGTATTCATCCAAGCTGTTGCACAGATCAACAGCTTGTTCCTTTATACTGCTGAGTAGTATTCTCTCATACGTATTTGAGACAGTTTGTATAATGATATATCTGTTTAAGGGTGTCCGGGCTGACTATAGATTTTGGGTATTACAAATAAAGTTGTTAGGGGCATTCACCTGTGAGTTTTTATGTAAGCATATATTTTAGCTTTTCTGAGATAAATTCCCCAAAGTGCAATGCATGGGTAGTTGCATGTCTACTTTTATTAGAAACTGCCAAATGGTTATTCAGAATAGCTGTAGCACTTCGCTTTTTTTTTTTTTTTTTTTACCAGCAATCTCTGAGTGATCCAGTTTCTCTATATTCTTCCTTATATTAGGCCATTCTTGTATTTTTACAAAGAAATATCTGAGACTGGGTAATTTATAAAGAAAATGGGTGTAATGGTTCATGGTTCTGCAGGCTACACAGTATGGTACTGGCATCTGCTCTGCTTCTGGGGAGGCCTTGGAGAATTTTTACTTATGGCAAAAAAGCAAAGACAGAGTAGGCATATGACATGGCCAGAGCCAGAACAAGAGAGAAAATGTGTGTGTGTGTGTGTGTGTGTGTGTGTGTGTGTGTGTGTGTGTGTGGGTGGCGGGAGAGCAGGGGTAAGGGGGTCCGTCGGGGGCTTGGGGGTGCACGCCACACTCTTTGAGATGAACAAATCTCATGAGAATCACTCACTATCTTGAAGAGAGCACCAAATTATGAGGGATCCATCCCATGATCTAATTATCTCCCACTAGCTCCCATCTCCAATGTTGGGGGTTACATTTCAACATGAGATTTACAGAGGACACACATCCAAACCATATTATTCTCCAAATTGACTGTTGCCACTATTTTATATTGTAGCCATTCTGATATTATGTGTAGTGCTATCTCATTGTGATTTTACTTTCTATTTCTATAAAGACTAATAATTTTGTGCATCATTGCATGTGCTTATTTGGCTTCTGTGTATCCCTTTTGGTGAAATATCTTTTTTTTAACCTGTTGTTCTTTCTCTAAATAGATTGTTTTTATAATTGCTGAGAGTTCTTTATATACTCTACATGCCAGTTCTTTGTTGTATATGTAATTTGCAGACATTTCCCATTACCTATAGCTTGTCTTTGTATGTTTTTAATAGCATCTTGAGAAAAAACATTCTGTGATTAAAAAACAAAGTTTTTAACATTGATGAAGTCCAATTTATCAACTATTTTTATGGATTTTGCAGACTGTACAGATTGTTCCTAAAGTATAAAGTGCAGTAACTCTTGCCTAGCATCAGACCCTAAATATTTTCTATATTTTTCTAAAACTTTTGTAGTTTTATGTTTTACATGTAAGTTCATAACCCATTTTGAGTTAAATTTTTATTTATTTATTTTTTTGAGACCGAGTCTCCCCCTGTCCCCCTGGCTGGAGTGCAATGGTGCGATCTCGCCTCACTGCAACCTCTACCTCCCGAGTTCAAGCAATTCTCTTGCCTCAGCCTCCCGAGTAGCTGGGATTATAGGCACCCGCCACCATGCCCAGCTAATTTTTTGTATCTTTAGTAGAGACGGGGTTTCACCGTGTTTGCCAGGCTGGCCTCAAACTCCTGATCTTGTGATCCGCCCGACTTGGCTTCCCAAAGTGCTGGGATTACAGGCGTGAGCCACCATGCCTGACCGAGTTAATTTTTATATAAAGTAAAAGGTTTGGGTCAAGATTCATTTGTTTTCTACCTGTGATGTACAGGTATTTCAGCACCATTTGTCAAAAAGTCTATCCTATCTCTACTGAATTGTTTTTGTGACTTATCAATAATCAGGCAATGTTAAATAAATACATACAAAAAACAAGTTCTGTATATCAAACAATACATTCAATAGAGTGGAAAGGTAACCTGTGAAATAGGAGAAAATATTTGCAATCATATATCTTATAAGTAATTAATATTCAGAATACATAAAGCAATCCTAACATTCAACAACTACAAAAATAATCTGATTACAAAACGGGTTTAGGGGTGAGTTTTTTGCAATAAAAATTAAATTGTTATCAGGTTAAAATAAATTATTATAACGATAAGAATGTTTTTTTAAGCCTCGTGGTAACCACAAAACAAAAGCTTATAACAGATGCACAAAAACTAAAAAGCAAGGAATCAAAACATACTCCTTGAGAAAATCCCTTAGCTTCAAAGGAAGATAGCAAAAAAGAAAAAACAAAAAATCTACAAAACAACTAGTAATCAATAAAAAGTGACATTAGTAAATTCTTACCTATCAATAATTGCCTTGAATGTACATGAATTAAAATCTCCAATCCAAAGACTTAAAGTGGCTGAAAAATACTTTTAAAAAGTTTTTTTTTCTTCCCCCCCAAGATGGCAGATTAGAAGATTCTAGTTTGCCTCAGTCGCTTGGAAATCGCACCTCAGTATATAAAGATAAACTCCATGAGCTTTTATTCAAGGAGAATGGGAATCTACCAGAGTAGTGAAGGACACCTCAGATCTTGAGGAGGAGAATGTGGACAAACAGCCTCCTTGGCAGTGTCTGTCTGATAGAAGTGATGAAGCCCCAGCACACGAGAGAGGCAGAGAACCTCCCTCTGTGACACCCCTTTCCTCTGGGGATGAGTGACGCAGGTCAAGGGAGAGCACGCTGTTTCTCCCAAGCCTGGGAGCTAACTTGGGGATAGGCTTGGAGATGCTCTAAGGGACCGACACTGGGAAAAACTTCAGGGAGTTTCCCAGACCTGGAACCAAGAGCAGGATGCCATTTTATTTATTTATTTGTTTGTTTATTTATTTTTGAGAAGGAGTCTCGCTCTGTCGCCCAGGCTGGAGTGCAGGGGCGCAATCTCGGCTCACTGCAAGCTCCACCTCCCGGGTTCACGCCATTCTCCTGCCTCAGCCTCCCGAGTAGCTGGGACTACAGGCATCCGCCACCTCGCCCTGCTATTTTTTTCTATTTTTAGTAGAGGTGGTGTTTCACCGTGTTAGCCAGGATGGTCTCGATCTCCTGACCTTGTGATCCACCTGCCTCGGCCTCCCAAAGTCAGGATGCCATTTTTAACCTGAATGCATACTAAGCCAGCCATTCTTTGTTCACCTGGCAGCATGGCTGCACAGACATTCTAGTTTTGGACCAGAAAATGGAGGGATTCCACAGTCTGAACTGTGGAAAACGCCTCCGCAATAGGTGCTGGAACTGTGTTCTCTCCTCCATCACAAACCTGAGTCGGGAGGAGAGCTGCTATAGACGCAGTTTGTCCTGGGTGATGAGACCCAGGCAGGACTACCTTGGCACCTGAAACAGGTCTATATGTGTCATTGCTAGGTTCCCCAGGTTGCTCCCCTGAGACATGAACAGAACTTCTCAAAAGAAGACATACAAGTGGCAAAAAAAAGAAAAAAGAAAAAACGCTCACCGTCATTAATCATCAGAGACATACAAATCAAAACAACCGTGAGATACCATCTCATACCAGTCAGGGTGGCTATTACTATAAAATTAAAACAACAGATGCTGATGAGGCTGTGGAGAAAAGGGAATGCTTATGCATTGTCGGTGGGAATGTAAATTAGTTCAGTCACTGTGGAAAGCAATTTAATTTTCTCATATAACTTAGGACTACCATTTGACCCAGCATTCCTATTACTTGGTATGTTTCCAAAAGAAAATAAATTGTTCTACCAAAAATACACATTCACTTGCATGTGAGTTGTGGCACTAGTCACAATAGCAAAGTCATGGAATCAACCTAAGTGTCAATCAAGGGTGAAATGGATAAAGAAAATGTCATACATATGCATCGTAGACTACTACACAGCCTCTGCAGCCTCTTACGTCCTCTGCAGCAACATGGATGCAGCTGGAAGCCTTTATCCTAAGTGAATGAACACAGGAACAGAAAAGAAAATACCACAAGTTCTCACTTATAGATGGGATCTAAACATTGTGTACTCATGACATAAAGACGGAAACAATAGACACTGTGGACTACTAGAGTGGGGAGGTAAGGAGAGACTAAGGATTGAAAAACTAACTATTGGGTATTATGCTGAGTATCTGAGTGATGTGATCAGTTTTAGCCCAAACTTCAGCATCACGCAATATACCCTGGTAACAAAACCATACATGTACAACCTGAATCTAAAAGTTGAAATATGTGAAATAAAGAAAACACAAAACACAATTATACGCTGCCTTCAAAAAAGTCACTTCACTTGTAAGGACACACATAGACTGAAATGAATAAATGGAAAATATGCTATGCAAATGTAAACGAAAGGAGGGCAATAAGACCTACACTTATTTCAGATAAAATAGACTTTAATTCAAAACTTCAGAAAGAGACAAAGAAGGTTACCATGTAATGACAAAGGAGTCAATTCATCAATAGAGTATAACAACTGTAAATATATATATGCACCCAACATCAAAGCACTCAAAAATATAAAGCAAATACTGATAGATCACAAGGATACAATAGACTGCAGTATAGACATAGTAGGGGAATTTTAGCAATGGAAGGGTCATCCAGACAGAATCAATAAGGAAACATCGGACTTCCACTACACACTGGGACAGGGTTCCCCAAACCCTGAGCCATGAACTGCTACCAGTCCATGGCCTGTTATGAATTGAACCTCACAGCAGGAGGTGAGCAGTGGGCAAGCAAGCATTACAGCCTGAGCTCTGCCTCAGATCAGATCAGGCACAGCATTAAATTCTCAAAGGAGCATAAACCCTATGTGAATTGTGCATGTTGGGAATCTAGGTTATGCACTCCATATGAGAATCTAACTAATGCCTGTTTATCTGCGGTGGAACAGGTTCATCCTGAAACCATTCTCCCAATCTTCCCCATGGAAAAATTATCTTCAGTCCACGGAAAAATTATCTTCCATAAAACGGGTGCCTGGTGCCAAAAAGGTTGGGGATCGCTGCTCTAGAACAAATGGACTTCACAGACATAACATTCCGTTTTGTTGTTGTTAGAATCTTGGGAGTTATTTTATTTTATTTTATTTATTATTATTTTATTTTTCCATAAGTTATTGGGGTATAGGTGGTATTTGGTTACATGAATAAGTCCTTTAGTGGTAATTTGTGAGATTTTGGTGCACCCATTACCCAAGCAGTATACATTGCACCATATTTGTAGCCTTTTGTCCCTCGCCCCTCTCCCACTCTTCCCCCATGTCCCCAAAGTCCACTGTATCCTTCTTATGCCTTTACGTCCTCGTAACTTAGCTCCCACATATCCATGAGAACATACAATGTTTGGTGTTTCCATTCCTGTGTTACTTCACTTAGAATAATAGTCTCCAATCTCATCCAGGTCACTGCAAACACTATTAATTCATCTCTTCTTATGGCTGAGTAGTATTCTATCATATAAATATACCACAGTTTCTTTATCCACTCGTTGATTGATGGGCATTTGGGTTGGTTTCACGATTTTGCAATTGCAAATTGTGCTGCTAGAAACATGTGTGCACAAGTATCTTTTTCGTATAATGACTTCTTTTCTTCTGGGTAGATACCGAGTAGTGGGATTGCTTCATCACATGGTAGTTCTACTTTTAGTTCTTTAGGGAATCTCCACACTGTTTTTCAAGCACAAAACCACAATGCGATACCACCTTACTCCTGCAAGAATGGTCATAATCAAAAAAATCAAGAAACAGTAGATGTTGGCGTGGATGTGGTGAAAAGTGAATACTTCTTCACTGCTGGTGGGAATGTAAACTAGGACATAATATTCCTTCTAACAGCTGCAGAATGCATTTTCTTCTCCACAGAACATGGAACCATTTTCAGTATAAGTATGTTAGGTTCCAAAAAATATCTTGACAAATTTAAGAACATTGAAATAATATCAAGTATATTTTCTGATCACAATGGCATACAACTATAAATAAATAAAAGGAGGAATGTTGGAAACTTCCCAAACACACATAAATTAACAGCATGTTCATGAACCACCAATGAGTCAATGAAGAAATAAAAAAAAGTTAAAAACTTCTTGAGACTAGTGGAAATAGAAACACAATATACTGAAGCCTGTGAAATATAGTAAAAGCAGGTCTAAGAGGGAAGGTAGCAACAATAAATGCCTACATCAAAAAAAGAAAAGAAAAATCTTAAATAAACAAGCTAGAAACTAGAAAACCTAGTACCTCAAGTAACTAGAAAAACAAAAAGCTAAGCTCCAAGTTAGTAGAAGGAAGAAAATAATTAAAATCAGAGCAGAAATAAGTTAAACAGAGACTAGAAAAATAATAGAAAAATCAATGAATCTAAAAGGTGGGCTTTTGAAAAGATCAACAAAGTCAATAAACTTTAATCTAAGCTGACTAAGAAAAAAGACTTGAATAAAATCATAAATGTAAAGGGAAGGATTATAACTGATATAACAGAAACATAAAAAAATCATGAGTTACTATGAATAATTGTATGCCAACATAATGAATAACCTAGGAGAAATGATAAATGCCTTGATGCATAAGACCTACCAAAATTGAATTGAGAATAAGCACCAAATCTTCACAGTTCAACAAGTAAGGAGATGGAATCAGTAATAAAGAGTATGTCATCAAAGAAAGGCCCTAGACTTGAAGGCTTCACTGCTGAAAAATATTGAAAAGAGAATACTTTAAAACTCATTTTACAAGGCCAGCATCTTCCTCATATCAAAGCCAGATAAAGATACTATAAAAATAGAAAACAATAGGACATTATCTCTGATGAATATAGATTCCAAAATCTTCAACAAGGTACTAACAAACCTAATCAATAGCACATTTAAAGATCATTCACCATAATCAAGTAGGATTCATCCCAGGAATGCAAGGACAGTTCAACACATGCAAATTAGTATATGTGATACACTGTATTAACAAAATAAATAATATAAAATATGTGATTGCTTCAATAAATGCAGAAATATTATTTGATAAAATTCTACATTCATCATAAAAATTCCCAAAAATTAGGTATAGGAAAAATGTACCCTAACAAAATAAGGGTTATATATGACAAACCCACAGCTAGCATCATACTCAGTGGGGAAAAGAGGAAAGCTTTTCCTTTAAGATAAAGAATAAGGCAAGAATGGCCACTCTCAAGATTTCTATTCAATATAGAACTGAAGGTTCTATAGCTAGAGCAATTAGACAAAAGAAAAAAATTATAGGCATCCAAATTGGAAAGGAAGAAGTTAAATTGTCTCTGTTTACAGATGACTTAATTTGATGTATAGAAAACCCTGCAGAAACCAGTAAAAAAAATTGACAACTAACAAAAATTCCAGCAAAGTTGCAGTATATAAAATTAACATTCAAAAATTAATAGCATTTCTGTACAGTAACCACAAACTGATAAATAAATTTTAAAAATCTCATTTACAATAGCTGTAAAAATAAGATACTTAACAATAAACTTTACCAAAGAAGTGAAAGAACTGTACATTAAAAATTCTAAAACATTGTGAAAAGAAATTGGAGACAGCACAAATAAATGAGAAGATATTTCATATTCATGAAATGAAATAATATTGTTAAAATGTCAATACTATTCAAAGTGATCTAGAGAATAAATGTATTTGCTATCTAAATAATAATGACATTCTTCATCAAAGTAGAAAAAATATACTGAAATCAAGTAGACAGAGCCAAAAAAGATCCTGAATAGGCAAAGCAGTCTTAAGCAAAACAAACAAACCAGGAGGCATCACACTGACTCAATTCAAAATATACTACAAAGCTATAGTAACCAAAACAGAATGGTGCTGGCATAAAAATAAACACATACCAGCACAGAATAGAGACTTCAGAAACAAATCCATGAATTCACAGCCAACTGATCTTCAACAGTGGTCCCAAAAACACAAAACGAGAAAAGAATAGTCTCTTTGATAAATGGTGTTGAGAAAACAGGATATTTACATGCAGAAGAATGAAATTAGATTATTATCTCACACCATATTCAGAAATAAACTCAAGATGAATTAAAGACTGAAATGTAAGAACCAAAGCTATGAAACTTTAAATATGACCCTAAAAGCAAAAGCAACAAAAACAAAGACAAATAGGATTACATCAAACCAAACAGCTCTGCACAGCAAAGGAAATGAACAACAGAGTGAAAGGACAATCTACAGAATGTTAGAAAATATTCACGTATTATACACGGATAAGGAATTAATAAATTAATATCCAAAATAGTATCCAACACTACTACTATTATTATTATTATTTGGAAATAATATTCAACACTAAAACAACTAAGCAGCAAAAAAAGAGATAGCTATATTATAAAATAGGCAAAATCATCTCTCAAAAGAAGATATACAAATGGCCAAATATAAAACAAAGTTCAAAATTACTAATCATCAAGGAAACGAAAATTTTGACCACAGTGAGATATTATGTCACACCTGTTAGAATGGCTATTACAAAAAAGACAAAAGATGACATGTTGGTGAGGATGTGGAGAAAAAGTTACCCCTGCACACTATTGGTGGGAATGTAGGTTAGCAGAGACATTATGAAAAATAATGTGAACATTTCTCAAAATTTTTTTTCTTTTTTTTTTTGAGACAGAGTTGCCCAGGCTGGAGTGCAGTGGCCGGATCTCAGCTCACTGTAAGCTCCGCCTGCCGGGTTCACGCCATTCTCCTGCCTCAGCCTCCCGAGTAGCTGGGGCTACAGGCACCCGCCACCACGCCCAGCTAATTTTTTGTATTTTTAGTAAAGACGGGGTTTCACCGTGTTAGCCAGGATGGTCTCGATATCCTGACCTCGTGATCTGCCCGTCTCGGCTCCCAAAGTGCTGGGATTACAGGCTTGAGCCACTGCGCCTGGCCTCTCAAAAATTTTAAAGTAAAAATACCAGATGATCCAGGATCCCACTACTGGGTATATATCCAAAGAAAATGAAGTCAGCATTTCAAAGAGGTATCTGTGCTCCAATAATGATTGCAGCGTTATTCACAATAGCCAAAATCTGTAATCAACCTAAGTGTTTGTCAATAGATAAATGGATGAAGAAAATTTGATGTATATACTCAGTGGAATATTATTCAGCCACAAAAAGAAAGTCCTGCCATTTGCAAGAACATGGATAAATCTGGAGGACACTATGTTAAGTGAAATAAGCCAGGCAAAGACAAATACTGCATGATCTTACTCATATGTGGAATGGAAAAAGTTGATCTCATAGAAGTGGAGAGAATGATGAGTACCAGGGGCTGAAGTGGTTGATATGGAGATGGAGAGTTCTGGAAATGTTGGTCAAAGGATACAAAATTTTAGTCAGGTAGAAGGAATAAATTCAAGAGATATATTGTGCAACATGCTGACTATAGTTAGTAACGTATTGTGTGAAAAACGCTAAAGGAATGGATGTAAATTGTTCTTACCACAAAATGATGACTATGTGAGGTAAAACACATGTTAATTAGATAGATTTGGTCATTCCTCAATATACATATACTTCAAAACATTATTCTGTGCACAGTAAATATGCATAATTTTATCTGTCAGTTTAAAAAATAAAGAAAAAAACCCTACAAAAATGTATTCTGCTTTTAAAAAAAAAAGAATACAAAAAAGTATACAAAAAGAATACAAAAGGTGTATTCTTTTTCTCAAAAAATAGGCATAGGACTTGAATAAACATTTCTCCAAACATAATATATTCAAATGGCCAACCATATGAAAAAATGCTCAACATCATTAATCATTAAGAAAATGTAAATCAAATCCATAATAATATATTACCTCACACCAATTAGAATAGTAACTATAAACACACACACACAGCAAATTAGAACCCTTGTGCACTGTTCGTAGCAATTTAAAATGGTACAGTAGCTATGAAAAACAGTCTGGAGGTTTCTCAAAAAACTTAAAAATAGGGTTACCATATGATCTAGCAATTTCACTTCTAAGTGTCTTGAAATTGAAATCAATTCAAAGCAGGATGTCAAAGAGACGTTTTCACACTCATGTTGATAATAGAGCTATTCAAATCTCTGTTAGGTAGGCAGTGCTAGCTGTTGTATCAGATAATCCTCACATTTCAGCAACATAACACACTAAAATAGTGTATTCTTGCTCACGCAATAGTCCACATAGTTGCTCCTCGTTGTTTGTAGGGTAGGATTTTGAAGGATTCAGGCTGACGAAGCTCTTCATCTTCCATATGTGGTTTTTAAGGTCCCACTGAGCATTGACATTCAGTTGAGATGGGAGAAGAGGGTGTGGAGAAAACAGGTCCATTCTTAATGATCTCAGCTTAAGCACATTTTATTGATTTGGTAAAAGCTGTTTACATACTTCTTCCAACAGCAAAGAGGGCATCAAGATGGTGGATGAGGGTTGTTGGTGTTATCAGAGTGAAGTAAATAACACCATCCAATGTACCAAGGTGAAGAAGATGGGTAGGAGGTGAGCAGTCTGGATCACCATTTTCTCTGGGCATCTTCTTACTCTCAGGCATAGGGCCTATAAACTCTCATTCGCTCCCTGTCATTAGGAATCAGTTTAGAAGTGAGTGGAATAGATTTCCTGTATTTGAGAGTTCAGAGAAAGTACACAACATGCATTACAGCACCATGAAATAATTGCTGGGCCTAAGGGTGGCTAGGAAGTTGTGCTAAAGATTATGGGGTTTTCTGCAGAATTATTGAAGCTATCTTTGATGGCAAAAGTATATTTGGGGGAAAAGTAAAGTAAAAATAATAATGTTTTTTCTTTTATCACATAGCTAGAAAGTTGTTCTTATATTATCAAATTAGATATTGTTTCTTAATCAAATATGGGATGGTCACAAAAAGATACTTTTGAATGTTGAACCTGGATGAGATTTTTAACAGGCAAGCAGAAGGTGCATCTGGATGGGATTCTGATCAGTAAAATAATCAAAGCAGACTCACCACAAATATCATGTTCTCTATAATCCACAGCTATTACATCCAGAGCCCTGACAATACAACACTGTGTATAAAAACTCAATTGAAACCACAGCCACAAGACAAAATAGCTTAGAAGAGCATCCAGATATTTATAAACCCAATAAAGGTATCCAAAGAATATGGTCATTACTAAATAGATCTGAAAAATGTCAGTTCTGGTTTTCAATTTGCTTCATTTCCTGTCACTGCATGAAATCTCTACTCCCAACACACCCTTGAAGGCTAAGATTCTCCCCCACCTCTCATATTATTTGGCACATAGGCATTCGTAAGTTTCTGTTGACTAAATTCCAAGGAATGGAATTCGATCTAGGGGTGGAATGTGTAGATCCTAGGATTTCTTGACATTTAGTAAATAACGCAAAACCATTTTCTAAATCAATTGTATAAATTTACTTTTTCATCAACAGTATATGAGAATTTTGATATTTACACATCATGATTAGCACATGGTTCTCTTTCCAGAACGTATTCATTTTCTCTAGGTTTTCTAGTTTGTGGTTACAGATGTTCATGATAGTCTCTGATGATCTTTTGTAATTTTGTGGTATCAGTTGTAATGCTTTCCCACTTTTTAAAAAATTTAAGTTCCGAGATACATGTCAGAACATGCAGGTTTGTTACATAGGTATACATGTGCCACGGTGGTTTGCTGCACCCACCAACCTGTCATTTAGGTTTTAAGCCCCACATGCATGAGGTATTTGTGCTAGTGCTCTCTCCCTTTCCTTGCCCCACAACCTTCGACAGGCCCTGGTGTGTGATGTTTCCCTCCCTGTGTCCATGTGTTCCCATTGTTCAACTTCCACTTATGAATGAGAATATGCAGTGTTTGGTTTTCTGTTTCTGTATGTTTGCTGAGAATAATGGTTTCAGCTTCATCCATGTCCCTACAAAGGACATGATCTTATTCTTTTTTATGGCTGCATAGTATTCCATGGTGTATATGTGCCACATTTTCTTTATCCAATCTGTCATAGATGGGCATTTGTGTTGATTCCAAGTCTTTGGTATTGCGAATAGTCCTGCAATAAACATACTTGTGCATGTGTCTTTATAGTAGAATGATTTATAATCCATTGAGTGTATACTCAGTAATAGGATTGCTGGGTAAAATGGTATTTCTGGTTCCAGATCCTTGTGATCATTCATGATTTGATTCTCTACTTGTCTATTGTTGGTGTATAGGAATACTTGTGATTTTTGCATATTGATTTTCCGTCCTGAGACTTTGCTGAAGTTGCTTATCAGCTTAAGGAGTTTTTGTGCTGAGATGATTGTGTTTTCTAAATATAGAATCATGTCATCTGCAAACAGACACAATTTGACTTCCTCTCTTCCTATTTGATTACACTTCATTTCTTTCTCTTGCCAGATTTCCTTGACCAGAACTTCCAATACTATGTTGAATAGGACTGGTGAGGAAGGGCATTCTTGTCTTGTGCTGGTTTTCAAAGGGAATGCTTCCAGCTTTTGCCCATTCAGTATGGTATTGGCTATGGGTTTGTCATAAATAGCTCTTATTATTTTGAGATATGTTCAATCAATACTTACTTTATTGAGAGTTTTTAACATGAAGGGATGTTGAATTTTATCAAAGGCCTTTTCTGCATCTATTGAGGTAATCATGTGGTTCTCTTTATGTGATAGATTATGTTTATTGATTTGTGCATGTTGAACCAGTCTTGCATTTCAGGATGACACCGATTTGATCGTGATGGATAAGCTTTTTGATGTGCTCCTGGATTTGGTTTGACAGCATTTTATTGAGGATTTTCACATCGATGTTCATGAGGGGTATTGGCCTGAAGTTGTTTGTTGTTGTTCTGTCTCTGCCAGGTTTTGGTATCAAGATGATGCTGGCCTTATAAAATGAGTTAGGGAGGAGTCCCTCTTTTTCAGTTGTTTGGAATAATTTCAGAAGGAATGGTACCAGCTCCTCTTTGTACCTCTGGTAGAATTTGGCAGTGAATCTGCCTGGTCTTGGGCTTTCTTTGATTGGTAAACTATTAATTACTGCCTCAAATTCAGAGCTTGTTATTGGTCTATTCAGAGATTCAACTTCTTCCTAGTTTAGTCTTAGGAGGGTGTGTGTGTCCAGGAATGTATCCATCTCTTCTAGATTTTCTAGTTTATTTGTGTAGAGGTGTTTATAGTATTCTCTGATGGTAGTTTGTATTTCTGTGGGATCAGCAGTGGTATCCTCTTTATTATTTTTTTTGTGTCTATTTGATTCTTCTCTCTTTTCTTCATTAGTCTAGCTAACATTCTATCTATTTTGTTAATTTTATTCAAAAAACCAGCTCCTGCATTCATTGTTTTATTCTGAAGGATTTTTCGTGTCTCTGTCTCCTTCAGTTCTGCTCTGATATTAGTTACTTCTTGTCTTCTCCTAGCTTTTGAATTTGTTTGCTCTTGTTCTCTAGTTTTTTTTAATTGTGATGTTAGGTTGTCAATTTGAGATCTTTCCAGCTTTCTGATGTGGGCATTTAGTGCTATAAATTTCCCTCTTAACACTGCTTTAGCTGTGTCCAAGAGATTCTGATACATTGTCTCTGTGTTCTCACTGGTTTCAAAGAAATTCTTGGTTTCTGCCTTAATTTTGTTATTTACCCAGGAGTCATTCAGGAGCAGATTGCTCAATTTCCATGTAGTTGTGCAGTTCTGAGTGAGTTTCTTAATCCTGAGTTCTAATTTGTTTGCACTGTGGTCTGTGAGACTGTTTGTTATGATTTATGTTCTTTTGCATTTGCTGAGGGGTGTTTTACTTCCAATTATGTGGTTGATTTTAGAATAAATACCATGTGGTGCTGAGAAGAATGTACATTCTGTTGATTTGGGTTGGAGAGTTCCGTAGATGTCTATCAGGTCCACTTGATCCAGAGCTGAGTTCAAGTCCTGAATATCCTTGTTAATTTTCTGTCTCATTGATCTGTCTAATATTGACAGTGGGGTGTTAAAAGTCTCTGATTATTACTGTGTGGGAGTCTAAGACTCTTTGTATGTCTCTAAGAACTTGCTTCATGAATCTGAGTGCCTCTGTATTGGGTGCATATATATATAAGATAGTTAGCTTTTCTTGTTGCATTGATCCCGTTACCATTATCTGATGACTTTCTTTGTCTTTTTTGATCTTTATCGGTTTAAAATCTGTTTTATCAGAGACTAGACTTGCAACCTCCACTTTTTTGCTTTCCATTTGCTTGGTAAATATTTATCCAGCCCTTTATGTTGAGCCTATGTGTGTCTTCGCATGTGAAATGGGTCTCTGGAATACAGCACACCGATGGGTCTTGATTCTATCCAATTTGCCAGTCTGTGTCTTTTAATGGAGGCTTTTAGCCCTTTTACATTTAGGGTTAGTATTGTTATGTGTGAATTTGATCCTGTCATCATGATGCTAGCTGGTTATTTTGCACATTCGTTGATGCAGGTTCTTCATGGTGTCTTTGGTCTTTATATTTTGGTGTGTTTTTGCAGTGACTGGTACCAGTTTTTCCTTTCCATATTTAGTGCTTCCTTCTGAAGCCTTTGCAAAGCAGGCCTGGTCATGACAAAATCCCTCAGCATTTGGTTGTCTGGAAAGGAGTTTATTTCTCCTTCGCTTATGAAGCTTAGTTTGGCCGGATATGAAATTCTAGGTTGAAAATTCTTTAAGAATGTTGAATATTGGTCCCCTCTCTCTTCTGGCTTGTAGGGTTTCTGCAGAGAGATCTGCTGTTAGTCTGATGGGCTTCCCTTTGGAGGTCACCTGACATCTGTCCCTGGCTGCCCTTAACATTTCTTCCTTCATTTCAGTCTTGGAGAATCTGATGATCATGTACTTGGGGATGATCTTCTCATGGAGTATCTTAACGGTGTTCTCTATATTTCCTGAATTTCAATGCTGTCCTGTCATGCTAGGTGGGGGAAGTTCTCCTGGATAATATGCTGAAGTGTGTTTTCCCACTTGGTCCCATTCTCCCCATCACTTTCAGGTACACCAATCAGATATAAGTGTGTTCTTTTCACATAATGCCATATTTCTTGGAGGCTTTGTTCATTCCTTTTAACGCTTTTATCTCTAATATTGTCTTCATGCCTTATTTCAGCCCAGTGGTCTTCAACCTCTGATATCCTTTTTTCCACTTGATTGATTCGGCTATTGATACTTGTGTATGCTTCATGAAGTTCTTGTGGTGTATTTTTCAGCTCCATCAGGTCATTTATGTTCCTCTCTAAACTGGTTATTCTAGTTAGCAGCTCCTGTAACCTTTTATCAAGTTTCTTAGCTTCCTTGCATTGGGTTAGAACATGTTCCTTTAGCTCAGAGGAGTTTGTTATTACACATCTTCTGAAGCCTACTTCTGTCAATTCGTCAATCTCATTCTCTGTCCAGTTTTGTGCCCTTCCTGGAGAGCTGTTGGGATCATTTGGAAGAGAAGAAGTATTCTGGCTTTTGGAATTTTCAGCGTTTTTGTGCTGGTTTTTCCTCACCTTAGTGGATTTATCTACCTTTGATCTTTGAGGCGGATAACCTTTGCATGGGGTTTTTGTGTGGCGGTCTTTTTTGTTGATGTTGTTGTTGTTGTTGCTTTCTGTTTGTTTTTTTTCTTCTAATAGTCAGGCTCCTCTTCTGCAGGTCTGCTGGAGTTTGCTGGAGGTCCGCTCCAGACCTTGTTTGCCTGGGTATCACCAGTGGAGGCTGCAGAACAGCTAAGATTGCTTCTTGTTCCTTTCTCTGGAAGCTTCATTCCGGAGGGGCGTCAGTCTGATGCCACCCAGAGCTCTCCTGTAGGAGATGTCTGTTAACCCCTCTTTGGAGGTCTCTGCCAGTCAGGAGACACGGGGGTCAGGGACCTACTTGAGGTCACAGTCTGTCCCTTAGCAGAGCTGGTGCGCTGTGCTAGGAGAATCCCCTTGTCAGGATCAGCTGCTCTCTTCAGAACCAACAGTCAGAAAAGATTAAGTCCGCTCAGGCTGCGCCTGCAGCCACCCCTCCCCACAGTTGCTCTGTCCCAGGGAAATGAGAGTTCGGTCTGTAAGCCCCTGAATGGGGCTGCTGCATTTCCTTCAGAGATGCCCTGCCCAGTGAGGAGGAACCTAGAGAAGCAGTCTGGCTACAGCTGCTTTGCTGCGCTGTGGCGATTTCCCCGCAGACCAAACCTCCCATTCTCCTTAGCACTGTCAGCTGAAAACCGCCTACTAAAGCCTCAGTAATGGCGGATGTCCCTCCCCCACCAAGCTCAATCGTCCCAGGTGGACTCCAGACTGCTGTGCTGGCAGTGAGGATTTCAAGCTAGTAGTTCTTAGATTGCTGGGCTCCGTGGGAGTGGGACCCACTGGACGAGATCACTTGGCTCGCTGGCTTCATCCCCCTTTCCAGAGGAGTGGATGGTTATCCTCTCTCTCTGGGGTTCTACTTACTGCTGGGATATGAAAATAGTAGCTGGGTGCCTGCCCAAACAGCCACCTAATTCCGTGCTTGAAACCCAGGGCCCTGTTGGTGCAGGATCATGAGGGAATCTCCTGATCTGTGGATTGCAAAAAACCATGGCAAAAGTGTAGTACCGTGGTGGGTAGCACAGTCCCTCACTGCTTCCCTTGCTAGGGGAGGGAGGTCCTATGGCTCCTCGCCCTTCCCAGGTGAAGCGACGCCCCACCCTGCTTCTGCTTGCTCTGCATGGATTGCACCCACTGCCTGACCAGTCCCAATGATATGAACTTGGTACCTCAGTTGGAAATGCAGAAATCGCCTGCCTTCTGCGTTGGTCTCACTGAGAGCTGCAGACCAGAGCTGTTTCTATTAATCCATCATGGCCCCTCCCCAGTGACTCACACTTTCACATGGCTGGGAGGCCTCAGTAAACTTACACTTATGGCGGGAGGTAAAGGGGAAGCACTCACGTCTTACAAGGAGGCAGAAGAGAGTGAGAGTCAGGAAGTGCCACACTTTACAACCATCAGATCATGTGAGAACTCACTCACTGTCAGGAGAACAGCATGGGGGAGACTGCCCCCATGATCCGATCGCCCCCCACCAGGTCCCTCCCTCAACAGGGATTAAAATTTAAGATCAGATTTGGGTGGGGACACAAAGGCAAACTATGCCAATTATGCATACATTTTTATCTTAAGAGGCACTGTTAAACTATATTCCAGGAAGCTTGCATAAATGCTCACTTTTACTAGGTCTGCCTGAAAATGAGAATTACCCAATATTCTTACCTGTTACCCACTGAATATTATGAACCTTTTAATTTTCCACTATAGCAGGCAAAAATAGATAGCTTTTTAAGTTGCATTTTTATGATTATTATTGAGGTAGATATTCTTTGATCACCTCAAAAAATAGGCTGCTTGATTTTTTCTGATTGAATTTTGAAATGAATTATTTTTTATTAGTATATAATTTTTCATAGACAAATATTAATTATATGTGACAAATTATAAATATTTCTGTACCTTAGTCTTGTTTCTTAATTGTTTATATTTTTTTTGTGTGTGTGTAAGCTTCTGAATGTTGCAAAATAAGTCATTCATTTTTCCCCTTCATTCCTTCTTAACATTCTATTTTGAAAAATACTTCCTAATCCAAAGTGGAAATATTATTCTCTAATCTACTCTAGAAAATGTACTTCCTGGAATGTGGTGGTGAGATCTCAGCTCACTGCAACCTCCGCCTCCTAGGTTTAAGTGATTCTCCTGCCTCAGCCTCCTGAGAAGCTGGGACTACAGGTGCACACCACCATGTCCAGCTAATTTTTGTATAGAAAATTTACTTCTTAACACTTAAATCTTTATTTCATATGGAATTAATTTTTTGATGCAAACATTTAGTTTCTTTCAAATGAATAGTTGATTATTCCAGAACCCATTTTTCAATATGTAGTAACTTACCCATTGATTTTGAAATGCTACACTTATTATACACACTTGAATCATTTTATACATGGATTATTTGTCCTGTGCCAGGAATCTGGAACGCAAAGGTCTCCAACTCATATTAGGAATAAAATTATTGGTTATTTTAATTAACAGAAAAATGTAGATCTAATTTAGAATTAGTTTCTTCAGTTAAACACATTATTCATTTAGGTGATGACATTTTGTGAAAACTTGGGCATTCATAGAGGAAGAGCTGATGTCTGTGTGACACTGTGATACCCTTGGGGCATTTTTTATGACCTCTGAAATATGATCTTTTTTTGTATATATCTGTGCTTGTTTTGTTGCAAAATATTTGTTTCTAAGAATTTTATAGTTTTATTGTTATTGTGATTTGGAAATGTTTCTACATGCTGTAAAGAAATCTATTCATATCTATTTCTAAATGGTTGTATATACCGTATATAAAGAAGAGTTATTGCTTTTTCTGTGTTTTTCTTATATTCAATCACCTTAGTAAAGGTGATATTATTATATTTTTCTATTTATTTTCCTTAGATTTACTTAAATATGATAGTTTTCCCCTTTTAAGCATTCATAGCTTTATAAATACTTTGTAAAAGTTTTATTAAATATGACAGAATTCTTAAACAATACCATCCAATCCTCCTGCCATTCCATTCTAATTCTCTTCCTCTGCACCATGCTGCCTTCTGCAAGGGAGTGGAATGCTGGCCTCATATTTTTCTTATTACTACAATCCATGCGGATTTGTTGCATGTAGAAATTATTTTATAGATATAATAAATTTTAATATTTGAACAATGTTTTTCTGTTTATCTAGAGAAAGAATAGTAACTGTTGTTTACTTTAAATCCAATCAAACTGAGAAAGAGACAAAGAGAGCAGAGAAAGATTGATTTACTCGAACTCAGCATTAGAAACATCTTACTCACCTCAGACCTACAGAATCAAATTCTTAAGGCTGGAGGCCCAGCATCCGCAGTTGTAACCAGATTTCCAGGTAATTCTGGCACACAGAGAAGCCAAAAACTCCTTCTCTAAACCCATGGGAACAACCTCAATTTTTAAAAGTTATATAATGATGTCAGGTTTTCAGTAAATATAAGAAGCAGGTGTGTTACCCATGATACTGTAAGGAATTGTATGTGACACTTGTAAAATTGTAAGATTCACTTACAAAAATGGGCTCTAACAACTTCAAGAGACTATGATCCGATAGTAGTGTAGAAAGGAAAATGAGATCAGGAAAGCTGAAAGAGAGAGCAAAGGCAAAAGCAGGAGTGAGGAGAGGCGGGGTGAGCCAAAGGACTGGTTAGAAAGAGAGAAGACATGTTTGTAACACAGCTAACCTGTGCAAATGGAGTCCTGATCTTCTCTTGGATTTCCTTGTGCGAGCCACCTCAACAGGGGACAGACTGCAGACTTACTTGCATCTTTTTCTGTTTTCAAGCTCACAAAGCCTCTCCATCATAAGTTTCTCCACATTTTAAAATATTTTATTATAATCCAAAAATCACTGGCCTGATATGAACAGGAATGAGCATATATTCTCCAGCATTCATTTGTAGTTTATGCAGAAGTGCCTACTATATACAGTATGGTCCCCCTTGTTCACAATTTCACTTCCTGAAGTTTCTGTTACCTGTGGTATGATACGATATTTTGAGAGAGAGACCATATTAACATAACTTTTATTACAGAATATTGTTGTAATTGTTCTTCGTATTTTGTTTATTGTTGATAATCTCTCACTGTGCCTAATTTATACATTTAAACTTTACCATAAGCATGTTTCAAGCTTGTTTCATAGTCTCTGCAAGCCTGTAACTAAGCCCTGGAAGAGATGAAAAAATTCTGAAGAGAGAAGCATGATGTAGTTCATTATTTAATGAAGAGAAGATTCTCTTTCTCCGTGTCTTTGGGGGAAAAATGTAGTATATTTAGGGTTCAGTACTATTCACAGCATCAGGCTTTCACTGGGGAACTACTGCACATTAATAGGGTGCTATTATCTCCTTGAGCACAGAGAGCAGGCTCCTCAGAGTGCTGAGATCAATTGGCAAGCATTTGTTTCTGTAGCTGACTTTGCGCAAGTTCTACACTATGCCCTGAGACCCTGATAAAGAATCCTTTCTGTCTGTTGGAAGGGCCTGGTGAGCTGGATTGAGTGACTCAGAGCAAGTCCAACTGGAAAAATATGAAAAAAAAAAAAAAAAAAAAACAACCCAAAGAAACAAACAAAAATCCAGAGACAGACAGAATAATCATCAAGTTAACCAATAAAAAGAAAATGAAATGCTGTACTGATGAACACTGCAGAGAGAGATTTGAGGGAATCCAGGCTGTTCCCTTAATAAAACAGCAATAACATATGAGATAGTTGCAAAAAAAAAAGTTTTTAAATTTAATCTACTGATTTTTTTTTCTTTTTCAGTAATAGTAATAGAATAAGAATAAGAATCATACAACCTCTAATGGTGATCTGGCAGTTTTATGGAAAGCTAAAGATAAAACAATTCTAAAATAGAAGTGAGGAGTGGATCCATACATTCAGTCTTCTTCCCAGCTGGAGATCCAGGATAAGGAGGAACTGGATTAGCAAGCAAATGACAATTTCATCATTAGAGCTCGGTTCATAGTCTCTGCAAGCCTGTAACTAAGCCCTAGAACAGATGAAAAAATTCTAAAGAGAGAAACATGATACAGTTCATCATTTAATGAAGAGAAGATTCTCTTTCTTCATGTCTTTGGGGAAAAAAGTGACATATAATTCAATGTCCTCCATTCCCTAAATCAGAGTTTCTAGTGTGTGGTCCCTAAATCAACATCAGCATCCCTTGGTAATTTCAAAATGTAAATCTCAGCTCTTCCCCAGGCCTATTGAACCAGAAACTCGGGGAAGTTTCAGCAATCTGTGCTAATAAGCCCTCCAGGTATTTCTGATGCTCGGGAAAGTTTGAGACCTATTTCCCTAAAACATGTGTATTTTCCATTTTAAAGCCTTTATCAAGAATGCGTGTGATAGAAATTATCACAGAAGTGGACTTGATGCATTCATGCTTCCATAGGCTTCATTTCTTGGCTTATTTGGAACTATAAAGCTAAGAGATAGATGGACACGTTCCTAATACAAGAATGTTGGTATTTGCACAATGAGGTCCTGGGAGACTTTTTTTTTTTTTTTTTTTTTCGTTTTATTTTTATTTTATTTTTTTTATTATACTTTAAGTTCTAGGGTACATGTGCATAACGTGCAGGTTACATATGTATACATGTGCCATGTTGGTGTGCTGCACCCATCAACTCGTCAGCACCCATCAATTCATCATTTATATCAGGTATAACTCCCCAATGCAATCCCTCCCCCCTCCCCCCTCCCCATGATAGGCCCCAGTGTGTGATGTTCCCCTTCCCGAGTCCAAGTGAGCTCATTGTTCAGTTCCCACCTATGAGTGAGAACATGCGGTGTTTGGTTTTCTCTTCTTGTGATAATTTGCTAAGAATGATGGTTTCCAGCTGCATCCATGTCTCTACAAAGGACGCAAACTCATCCTTTTTTATGGCTGCATAGTATTCCATGGTGTATATGTGCCACATTTTCTTAATCCAGTCTGTCACTGATGGACATTTGGGTTGATTCCAAGTCTTTGCTATTGTGAATAGTGCCGCAATAAACATACGTGTGCATGTGTCTTTGTAGTAGCATAATTTATAATCCTCTGGGTATATACCCAGTAGTGGGATGGCTGGGTCATATGGTACATCTAGTTCTAGATCCTTGAGGAATCGCCATACTGTTTTCCATAATGGTTGAACTAGTTTACAATCCCACCAACAGTGTAAAAGTGTTCCTATTTCTCCACATCCTCTCCAACACCTATTGTTTCCTGATTTTTTAATGATTGCCATTCTAACTGGTGTGAGATGGTATCTCATTGTGGTTTTGATTTGCATTTCTCTGATGGCCAGCGATGATGAGCATTTTTTCATGTGTCTGTTGGCTGTATGAATGTCTTCTTTTGAGAAATGTCTGTTCATATCCTTTCCCCACTTTTGGATGGGGTTGTTTGTTTTTTTCTTGTATATTTGCTTGAGTTCTTTGTCGATTCTGGAAATGAGCCCTTTGTCAGATGAGTAGATTGCAAAAACTTTTTAAGACATTTAAAAAAATGGTATGAGAAATAAGAGGGAGTTGCAGCATTAACTCTTGTCCTGTTTTCCAGGATGAAGGAGATCTTCCAGGACTTTTCTCAGGGGATCATCCTCTACATTGAGAAGTGGCACAAGGAGGAGATAATTTTAATCCAACTCATAGCACAGTGACATGAACTCAAAGACTGTAGCCTACTGGTTAACCTTGTGATTGCAAATTAGCTTATGAATTAATTTTTGCCATAGTGACATTGTATATATTCATTTGTATCTTTCTTACTTATAACTTTTAATTTTTTTCTTAATTTGCTGACTGTTAAAAGTTTGATATTTCTGAGAGTTTCCTTCTCTTTCTTCCAGCACCCCAATGATATCCAATAAATATTCCAGTTTATATAAAAAAGTAATTTTTGCATTTGGTGAGTGCAATTTAACTTAACTTCCTTTTAAAATTGTGATAGGTTCCATATACCATCAAATTATCCTCCTAAAGTATATGAGTCAGTGGATTTTACTATATTTACAAAGCTGTACAACCATCACCACTAATTCTAGACCTAGCAAATGCAGTAGTCTTCCCTGCTTCATGCCTATGAAATGTATTGCTTTTCTTTAGTGTCCTCATGAGGGAGCCTCAGAGAGTGGAGAAAGTTCAGGTTCATCATGATAGCATCTTGGCTATGAACTCACATGAACAGGTGAGTAAATCTGAAAAGCACAAGAGTATTGGCTAGATGATAGCTTGAGTTATATTTTCTTCTTAATTCCTGGGGTAGCTGAACACAGAAATTTCAGTTTGGTTACATAAACTGTAGCATGATTTTTTATTCCTCTTTTAATATCTGTTATCAAAGATGCAGAAAAATGGAAGAAATAATAATCTACGCTTCACAGAAACTAGGAAAAAAATTAAAAGGCCCTTATTTCCTTCTTTTTCCAGATGTTAGCTATCATAACCCCTAAGGAAATATTAAAAGGCTATGACCTAGGCTGACTAAATTTATAGAAGCAATAAAAAGAAGCCCAACATATGCATAAATACCAGCTTTGGTGGGTGGGAGTAAGACAGTGGGGGATAAGAGAGCCCTAGAATAGCAGATACTAAAATAACCATGGGCTAGCAAGCAAAAGGGCCACCAAGAAGCAAGGGTGACTTGGGAAGGGAAGTGTCCTGGGGCACAAGAATTGGGTCTGCATGATAAAGAAGGGAGCACAGCTATCCCTCCCCTCTTCCTGCTGCCTGATTACTCCACATCCCTCTAGAAAGTGGTATTGTGGATCCAGGCTTCCATCTGTTTGCATTCAGATCTGTGATCTTGCCAAGTCTAATCTGACCAAATTATTGGCAGCTTTGCATCCTACACAAGTGACTGGGGACCTTTTCTCTGAATCCAGATGAAGTGAGCCACTTGAAAGAATTCTGCAAAGACAGTAAAACTTCTGAGCATTTATTTCCCCAGTCCTCTTGGAGGCTATTCAGCTAGATACTGTGCAATACATCCACCTGGGAGGCCACAGCAGAGGAGAGATCCACACTGATAAAACACAGAGAAAGCGGATTTTGATGTCAATATAAGGGAACTTGGAGAGCTGTAAACCAGGGCAGACTGCACGGTTTAGCTTCTGAGGCATAAGTAAGAGCCATTACTTCAAGTTGCTAGTTCAGTACGCTGAGCTACAGGGTCAACCCAGACTTCAGGAAGAGCCAGGACACTCCGCACCTAGACTCTTATTCTAAAACTAGGAACTCCAGCTGCTGCTGTGTGAGAGCTGCTTGAGAACTGTGTGTCATGTTCTGGGCTTTTCTCTTGCAGGGATTGCAAGGCCAGGACCCTCAGGTCATCCTCAGAGACCCTGAGGATGCTCCAGGGACCTGGGTCCTTCTTCCTCAAAACAGAAGAGAGTTTCAAATGAGATTGGACCATGACAACAGTGACTATCATTATCTGGATGACAGTAGGTTTAAAGAAAATATTCAAGTTTTCAAACTTGGTGAAAGAGAAAGCATGGTGAAAGAGACACTTGGTGAAAGAGAAAGCATGAATTACAAACTCAGTATTTAAAAATCAAAAGCATTATTCAGACTCAAGTATAAAAGCCAAATGCCACGAATTACTTCCAAATTCACATTTTTTTTTGAGATATGATTGATTAAAGTTCTATTTGAGGATGCATTTTCCTAAGTGACTTTTGGTTTAGCAGTCTTCTTCAGATAATCTTTTTCTAAGAACTAACTGAAAGGAATTTATTTGTTATCCAAGAATTGTCATAACTGTTTCTTCATTTCAGCACTCATCTATTAATTCACAGGTCGCATGCTGTCTGACCTGTCCTGGTTGGTGGGAGGAATGAAGCCTGGCTTCCTGTGTAGGGTGCCCAAGGACTGGCTATGGAGGCTGCTGGGCCTAAATGCTTTCCCCCACCTTTTTCCATGGACTGACTTCTGTGTCCCAAATGATTGACATATTTATTATTGACCCTCTCTGACAAAAGACAAAAAATTATGGGTCTACATTTTTCTCTCTCAATCTTAGGAGCCAATATATTCAGTGTGAAAGCTCAATTTTCATTAGCAAGAAAAAACAATTGGCTCAAGAAAAATTTTTTTCCATAAGTCTAAATTCTAAAACTTTGTTTCAACCCACAAGAAAGATGTTGTGTTATCTATCTATCTATCTATCTATCTATCCATCCATCCATCTGTTTTTGTCCTTAGCTCCTAGCTCATAACTCCCCTAGCTCTTGTTAAAATCCTTTGTTGTAATATTGGGTGTGTTAGTTCACAGGAGCAGACCTCAGGACACTGAATCTCTCTACTGCCTTCTTTCTCCTACCCTAAGGCAGGACTCTAATCTTCTCTCACCTTTCTGATAATAGATCTTAAGAAATTTCCCTGAGAGGGCTCCATCCTGTACCCTATCCTGGGGGAAGGAACACTGATGTCACAAAGCTTCCAGGAAAACCCCAAAGGACTGGGTTAAGAGGGCTTTTGTATTGCTGGACATGTGGAGGCCGACAGGAAGGTGAAGAAGTCATCTGCGTGCTGTGAGGGTGGCGCACCCTAACTCCATGGGGACAGAGGTCCTGCATTCAGGACCCTTCCAGACCTCACTTCATCCACATACTGTAAGGGTGGTGCACCCCAACTCCACGGGGACAGAAAGTCCTGCATTTAGGACCCTTCCAGATCTCACACCTATGTATCTCTTCATCTGGCTGATTACTTACATCCTTTCAAAGACCCTTCTTAGTAAACTGGTAAACGTTAAGTGTTTCTCTGAGTTCTGTGAGTCACTCTAGCAAATTAATCAAAGCCAAAGAGGGCGTCTTGGTGACCTCAACTTGAAGCCAGTTGGTCACAAGTTTCAGAGGCCCAAACTTACAACTGGGAGGAAGAAAGGAACAGTCTTGGGAACTGAGCCTTCGACTTGTGGGATGGACACTCTCTCTAGGTGGACAGTGTTGGAATTGAATTGGGGGACACCCAGCCACTTGGCCGTGGAGGAGAATCTGCACACATTTGGTCACAGCAGTCTCCTGGGGTGATTGTTGTGTTGTGAGAGTGGAGGAGAAACAGTTTGAGAGTTGTTTTTCTGATACGAAGTGAAAATGTAATTTAAATACATTTGAAAAATAGATATGTCTTTATTAACCCCATTCTCAATTTGTCAAATTTCCAATGAAAGAAAGGTCTATTTTGTGAATTTAAGGATTTAAGCCCAGGCAATAATAGATTTAAATACAAAAGTGTAGAGGTGTCATTCTTATACATTTTCTTCCTAAGTGAGTATGACGAACTTTATCGGTTGAAAGATCGCTGCTGAGAGTCAATGGCACTGAGTCATATTTTAACCTTTAGAATATGACAGAATAAACCATTAGCTGTAATCTTATTCGTATTGTTTCTGTGGTTGTCAGAGTCTGCCACAAAGTCTCAGCACCTCCCTTCGTCATTTCAAAACATCACATTTAGTCTTAATTTCTACGACCACTTCATCTGAGATAGGACTCTTTGGTCTGTGCTAACACTGACAGGTTTTCAAACTGTCTTTTTAAACATTAGACTTCATATTTGTAAGGCCCCTTTCCACTGCTAGCGCCACTGGAATTGCACTTTGAAGTTTGCACATAATCCATTAATAGTCTTAATACATGAGGATCCTAACTATACACTAAGGCATAAAGAATTCCGTCCATTCAGACGATGTCCCCAATCCTATGAAGCAGGGAGTGAACCCGAACATGAAGCAGGGAGGAGGAAGTAGCTGGATGGTCAGATAGAGCCATTCCTCCGTGATGTGTTCACAATGATTTCTTATACCTCCAGTGAATTTATAGGAATCCTTACTGATTGAAGTAATAAACTTTGTCAATGATATAAAAGAGAAATTTTGGAAAAATAGGCTGAATGTCAGATATAGACACAATACCACCACTGATTGTGATGTTAACTTATATGGGGTTGCCACACATGTCAAGGGACTACTGGGCTTCATCAACTGTTAAAAGTCACCCTAATGGATAGTCTTTTTGGCATGCAAAGTGGTTCAGGATGTTTGTATTGGCTATTTGTCTAAGAACTAAGCAGATTTTCCACAAGCCTGGTCTAAGAGTTA
The DNA here is from genome assembly GCF_002776525.5 of Piliocolobus tephrosceles. Classification (NCBI taxonomy): domain Eukaryota; kingdom Metazoa; phylum Chordata; class Mammalia; order Primates; family Cercopithecidae; genus Piliocolobus; species Piliocolobus tephrosceles. The sequence goes on from NC_045437.1 coordinate 7,912,057, forward strand.
GGATGTGTAGTATGAACAGTGTAGGAAAATTTATTGGATACTATTTTGCACTGCTTGGCTCCATACTGAATTTGTTATGTCAGAGGCTTTCACTCTGATTTTTTCCCCTAAGTTTTAAAATCCATAAAATGTGAGAAAAGAACAAAATCTTTTTGTAGTCTACAACTGCTAACAATCTCAGAAATCCCTTTGAATACCAACATAAATATGACCTACATCAGTGTATGTGGACTCAGGTTCTATTGAGCGCAGGGATGTACCTGTGTTGGATACTGAATGGATATTGCATCTCTGTGAAACCTGCTCTGGCATCATGGTGTTTTAACATTAATCACAAAAAAAGTTATTTTTATTTTCTGCTGAGCTTTTAATTTTACTGGCAATAGATGCATTACAAAAGAAAGAAGATCTTTGAAAAACTGAAAATTGAATGGGAAACTTTATTAAATACATCATTTTGATTTGCAACCTTATTATAAAATTCAAAAAGTTCATATTCCACATTTGAATTGTCCATATGTTTCCTTAATAAGCTGCAATAAAAATAGAATATAAAAAGTATGCAGTTTCTCATCACTTTTATCTTTAATTTAATTAAATTTCTCTGGCTTGGTAAATCATACAAAACCATTAATATTGATCCTAGTATGCGTGGTTTTATCCTAGCTATTTGTTGAATTCTATTATTTTTAAAATATGCTTTCTTATTAATTATCAAAAACTACTTGCATGTCTCTTTTCATTCTAGTTTACTCATATTGTTTTGTAACAAGAAAAGAGATTAAATTTGCTGATATTAGGGGGAAGTTTTGTTTAGGTTAAACAGGGGGTAATTTGAATTGAAGATAAAATATATAACCACTCTAGATATGGAGTTCTGACCTCCGTTGATTAGTAATTGGGACTGAGGTGGAGTTGAGGTAGGGACTATAATTCCACAGTTCTTTGGTAGACCTTGACCTCCAGTGGGTGAGATAAAGGAAATGCAGTATTCTTGCAGTGCAGGAAGCCTGCACTGTGTGCATAACCCCATTATGGGTTCTTGGGCAAATTTAGAGCATACCTCTTTAGCTATAATGGCCTGAGCTGGACCTTTCATGTGCATAACCTATTCATGTGCATAACCCCAGCTAGAACAGAAGCAGTGTTGTTTATTTTGGATTCAGGTTTCTCAGTGTATTTTCTGAATAAATAATGCAATTAATTAGTTCTAATTTTCAGAATTTTTCTATTTGCTTTAAAAATATTTGTGCATGTGTATGTGTGTGTGTGTATATATGTATACATGTATATATGTGTATATATGTATACATGTATATATATGTGTATATATGTACATACATAAATGTATATGTATGTATATGTATATATACACCCACAATTTTTTGGGTTTAGGGAATTTATTTTATTGTACATTTATATATAATATAAATTGGTCTTACTTTATATTTGGAAACTGCATAAATTCAGGTAGTTGCTTGTCACAAAAACTGTTCTTGTTTTCTTTAACCTGAACTGGAAATTCAAAAGCTTATTAAAATATTAAGGCAACTAGTATTCTCAAAGTAAATTTTCCCTACTCAGATTTTAGTCAAACAATAACATGCCCGTAATGAGTTAGATTTGTGCTTTAAGAAAAAAAAAGCAATCGTGCTGAGGAATCCTATTTGGCCCAGGAGGTTAGAAAAGGCATGTTGATTCTCCCTCTACAAGTCATCAATTTGATTCAGTCCAGGTTGGCAGTTTCTCAGAACATCTGTCGTCTGATTGCTCTTTAGTGGTCAGTAAACGAGAAGATCCAGATGTTCTTAGTTCAGTAGAAATCCATCATCTAAAATGCCCCAAAGTCCTGTACACTTCTATGTGCCTAAAGGTCATATTGAAATGGACTAGGGATCGCTGAGAATCCTTTCTCCCGGGCATTACTTCTAAGTGGTGGGCATGCTGTCCTCGTGCCTCCCTCACATGGCCAGCAGAGGAGGACCTTGCCCTACCTCTCAGACTGCAGCCCTGAGCCACCTTGGAGGTGGGGAACACCAACCATGAGTGCAGCTCCCTGCAGTGCTGGAGACCAGGGAAGCAGTGTCTGAGAAATAAATCTGCCTTCAGTCATACGGTTCTACCCATCTGAGCACACGTAAGTGTTTTTCTATGTTCTCTTCTTCCAAGCAAATGCTTTCTCCTTAGAGTATTTTTTTTCCTTTAATGTAATCTCACCCAGAGAAGGAGATCATTTTGTGATCACCCTGTGTAAGTCATATCAGCCTTCCTCCCTAAAATGTGGTTCAGATGTCAAGATTGAAAATGCTACACATGCAATAAGAGAGGATGCAAAGATTTATTACAACATTGATGCTTTCTGGGGAGAGTATCATTTCATAAAGGGATGACTTAGCCATGGTCAGTCATGCCAACATCCACGATACATAGTTACAAAGGTGTAAGTGTGATAGATCATGTTGACTTGGGGCTTGGCTTGTAGACATACTGATTTTTATAGGAATATTTACATACAAAATTTTCAAAATTTATATCTGTAAAAGCCAATTGTTCTTATCACTGCAGCGCAGGTGTATGTGGTTGGGTGATATTCTGGAAAAGGACCTGGGAAAGGATGGTCATGTGGGATGACTGGGACAATTAACCAAGTATAGGAGGGGATACTTAACACTGATATTATTTTGCTACTAGTATTTTATCTACACACACTATACTTCTATTTATCAGAGTAACAGGGAGTTTGTCAGAGGCATTTACGAACACTGTGGGTGTTTTTTCCATATGCAGTTCATGTCAGAGTTTGGGTGAAGTCTCTGGTTAAAGAAAAGAGGTACCAGGGAAGTTCGGCCTGTAAGTTGGAGTCGCAGCAGTAAGTGGAAAATAAACGTCCATGTGGGTCACGGCTGTACCCTGTAACCATGAAGGTGGAGGCTAAAGGTCCAGCTCAGGCCATTATAGCTAAAGAGGTATGCTCTAAATTTGCCCAAGAACCCCGACTTTCTCACAGACAGAACTGAAAGTACACCATAGGTTGACAGATCTTGGAGGGGAAGGTGTGTGTCTGAAATGCCAAGCTCGGATAGGAAAGAGACCTCCCGTGTTCTAGAGGCAGCCCTAGATCCTCCCCAGCCATGGTGTTCAGATGGGCAGACACAGGCTGCTCAGCGATGTTCAGAGATGGCTTCAAACCTGCTGTCATTTATCTATGCTCTGATCAAGGGAATGGGTAATGAAATTGTTGTAAAACCAGTCCAGTTGGGAAAGACATAGAATGCACCGTTCTCCGCATCTCAATGTTCCCCTGCCTGCAAGTGCCCAAGACTCTTGTGGAGCTGCTTTGCCCCTTTTCTTCCTGCGCTTTAGCCTTTATGGCACGCCACCAGGCATATCTATGTGTGTGCGCATGTGTGAGCGTGCACCTGCGCTGGATCATTCTCATAATTTATTTTTAATTATTAAAATTTGTGCATACAGTCATTACATATATTTTTATTTTTACTTGTATTAATTTAAAATATATTCCAATATTTAAAGTTCATTTTAAATTATGTTTTGTTTTATGTATGTTTATTAAAATTCATTTTAAATATTAAAATATGCTTCTAATATTTAAAATTATTATATTGCCCAACCTTTAAAGAGTTCAGAAATTCACCACAACATATACCTCATTCCTTCTCCCTAAAGGAAAACATACTCAACATTTTTTGTTGATTATTTTGGGGTTTATTTCCACATCATTAATAATTATGTTTATATTGTTGTTTCTTGATTTTTGAGTTTTAGCTGTAATCTGTTTACTCCCTACAATTAAAGGTGGGAATTTACCTCTCTTGTATGAATCATTCTTCCCTGACCTCTTCTTTTTTCCATTCTCCTTTCTTTAATCTTCCAAATATACTTGCATCATAATTTTGTTTAGATCAATATTTAATATTTACATTATTACTATATACATGTTGTTCAAACGTGTTTGCATAGTTTATTATAATGAGTTTATCTTCCTTACATATGAGCTGGTATTCCTGTCACTGTTTCAGTACTAGCCTCTCCCTCCACTATGTAACTTTTGTCTCAGGATGCTCCGTCGCACCCTCACGCTCACCAGCCAGTGTGAATTCCTCCCAGCCTTCTGGCTGCTCTGAGCTGCCTGGAAGAATTTCTCTCTAGGCCTGCTGGCCGCCCTGCTTCCTCTGACCCCAGCTTCATTATCATCTTGGGAATCCTTGTATCTTTTTTAATGGTGGATGTCAAATTTCCTTATCTTTTATTTCTTTTTTTCTTGGATTATTCCTTGGATTTTGTTGGTCATGTTTTCTAGTAGCTTCCTGAGATATGGTGCACAGGTTGTAAAATTTGGGGGAACATATATGTTTGAAATGTCTTTTTTTCTATCCTTGCATTTTATTTGTAGTTTGACTTGCTTTAGAATTCTAAGGTGGAAATCATTTATTTATTTATTTATTTTGCAGAATATGGAAAGCTTTTTTTTTTTTTTTTTTTTTTTTTTTTTTTTTTTTTTTTTTTTTTTTAGAGACAGGGTCTCCCTCTGCTGCCGGACTAGAGTTCAGTGCTGAGATCACTGTGCAGAGATCACAGATCACTGCAGCCTCAAACTGCTGGGCTCAAGTGATGCTCCCGCCTCAGGTTCCCAGGTAGCTTGGACTACAGTTATGAATCACCACGCTCCACAGTTTTGGTGGAGATGGGGATCTCACTATGTTGCCTCAGCTGGTCTTGAACTCTTGGCCTCAAGTAATCCTTCCACCTCGGCCTTCCACAGTGCTGAGCCACCGCACTTGGCCTCAATCCTTTATATAAAAACTGTTTTCCTCTTTGGAAGCTTGCTGCAATTTCTGTTTGTTACATTTGGTGTTTCGAAAATGTGTGATGCCATCCCTTGGTATGGCTCCATGCTTCATCCATTATGCTCACCCATCAGTGATGCCTTTCAATCAGGAAACCCACGTTTCCCAAGTCTAATCCTATTTTTTTAACCGAATTTTCTCCTCTTGTTTTCTTTGTTCTTTCAGTCATCTTTAATTGAAAATCTGTAATCTTTGTATCATAATAAAATGTTGAGACCTTTTTTTATTAATACCTTTAGAACTAGTTAATTTATTTTAACTACAGTATGATGTTATAATATATAAACAGATCTTAGTTCAATAATACATTAATAGACTTTTAGATCACTTTCCTTTTGAGATTTTATAAATAATACTTTAATGAATGTCTCCGTGAGTGTATTTTTGTGCATGTGTATGGAATTTATGTTATGTAGAAAATGGCTGGAGGAAAATGTACATTTAAACTTTATCAGACATTTTTACATGTTAAGTGGTGGTATCATTTACATTCCTAGTTATGATCACTGAAAAAAATTTCTCTGCATCCTCATCAATGCTTGATACAATTATACCTTTAAAATGTTGCCAACATGATGGACAAGGAATTGTTACTCAATTGAATTTGCAACTACAAAAGTTAGAGATATTTGCATTATATTAATTCAACATGAAAGTTTCCTCTTCTATGAATAGCTGATTCATATATTTGTCCATAAATTCTAAACTAAATTGAATTTCTAGATATGACAAAAAGCATACCTCAAAATATAAAAACAATGCAAAATCTGAATTACACAGAAAAGACTTGAGTTTTGCTTAATAGGATTCCATAACTAATAGGAAAATATCTAAATTTGAAGAATCCATCTAAATGAAATTTATTCATAATTTTTATATCACTTTGTTATTTCATATAAGGAGACCGTTCCTTTTTAAAAATTAAAATGGCAAATGAGTTATGAACACTGATTTGCTTTTTATATATTAATCTTGTTGGCTGCTTTCATCATTTATGGACCATCGCTAATATGCCTTATTTGTAAGCTGATGCATTTTTTAAAGTTACAAACAAAAATATATATTATATGTTTTTCTATGTCCAAAATAGAAGAAAAATTAACCATAATCCTAAAAATATATATAATCAATATTAACTTATATATATATTTCTCTCCTCTTTTTATGCCTGTATAATAGTTATATAGTTTAAATGTGAATATTTTGTGCAATTCACATTTTTTTCAGTCAATATCACATGAGGAACATTTCCTTCTCCATTATCAAACATTATTTTACAACAGTATTTTAAATGGCTGCATAGAGTTCTGTTATATGGATATACAATAATTTATTAAAGCACTTTCTCACTTTTCTATTTAAAAATTTAGCATTGTAATGTTAAATGTTCCTGGTGAATGCCTAGTATATATTTTTACTCCTACTTTTTCCCATAACATTATATGAATATCATTTTAATTTCTCATTTTAAAGTTATTACAATAATTCTGTACTTCATTTGTTAAAGATAGCATACGCGTGTACACACATGCGCACGCACACAGGCACTTGCCATGTCTTTTGACAGAGAGATTGATACCCTGGTAAATGAAATCAAGTTTAGTGCCATAGGAAATTAGAGACCTTGCATGCTTTGTTAGACCAGTTCTGTGATCCATGAGGAAAGTGTTAACCTAGCTTAGTTCCCTTGCGTGGTTATTATTAAATAAATTGATATTGATACTGATGTCCAGTTGCACGGGGTGGTGTCTTAATAAGTAATTCATTGAGCTTATCAGAACATCACAGGAATTTCAGATTCACACCCCTGACTTACATGATTAAAAGTGCCACCATTAGCAGAGTAAGGAAATGAAACACTGGCTTCCTAAGGAGCTGTTGAGATGACCATGGAAATACCTGAGAACCGTATTTCACTGAATCACAAATACGTATTTTCATCCAATTTTAACATGAAAAATGTGAATGACCTTACAGTCAACTGTGCCTTAAAATGTAGCTGGTGGCAGTTTTGCTTTCTTAGTGGCATGCACATTACGGCACAGGTTGTACTTGGTGACTTCTTCCATGCTTGGACCCACAGTCTGCCAATGATGTGATAGATACCTTTGGCACGGCTCCCATCATCCCCACATTCTCGTGGTTAAACACTGAGAAGGCCCCTCCCCTTGAGCATGGGTTGGAGCCAGTACACAGAGCACTGCCAAAGGGATGGGATGCCATTCTGAAATTAGGTTATAAAAGATTGTGAGCTCTGTCTAGCTAGCAACCTCTCGGTGGCCCATCTTTCATGCTTGTTCTGATGGGCAGGAACACCTGATAAGGGACTGAGGATGGCTTCTGACCTGGAGGTATCAAGGACCTGAAGGCAGTAACCATTTCAGAGGACAGCCACAGATCTCAAATTACAAACATCTACAATGTCTATCAACTGTTAAATGGATATATAAATTCTGATGTTTTAAACAATGGCATACCCTACATTAATGAAGATGAATGAATTACTTCTGCATAAAACAATATACATGCATCTAACCAATATGACCCTGAATGAAAAGAGATATCCACAGAAGAGCACAGCTCACCATTCAGGAGGTGAGTAGGCCAAAAGAATCCGTGGTGTTAGAAGCTGAGACATTAACTCAAAGATGAGAAAAGTAATAATAAAAATTGGGAACTGGTGATGAGGGTATTTTTGGTTAGATAACCCTTCTGGTAATATTCTATTACTTTCCATCTGAGTGATGGTTATGAAATTGTGTTTATTTTTTGATAATTTAGAAACTGGCACAATTTGTATAAATTGTCTATGCAATTTTTATGTAATGACTTTTTTGTCACTGTGGCCAGGTGAGAGCTGGAGTGTCATGCATCAATTCTTTTTTTTTTTTTTAATCATTTTGCTTTAAGTTTTGGGACACATGTGCTGAAAGCGCAGGTTTGTTACATAGGTAAACATGTGTCATGGTGGTTTGCTGCACCTATCAACCTGTCTTCTAGGTTTTAAGCCCCACATGCAATAGCTATTTGTCCAAATGCTCTCCCTCCCCTTGCTCCCCACCCCTGGACAGGCCCTGATGTGTGATGTTCCTCTCCCTGTGTCCATGTCTTCTCATTGTTCAACTCCCACTTATGAGTGAGAATATGTGGTGTTTGGTTTTCTGTTCCTGTGTTAGTTTGCTGAGGATGATGGTTTCCAGATTAATCCATGTCCCTGCAAAGGACATGAACTCATTCTCTTTTATGGCTGCATAGTATTCCATGGTGTATACGCCATGGACTAATTCTTAAATATTTTGAACCAAGAGAGATAAACTTCTATGTGCAGCCTTTTGGCTAGACAGTGCTAATCTTAAGTCTCTGGCTAACTGCGTGAGGGCTAAGGATTGTGGACATGAGTGTGACCAAAATAGAAAACAAGAAATAAGCAAAGTGTGGGAATGTCTATTATATTAAGCTTTTTCCTAAGGTCACATAACTGTTAAGTGGAAGAGTCAGAACTGTAGCCTGAGAATTGAATTCTAGAATCTATTCAGCTAACACACAGTAGACTGCCTAAGAGAAAAAGTGGCTTGTTGAAAACTTACATAGTCATAGGTTATGGTACTCAAATTCAGGTATCCCTATCTTAATTTAGTGCTCCTTTAATTGTATTATATACTTTTCCATTTTTATTTGTCAGTTTACACACTAAACATTTTAAGAAACTGTTTTATATCAGGCAATGTATACTAATCTTGGAGATTCAAAATGTTTAGGAAAAAATCCTTCCCTCGGTGACTTCATGGTTAAGAAAAGATTATGGATACAAAATCAAATTAACTTAAATTTGACAAATATTTACTAGGGCCATCAACTGGCAAAAGGTGATCTAAGCAGTAGACATTCAAAGATGAGTAAGACAGGCCGGGCGCGGTGGCTCACATCTGTAATCCCAGCACTTTGGGAGGCTGAGGCGGGTGGATCACGAGGTCAGGAGATTGAGACCATCCTGGCTAACATGGTGAAACCTCGTCTCTACTAAAAATACAAAAACAAAATTAGCTGGGCTTGGTGGCGGATGCCTGTTGTCCCAGCTACTCAGGAGGCTGAGGCAGGAGAATGGCATGAACCCAGGTGGCAGAGCTTGCAGTGAGCTGAGATCACGCCACTGCACTCCAGCTTGAGCAACAGAGCGAGACTCCGTCTCAAAGAAAAAAAAAATGAGTAAGACCTAAAGCATGCTCACAACAACCTCCCTGTTTAGTGGAAGACATGGGAACATTTTGAAACATAGCTGAGGTCAGTGAAATATAACATGAAACACGTGTGAGGCTGAGAACTGGGTGAGCCCAGCTGGCCATGTAAGGCTTAGAGAGAGGGTGAGATTTTATCTGGGCTTGTAAATAGAAATGAACTTTGTCAGGAAGATATGGAAATATTCGAAGGAGAAAAAGCTTATTGTGGGAAATGTCTGGTGGCAAGGAATTGCCTGCCACGGCTTGGAAGTGAAGGAGTGGCCAGTGTGAGTGGTCTCAGCTTGCAGGAGACAGGGCTTTGCTAACAGCCTTGTGCCCAGCTAGAGAGCACTTAGTAGTCAGAGGGTAAATGAAGTTACCATAAACTTGAGCTAGAAGGAAATGGTTCAAGAGAGAATTCAGAAACACACTCCATTGCTGGGGTGAGAGAGAGGACTCAGGGATGACGCAAGGTTCAATGTTGAACAAGTGGGTACAGCTCACAGAGATAAAGAAGAAAACGATTGTAGAAATGGCTACTGCTTTGAATTATGATACGTTGGACCCATTCAGTCTAAGTTGCCTGTGAAATATTTCGGGAGAAGAGTTAATACATTTCAGCTAAGTAATATTTGTATATTCTTACAACCATACCTTTCTATATTATCAAACGTTCTTTGTTGTTTCACTACTTATACAGGGAAGAAATTCAAATGAAAATGTTATGAAAATATCCAAACACTAAAAATCCACAGCTATCACTGAATCGAGGATGAATGTTTTTTTGGAGCTATCGATTTGTGAAAATTGTAAGAGAACTTATTTTATTAAAGCTCATTTTTAAATCAAGGGTAAGACTTTTTGTGGGGCCAATTTCATCAATAAAGTTAGTAAAAAGTGATAAGTGAATTGATCTATCAGTGTTTTGTTTTTACCTTAGAATTTTAACAGTGTTATTGAGATATAATTAACATACCACATAATTCACTCATTTAAAATACATAATTTGTTGATTTGTAATACACAAATTTGTGCAATTCTCACAAAAACCTAATTTCAGAATATTTTCATTATCACTAAGGAAACTCTTTATTCATTAGCAGTCTACAAGGCTCTTTCCATAATTTAGTAAAACTATACTTAATACTCTAAGCAATTGCACTATTTCAAAAATATGTATTTCAAGATATATAAAAGAAGATACTCCTTCACTATTTCAAACATAATTCTAGTATTATAGCTTCTAGATATACCAACTAAATCTAATTAAAAGTCAATGATGCAAACCAATCATAAAATAGTAGATCTGAATGCTAGCATATGAAGCACATAGATTGTCAGAATAAACTTAACAAATTAATAAACAAACTATATGCTATCTACAAGTAACTTACTTCCAGTATAAAGATATGTGTAAGTAAAAGGGGAAGAACAGAAAAATGTATGCCATGCAAACACAAACAAAAGCCGAAGTTATTATATTAATGTCAGATCAACTAGACTTCAGAGAAAAATATTCCAGAAAAAATAACATTAAAAAATAATAAGAGTGCTATTCACCAAGAAGACAGAACAATCCTACATGCATATGCACAAAATAACAGAGATACAGAATACATAAAGTAAGAACACTCTGCTTCTAGAAGTTAAAAATTCATGGAATCAGAGAGTAGAATGACGGTTACCAGAGGCTGAGAGGTGAGGAGAAGAATGGAGAGATTTTGATCACAGGATACAAAATTGCAACTAGACAGAAAGAATAAATGATAAGTATTTAAGATGAGGGATATGTTAATTAGCTTGATTCAAACATTCTACACGGTATACATATATCATTTTAACATCACTATGTATCCATAATTATATATGATTATAATTTGTCAAAAAATAAACAAAATAAAATTAATAAATCTGAGAGATAGGTAAATTCACAGTTATGATTGGGCACATCAATAACCCTCCTCTCAGTAATTAAAATAAATGATAGGCAGAAAATCATAAAATATACAGAAGAACAGAACAATAATGCCAATGAACAGAAACTGATTAATATTTATAGAACTCTTCAGTCAACCAAAGTAGAATATACATTCTTTTTAACTGCCAAAGGGGTACTCACCAATATAGACATTATCAGTTCATAAAACAAACTGAAATGTGTTTAAAATTTTATAAATAATAAAAATATACTCTCTAACTATAATGTAAATAAATTAGAACTCAATAACAAAAAATGAGGTTCCAGTTATTCATAATTTTCCCAATTTTTCAAGTATCCCATCAAATAATTGGAAATAAATTAGCATATGTCTAATAACACATGGATCAAAGAGGAAGTCTCAAAGGAAATATACAAACATATTGAACTGAATGACAATGAAAGTGCAACATATCACAGTATGTTGAATGCAAATAAGTTGCGCTGAAAAGGAAAGTCATAGCACTTAGAAATGAAGAATGGTCTGAAGTCAACACTTTAACTAACTAGAAAAGAAGAGCAAGAACAAAATAAAGCAAAATCAGGAAGAAGGAAGAAAATAAAAATATACAGCAAAAAATGATAAAAATTAAAGTAAGAAAATAGAGAAAGATTAATAGACTCAAAGTGGTCTTCAAAACGATCCATGAAATGGATAAACTTCTCACAAGCCTGATAAATAAAAAAAAAAAGAGAACATCCATCTTACAGAAATCTGAAATGAAGAGGGGATATCACTACTGATACCAAAGATAGTAATTACAATCAGAGATACAAACAACTCTATGCACTTACGTTTGACAACTTAGATAAAATGGACACTACTTGAACAGCACAAACTACCAACACTGGTCCAAGATAGAGCAGATAATCTGAATAGTCCAACTATAAAGAAAATTGAACTATTATTTTAAAACCTTCAAAGCAATAAACTTCAGGCTTAGATGGTTTCACTGGTGGAGTCTACCAAACTTTAGAGAATAAATAACAACTCTACAAAGTCTCTGAAATAGAAGACATATTTCTAAAATTATTTTTGAGTTTACTATTTCCCTGATACAAAATCAGGAAAAGACATTACCTATAAAAAAGAAAGAAAATTATAGACCAATATTCCTCAAGAACATAAACACCGATATCCTGAACAAAATATTAACCAAAATATGTTGGTTAACATTATACACACACACACACACACACACACATACATATTTTCACCAAATGGGGATTTATTCCTAGGGATGAAATGCTCATCTGGTATTCAAAAAAAACAATCAATATAATTTTCCATGTTAATAGTGTAAAGAAGAAATGCCATACAATCATATCAATTGATGGAGAAAAAGCATTTGACAAAATACAACACCTTTCATGATAAAAAATATCTCAGTAACCTAGACCTCAAACTTCCTCACCCAGATAGAGATCATCTACATAAAACCTACAGCTATCATCATATCACATGCATGTCAAGAGGTACAGATGCCATGTAAAAGAGCTCTCAGTGGCCAGAGCTGAAACAATTTGAGCTACAACACGCATACATATATAAATTTCTACATAAAGTAACATAACAATTTTGTATAAAGCCAAATACATCTTTCCTATGACCCGAAATTCAACTCCTAATTATTTACTCAAGAGAATTGAAAACAAGTTCACAAAAAGGTTTTTCCAAGAATGTTCATAGCAGATCTATTTATAATAGTTAAAAACTGGATAGCATCCCAGGGATCTTCAATAATGAATGAACAAACAAACTGGAATATTCCCACAATGGAACACTACAATAAAAAAGTAACAAATGTTTGGTGAATGCAAGAACATGGCTGCATGACAAAAGCATGCTGAACAAAAAGCCTCCCACATGTGAGAACATATGGCTCCATTTCCTTTAAAACACAACATTTTAAACAGTCAAAACTGATCTCTATTGAAAAAACAAATCTGAACAATGGCTGCCAATTTGGGTGTAGTGAGGGGGTAGTACTGGAAGTGGCATAAAGAAACTTTCTGTGCTAAGTGTAATATTCTATATTTTGATAAGGATTTAGGTTATGGTATATGTATTTGAAAAAAAGTAAATCTATACTTACTACTTATGCATTTCATTGTGTATACATTTTAATAAAAATCTATAAAGAAATATTGAAATCATACTAATGTATGCAAGCTTAAGCATTTGAAAAGTTGTGTACTGATGTCTGCAATGTACTTGACAGCATTTCTAAAAATAGATGAAATGATAAATGGATATATAGATTTGATAAATCAAGTTTAATAAAATAATGATAAAATCTAGGTGGTGGATATTTTCAAACTCATTGTTAACTTCTTTCAGTTTGCAATGTGCTTGAAAACTTTCATTAGAAAATCCTGAAAAAATTAATGCTACCCAATTCTTTATTCCGATGCCATTTTCCCACCAGATTAGAAGATAGGCTGATGCACAAATGCCTTTAAATCAACTAAATAAGGTCACTGAATCCATTGTTTGACATTTTATATTTTTATTTTTTAGATTCATAACTTTTCTTGTGTCTCTTTACTGCTTCGAGCCAACAATGAAATTATGAAAGATTCTGATATCCCAGCAGACTTCAGACCTGCAAACCTAATTGTTCGAAAGGCTCTTCTTATTGACCGACCTACATTTACGTGCACTGTGATTGCTGCCTGTGGGGTCAGGCATGCAAACATCAATAACCTACCACCAGAAGGTACATTTAAATGACAGAGGTTAGGGAAGCAAAGGTTTACCAGGTTTGCTCCCAGCAAGTTCCTTATTCATTTTAGGGTTTTCCCCAAGATTTGTGAACCCCAAATACAGCAGAGAGGCCACTTCCTCATCCAGTGCTGTGAACTTGTTCATGTAGTAACATTATATCACCTTTTACCCATCTTCACTCATCTTTTGTAAATTAACACAGTATCCACATCCTTGGAATCACATAGTATCCACGCTCTTGGAATCACATTGAAAAAGCACATAGTATCCAAGCCCTTGGAATCAAATTGAAAAAGTTTGATAAAACTAGACAGAAAAGTGATTTGTGTGGAATACTCCTTGGAATTAAGCTGAGGAAGAATGCTCTAAAGAGGATGATCCAGGAGGACACAGAGCAGCAGAAATGAGGCACAGGGATGATTAGAGAATACAAAGATAGAACCTGGAAACTGTCTCATCTCCAATTTCCTCATTAAGGCATGTGTAACTGCAGCCACTGGCCTCCATCTCTGGGATCACATTCCTCTGTTCCCAGGTAGCACTGTCAGACTATCAGGTTTCCTTTGAATTTCAGATGTTCTAGGCTCATTCCTGTGCTCCAACATAGCAGGCTTCATCTGAATTTTAGACGTTCTAGGCACTTTGTCAGAAGTAAATTTGTCAGCACGGAGAAGTAAAGCTTTCATTATTTCAAGGAAGGGGGATTCTACATGTAATAAAACACTTGCTACTCAGATGTGTCTGTGGGTACATAAGAATTGCTGCAATCATATCTCATTCCTGTGGAAAGAAGAGGGTGGTTATGGAAACAGGCGCTGAGCAAAAAAAAAAAAAAAAAAGTCTGTATTAGTCTGCTAGGGCCGCCACAACAAAATATCACAGACTAGGTAGCTTAAACTGGGTCTTCACCTGGTTTTCCCTCTATGTATGTCTGTGTCCCAATTTCCCCTTCTTCTAAGATCACAAGTCATACTGAATTAGGACTTACACTGTTGACCTAATTTGAACCTGATTACCTTTCTAAAGACTCTGTTGCCAAGTGCAGTCACTTTCTGGAGTACTGGGGGTCAAGACTTTAAACAGAAATGCTAGGGTGACATAATTTAGTCCATAGCACAATCCTTTTCCTTAAAATATTGTAAAACTTTTAAGATAAGAGTATATCACCTTGGGAGGCTGAGGCAGGCGAATCGCTTGAACCTGAGAGGTGGAGGTTGCAGTGAGCCAAGAGTGCACAACTGCACTCCAACCTGGGTGACAGAGCAAGACTCTATCTCAAAGAAAAAAAAAAAGAGAGAGAGAGAAAGAGAGTATATCACTTCAATAAACTGTAACATGCAGGGAAGGGAGTGATAGTTTTGTGCTTTGCCACAGACATAGACTTTCATCTTTTTTTTTTTTTTTTTTTTTTTTGAGACAGAGTCTTGTTCTGTCACCCAGGATGGAGTACAGTGGTGGGATCTCGCCTCACTGCAACCTCCACCTCCCAGGTTCAAACACTTCTGCTGCCTCAGCCTCCCAAGTATCTGGGATTACAGGTGCCTGCTACTGCACCTGGCTAATTTTTGTATTTTTAGTAGAGATGGGGTTTCACCATGTTGGACAGGCTGGTCTCGAACCCCTGACCTCATGATCCGCCCACCTAGGCCTCCTAAAGTGCTGGGATTACAGGCGTGAGCCACCGCTCCCGGCCTCGCCATCGTTTTTTAGTGACAGGAAGCAGGCTTGCTGTGCACCTGAGTCCTCTATGCTTCCATAGGTAAGTGCACATCAGTGCTTGTCCTGCTGTGTTGGTTGCATGATTTTATCACAGGGGTCTGATTCCAGCCTGCTCTGTTCCCTTGTTACCTGGCTTCCCTTTCAGTCTGACCTATGAAAGGTACAGGCAGGAGACAGAAGGACAGAAGGGAAGGGGTGCCAGGGTATCTCCCCATCTCTCTCTGGCTTGGCGAGTGTTTCCAGTAGCAGCCACATCTTCCTTGCTGCTCAGGTTCCTAGAAAGCCCTGAGCTCCATGGTTCCAACTTTTACTAGGCAGTCCCCAGTATAATGCTAGCCCCATCAAAATGCCTCTTGTATTTGGTTACTTGAAACCCTACTGCTTCCTACTGTTGGGACTGTAGCTCCTTCACGCAGTTAAATTGCCACGCTAATCTGTCTGCCTTCTCATCTTCCCATCACCTATGCAACAGATCTTTATGTTAAACTCCCTGTATTTGGAAAAACTAGAGTAGTGTTTGCTTCACTGCCTGGATCCTAGCTGATATGGGGGTGGTCTGCTGACCATTGGATTTGATTTATACACGCACACACACACATAGACATACGTATAGATGTAAACATACATCTCGCTTTTCCTTTGCTCTTCTCTTTCAAAACTTAAATACTTTATATTACCTAATTCGAGCTCCAGTTTGGAGTTTGTAGATGCTCAGATTTCTTCTGAAATATATTTCTTTGTAGAAAATAAAATTGAAGTATTTATGAAAATCTAAAGATGCTATGCTAGTTTATTGCAGTAAGGAGAATGAAGGAGAAAAATAAGAGCTGTAACAAAATTGTAGAAGAAAAATAATGTTGTCAGATTGACTTAGGGGGTATATTATGGCAAGATGTGGTAGGAGAGAAAAAGAATCCATGCTAAAGTTGAGTAAAATATGGAAGGAACATTTGTATTCCTTGTCAAAATCATTGCAGATTTATAGACAGTTTGAAAACAGAAGACATGTGCACAAATAATTGTAGGGAGTGTGGCTCACAATCTAATCTAAATCTTTGCAAATGCCATGAGAGACCGACAGTGAACAGACTAAAGGGCTTGAGACATAAAGGAGATGGGATTCATTCTGGATCTTCAGGCATTATTAGGGTGTTGTAAGGAGTAGGGGATGGGCCCTCTGGGCAGCTGCAACAGAGTGTGCAAATTAACAAGGTGCCCCGAGCCTCAGTTGGTTAGGGCGTGGTGGAAACTGTGTGTGCTAGGAGCATGGGGTACATGGGCTGGAGAGAACAGGAATGAGATTTGGGTTCACACACCCATCAGTCTTGAATAGGCAGGAGGCCTGACCACCCTGGGAAAGAAAAATGTGAGAATAACAAGGTTTGAAAAGTAGTCCTGGGGCTGACCACAGACTGCCGGAGTTCCAGTTCGGAATGGAGGGAAATGATCTGAGGAACTGAGTTTCCTTTCCTTTAAGGACAGGGCCACAAAACTGGGGTGACCTTTCTTGTCATTCTGTAGGCTCCTCACCTCTCTTCTGAGATAATGAGAACCCAGCTTTCACTTTAGGGGCACTTGAACAGAACGTACTGTTATTGGCCATGTCCAAGTTCATTCTGCCTGCACACAGTAAATCAATCACTGTGCCATGGGCTTTGCAAAAGAGAATAGATGTATTCACAAGGCCACAGAGCAAGGAGGCAGGAGAACAGGTCTCAAATCCTCCTCCCTGAAGACAAGGCTTATGGATATTTATGAGTTAGGAAAGCAGGGTGTTCTAAGGTGAAAAATGAGTAACAGGTTCACTCTGCATAAGCGTAGTCAGGCTTCATGGAATTTCACAAGACATATGTACAGAAAACAGTAGTGTCACCATAATCTAAGGAGGGAGCTTTTAGACCTCCAACATCAAAACAGCACTGGTAGTTTGGGGTAAAATATGGAAGGTCCAAGTGCTTGTGGGGCATTTGCACAGCCTCAGCTGAACGGTTCGTGGTCTCAATCAGTTTGAACTGGAGGGAAGCTGGCTTAAGTTTCTGAAAAACAACTGAAGCCACCATTACCATGGTGACCTTTGAATGCTATCTGTAAAGTGTCCAGTGAAGGTTAAGTTTCAGTGTTCAGAGGCGAGTCCTTCTGCTACTGCAGCCTTCTGCTGCGTGGAAAAAGGAAAACAATAATAATGATAACACAAGGTAAGTGACCGAAAGCAATCAAGGCAGGCAGACCTGATCAGATTAACCCCTCAGTTTCAGGACACAGAGACAGTGCCTTCAAATCCATAGTGCCTGGAAAGAAGAGAAAGGGGATAGAGTGACAATTAGCTGAACAAAGAGATAAGCACAAAAAGGCATGTCCACGTGCCTATGAGGTGGCAGCAGAAGCAGAAGCATCCGTGCCGGCAGTGCCAGCGAGGGAGAGAAGAGGGGCCTGGGTGGGGACAAGGCTGGGACCTGCTGTGGGTGACCAGCTGGCCTATCTCCCCTGGAACCCCTGCCTGCGGCCTCCCCTAAGATAACATGCTCCACTCTGGGTGCTGTGTGGAAACTTCTGGACCTCTGGGAGGACATTTTTACAAAATCGTTGTAAACTATTTTGGAAACATAAATTATTTTATTCAGTACAGTTATTTCAAAATAAGAGCATACAGATGGACACTGTCATTAAAGCCTGTCAGGGAGGTACCAGAGATCTTCAGGGAGTTAGAGTCTCTTATTTGAAAAACTGTTGCAAAACTACGAATTAAATACCCACAGCCTTAGAAGTAGAAGTTATATTTAAAGATCGTCACATGCGATGATAAAAAACACTGTATTCATATGAAGCATTGGATGAACCCGTTATTAATGAGAGAGATAATTTCAAAATTAATTACCTCCTTATCAAAGATACAGCGACTGAGTGCATGAAAAGTCCCTTTGAAATGAGGACCACTCATGAATCCACTCTGGGTTTCTTGTACTGCTTCACAAGTTACAGGAACTGCCAGAGAAATCATTAAAATATAACTGTGTACATTTAAATTTAAGATTAAATTCATACTCAAAGTTGATGTGTATGAAGAGTTAAGCCTTTTCAGAAAATTGTTCCACAAGAATCATCATCTTTAGATGCACTGAAATTTATTTTTCAAAAGACCTCGTTAGGTATTTATCCTAATGTTGTCACAGCCAATTTAATACTCTTCAGGAACAGCAGGATCAGGATTTTGAGTCTACTCAAAATTTAATATAATAAAAATTATTTGTGATCTTACATTCCTAAGAGCAAGTGACATTGTTTTTAATTATATCAATAGAAAATAAAGTTGCTAAGTGCATATGTTTTAATGGCTTAGTAGAAGTATTTTCAGAAAAATTTAGCCATCGAAATCTTATGCTCTATCAAGGTATCACATTAATAAAGTATTATTACTTATTATATACAATTATTATTTCAAAATATGTGTAATTTATGATTGTGGTGTTATGTACAAAATTACTCTGAGTTTTATTAATGAAAACATTTCAATCAGAGTAATTTTATATATTTAGGATTGTGGTGTTACTTGTGTACAAATTACCCCAATTATTATTAATGAAAAATATTTTTATAAAAAAATTAGCTGGGCTTGCTGGTATGTGCCTGTAGTCCTAGCTACTAGGGAGGCTGAGGCAGGAGAATCGCTTGAAGCCGGAGGCGAAGATTGGAGAGAGCCAAGATCACACCCCTGCACTCCAGCCTGGGTGACAGAGTAAGACTCCATTTCAAAACAAACAAACAAACAAACAAACAAAAACATATTTTTCTATAAAAAGGTCTATATTTGAGTATCTGTAACTGAGCTTATTTTTCTTACTTTTGAAGAGGAGGCCTCATGTTTTCATTTAAGAATATTTACTGAAGTTCTATATATTTAAAGTATGCAGCACAATGTTTTGAAATCCATGCACATAGTGAACTCATGGCTGCTGTCAAGTTAGTTAATGTGTGCATCTCTTCACAGAGTTACCAATTCTTTGAGTGTGATGAGAACACTTAATGTCTACCCTTTTAGTATATTTCATGTATATAATACAGTAGTATTAACTATAGTCTCCATGCTGCACATTAGAACTTATTCATTCCACATAAATTAAAACTGTAATAAGATACCACCTCTCACCTGTTAGGATGGCTATTATCATAAAGACAAAAGATCACATGTTGAGAATGATGTAGAAAATCTTATCCACTATTGATGGGAATGTAAATTGGCACAGTCACTATGGAAAACAGTATCGAGATTCCTCAAATAATTAAAAATAGAACTATCATATGATCCAACAGTCCCTTTTCTGGGTGTATATCCAAAGAAATGAAATCAGTGTGTTGAAGAGAGACACCTGTACTCTCATATTTATTGCAACATTACTGACAATAGACAAGAAATGGAATCAACCTAAGCATCCAACAATGAATACATGAATTAAGCAATAGCGGGATATTAACAATGGAATATTACTCAGCCTTGAAAAAGGAAGAAACTCTTGCCACTTGGGACAACGTGGATGAACCTGAAAAACATTCTGAATCAAATAAGCCAGATATGGAAGGAAAGATATAGCATGGTCTTATGTATATGTGGAATAATAATATAACAATAATAATAAACCGCAGTGTATTCATAGGAACAGAGTAGAATGGTGGTTACCAGGGACTGGGGAGAGGGGCAGGGATGAATAGGGGTTGGTATTAGGGAAACTGAGAGTTGTTGGTCAAATGATACATTTTCATTTTTGCAGTGGCTTCACAAATTGTGTGACTGGTTTTGCTTATAAGTGTGCTAATGCCATAGAATGTATTTGTTCATCTCATGTATATTTTCATTTCCTTTTGTTGGTATTTTTAAGCTTCTTAGCCACCTCAGCATTACTAATGTGTTTTAGCTAATATTATCTTTCAGATTAATTACTTGAATGAATTGCATAGCCTTATAGAGTAAACAAGTTTAGTAATTTGTAAACTTCCTCCAGACTGCTGTGTGCTTTACTGTTTCTAATTGAATCTGTCATTTTTATTTATTTGTTCATGTTTGTAAACATTTCTTCTTCCCAGTGAGTTAAGGAGCTTTCAGTTCATCAACCTTAGCTGAGTGTCACCTAATTCCCAGTTATAAATATGAGCTTGTAGAAGGGTGATACAATTTGGGTGTGTCCCCACCCAAATCTCATCTTGAATTATAGTTGCCATAATCCCTGTGTGTCATGGGAGGGACCCTGTGAGAGGTATTTGGATCATGGAGGCCATTACTCTCATGCTGTTCTCATTACAGTGAGTGAGTTCTCACGAGATCTGGTGGTTTTATGAGAGGATTTTCTCCCTTTTGCTCTTTCTTCTCTTTCCTGCCACCATGTGAAGGACATATTTGCTTCCCCTTCTGCCATGATTGTAAGTTTCTTGAGACCTCCCCAGCCCTGTGGAACTGTGAGTCAATTGAATCTTTTTCCTTTATCAATTACCCAGTCTCAGGTGTGCCTTTATTAGCAGTGTGAGAATGAACTAATACAAAAGTGACACTGGTTCTCCAGGTGCCATCCCCATAAGTGGTTATTGGGTACCCCAAAGAAGTTTACCTCTAAAGTCTGTGGGCCAGGATACTGAGAACTTCCTTAAATACCACTCAGATATTCGTTTTCCTCTGCCTGCGGGAGATACAGTTAAGTGCCTACTAATGTCAACCAGGCCTCCATGGTTCTTGGGACCCAGCACCATTGTTCCTTCAAATTGCGCCAGGATGTGCCTCAGGCTGGGCCAGCAGCATGGCTGTTTCTGGGGAGCCATGGAGGAAGCACCTGGGGAAAGTTTAACAACTAACTTTCCGGTGTGCTAATAAAAATTCTGATTGATTAGTATTGCTATTATTTTAAGAGAAGGAGAGAGATGCTCTGCCACGTGGTGTAGGATTTTCTTGAATGGGAGGCAGTTTCTGAATCCAAGGTATAATGTTGGAGAGGAAAAGAGATGGTGCTAAGAATGGCTTGGTGGGATAGAGTCCTCCCGTAATCTCATACTCACTTCCAACCCAATACATGCCTAAGGAGTCTACAATATGAGAAAACCAAAAGCAAAGGATGTTTGCAGAAAAGCATCCCTGGCCCTTCCTTTTGTCTAGACTGACAAAACCTCCTATAAACCTCCAATTCTAGAGCCTCCCCCAAGGTAGAGGACTGACGGATGGAAGGGGTGGAGGTAGGTGGTGCGATTTCATGGAGAAGTACAGGCCCTGTTGCCCCATGCTGTGGAAGGTGTTGAGGCCAGGTACAGAGGAGGCAATTTGTTCACAGCATGGTGACCTGGTGGCTTTTTGGCAATCCAGCAGAGATAGAGGTGTCAATATGACCACACAATGTTTGCTCAGCATGAGGTTCATCTATCTCCCAGACATGATTTGGCAGTCTTCTCACTATTTTCTGTATTCTTTCAAGAAAGAACTGCCGCTCTGTTGTCTGCATTGCACGATTAACTTCAGATTTTAAATTAACAATTGCCAGTGTCTTCCTTTGTTTGACTACATACCATGTACAAATTATTTTTAGCACATCTCTTGTATTATCCCTTATTAACTCTCTTAGCTTTAATTTATGACACATAACACATCATAGTAACTTCTACTCAGTGTTCTAAGCTGGTATGGAGTTTCTTCATTTAGCAATATGTTAAAGCTTGTGTGTGTGTGTTTTAAAAGAACATTGATTAGATGTGACCTATATGATGAGCCTGTGGTCACCTATATGATAGACCTGTGGTCACCTCTATAGCATTTTGCCTCCAGGTAGGGGACTGACTCCTCTAACTGGTCAATCTGGGGAGGGTAAGGGCTCATGGTCAGGTGGCCTCTGTATTCTGTCTCTTCAGCAGGTCTGTCCAAGGAAAATATAAGTAGCCTTGGCTCCTCCACACTGTAAGTCTTACTATGCAGGCTTCCAGCTGCAGCAATCTCAGTCCAGTGCTGAGACTGGATAGGTGAGTTGATCTAATTCTGGAATTTAGTGAAATTTCACATAAGCTACATCCTGTGATTTAGCTCTTATCAATAGCACAGGTTATATTTTGACCACTTCTTTTCCTTTCTTTTCTTTTCTTTCTTTTTTCTTCTTTTTTTATCTTTTCTTGTCTTTTCCTTTCTTTTCTTTCTTTGCTCCTTCCTTCCTTCCTTCCTTCCTTCCTTCCTTCCTTCCTTCCTTCC